>NW_024544551.1:45000-645000 GCF_018167655.1 Microtus oregoni
ATTCTTTTGAGATTTTTATTTTAATCACATTTATCCCTTCTCTTTCCACTATCCATATTCTTCTCCTTGATCTCTTTCAAATTCTTGAGCTTCTTTTTCATCATTTACTATCACACACATATTTGTACTTGCACACATACACACATTACCACATATTACTTGCTTAGTCCATTTAATGCTATTTTCCATAGGTTTTCATAACTATTTCCCTGTCACCTAAAAAAAACTAATAGTATTATACAACAACTTTTAGTAGTTGAGTTTTATGTAGCTCTGTTTTCTAATGTTACAACACAGTACTTTGAGTATCATTGTAATGAGAGTAGCAACAAACACCCAACAAAATATGAAAACTAATATTTATCTCACCAGGTTGCTCTGAAAATTGAGTGACTGTGGGATTTGACTCACAATTGGGACTAGGAAGCATTGGCTCATGTGTTCACTCATCCAGCAGTATTTACTGAATGCCTGTCTTTACTTATTTATTTTTTTATATTTCTACTTTTGGAGACAGTGTCTTTCTACATATCCCTGGCTGTCTTGAAGCCTTGACTGGCCTCGAGATCACAGAGATACTTCTGCCTCTGCCTTTTGAGTTCTGGGATTAATGGCCTGTGCCACCACAAGGCTGAATGCCCGTTCTTTTAAGCACAGAGCCTGGCTGGTTTGGAGTCCAATCCAGATGTGTATGCTGGCCCTTAAATCCCACATTCCGGTTCCCTTTACTTGCTGTATTCATTTTTTTTTCCTTTTTTAACATTCAGTGCTGATAATCCATATGAAACCAATGAAGAATGTCCAAATGTTCAAATTTATCTCTCAATGCGTGTGAAGTAATTCAAAGCAAATAACTTGAGCAACCATTTCTCTTGGTTAGGATGGTTTGGGTAGTAAACTGCTGTCATCCATAACTTATTGTGTGGGTTTATTCGTCTCTAAATATGTTTCAGCACTCTTGTCAGCATGTGATAAGCACCATGACGTTTGTGAATTTCATGACATTTAAAAACAGCAATACTACTATAATTATTAGAAAAAAGGAAAACGTTGTGAATTGTTGGCTAACATATGACCCATGAACTGGTTTTTCTTTGTCTTGGGGGCATGTTGATATCATAAGAGGAAATTCTAATTTTGCCACCATAAAAAATTAAAACCACTATGTCAAACCTCACAGGGGCTACATGAAAGCTCTCTAGTAGTCTATTGAATACAGATTTCATGTGTCAGAACAAATCTGTAGTGCCCTTTATTGGTCTACTTTCCAGCATTCCTGAAGGGGACATAATTCTGACACACATCTACCTGCTGTACCTTGAGACTAGCAAGTTGCTGTCATGAACCACCCCTTGGTACTGAATCCAACAGTTTATACTTTTATGAAACCTCAAGTTAACATTTCAAAGTTCCCATGTCATACTTGTTCCTGATGAAATAAAAACAAAAATTGGCCTTTTCATCTCAGAACTGCTATATGCCAAAAAATTGCAAGTATTATTTGATTTTTATCTCCAGAAGAATTAACCAAAGGACGTGGATTCTCTTTCTTGTCCAACCCTATTTCCCAAACAGCTTCTGACCATGTCCTTGCCATGCTGGTCTGCCCTCCGTGATCCCTGATTACCCTCAGGCTAATGCCCAGGAGACATGGTTTCTTTATTTTATTTAGGTTTGCTCAAAGGACATCTATTCATGAACGTTTCCTTGATCCTTCTAAACAATTCTATCTTGTTACCATGCCTTTCCTTAAATACATTTGACATTATTGTTTCAATTATTCTGTTAATGAATCTTGGCCCTCTGTGCTCTCTGTGGATATTCTAGTGCATTGGGAACCCAGAAAATATGGGGTAAAACCTTCTATCTGCAGTTCACAGAGTGCTACATAGCCCCAAAGAAGAACCAAGGTGATGTGTTACAGAAAACAACACGAGAGTTGGGCATGGTGGCATATACCTTTAAATCTCAGCACGTGGGAGGCAGAGGCAGATAAATCCTGTGAGGTAGAGGACAGTCTGATCTACATAGTGATTTCTAGGCCATCTGTGATTAAAAGGTGAGAATATGTGTAAAAAATAAGCAAACAAACAAACAACAACAACAACTAAAAATCAATGAAAATGAAAACAACCAACCAGCAAGACTCTGGCAATTCAGTCAGCTCTTTCAAGGTCATGACCTGATAAAACTTCAAAGAAGTGCTGACTTAAAACCATTACTAGCATTTTGTATTATAGTTATTTCCCAAATGCCATTTACTCTTTTGGAATAAGTCTGTTTTGACTCATAAAACTTGCAAAATGTCATGATCCTTTAAAAATAAATCCAGTTTTTATGTATGGATATTTTCCAGATAGGATAAAAACAAAAGTACATATAGACATTTGGCCTAAAATTGTCTCATAAACATGTTTTTTATTAATTTGTGTATATACGTATATGTGTGTGTATAAATGAATACATATAAGTACATGATACATTACTGCTCTTGAAAGCAAAAAACTGCTTGATTTTACCTGCTACGTGTTAATCTGTAGCTTTTGTTATTTCCTGGCACCACACAGCAAACTAACAATATTCTTTTTTTTATAAAAATTATTACTTTTATTTTTGAGATTATAAGCACATCCTTTCCCCATTCCCATTCCTCTTTCCAAACCTTCCCCATATACCATTGGTTGCTCTCTTACATGCCACTTTTTTATTGATTGCTGTTTGCATATTTGTATACATATTAACATTCATACATATTCTTTTATTATAATAAAATAAAAACAAAGACTATGAATTGGAGTTGGAAAGACAAAAATAGAAGGCAAAGAGCCCAAGAGAAAGCACAAGAATTAGAGACACACTCATTCACACTCTCTAGAGATCTACGGATAATATTAAATTGGAACTTATAATAATATTCTTAAATATGTAAATATAACATGCTTGAGCCTTTATAAAGTTTATATATGTAGGTTTTTAGGGATAATCATTTGGTTTTGGATAACCAGCTAATGTGCTTTACCCCAGGGAAGATTACTTCTCCCACGTTCAGCATCTCTTAATTGACTGTAGTTCTTTGGGTAGGACTGAGACTTCCTGAGCATTCATCTATCCATGAAGTATGCATACTGTTGTTCTTAATCTGTTCTTGTTTAAGTAGTCATGTTGATGAGACTTTATGAGGGTAGTTTCTGTCATTACTAGTAGATACAGTCTCTATGACCATCTGACTCTACAATCTTTCCACCACCTCCTCTTCAATGATCCCTGAGCCTTAGGAGCAGGAATGTTTTGTAGTTGTGTAACATTTGGACTGGGATTTATTACTCTGCATTTTGATTGGTTATGGTTTTTTGTAGTGGTCTCTATTTGTTGTCTAGAGAAGTTTCCTTAAAGATGGGTAAGGATTGTACGTATCTGTGAATATAAGGACAAATTTGGAGTGTCACTAGGGATTATGATTGCTTAGTAAAGTGGTGGTTGTAGTTTTGTCTTCTAAGATCCTGACTTCACTAGCACCTAGTAGTCTTCTGTGTTTCTAGTACATAGACATAATTTTATTTGCTGCGTTGGTCATATGTCCAACTCATTCAAGAGCTGTAGTTACTGTAAAAATATTGTGCAACTATTGCATTCTTATTGTGTCAAGCTGATTATTGTTGTGGCTTATAGGCATAGAACTGGACAGGATTGTTGGTTGCTTCTTGATGTTGGAAATTTGTATGATATTTTCTGGTATTATAAAAGCTAGTCCTCAGTTAGGAAATTTTCAAATCAGTTACAGTTCAGGGGCCTCTGGACTTTGGGTTTGAAATGCATGCTGCTTTTAGCAAGAAAGACCTACCTTAACGTCTGAAAGGCAACAAAAAGCATTGAAAATAGTGTGTAATGTTTTTGAGTCATTAGCACAACCTTGAACAAATATTCAAAGGAGGGTTTCTTATGTTTCCTGTGGCTTTTGTTAGATGGTCTTTGGTTCTTGGAGGGAGATTTTCAGCCCAGATGGAAAATTTTCCATTTAAAATATGTATGTGTACTCTACACACACAGAGAGAGAGAGAGACAGAGAAAGAGAGAGAGCAAGGGAGGGAGAGAGGGAGGGAGGGAGAGAGGGAGAGAGGGAGGGAGAGACAGAGAGAAAGAGAGAGAGAGAGAGAGAGAGAGAGAGAGAGAGAGACTTATATCTATTATAGTTTTTTTTAGGTAGATAGTTAATTGTATGATTTATTATAACTTTTCCAGACAGTCTTACTGTTAATTTACCCTTCTCTCTCCTTTTTTTTTTAAATCTTCCCCATCCTTTCCATTTCTCCTATCTTATCACTTGTATGCTGCCATCACCCTCTCTTTTGCTCTCCTAGCCCTCCACCATGGCAAAGTTCCCTGTTAGTTTTCCCAGTTTCTTCAGTTACTCTAGGATATGTGTTTGTAAACAGAGATTGCACTTTCATTTCCCGGCCATCCAGACCCAAATAATCACACAAAACTGTATTAATTACAACACTGTGCCAGTTCCCTAGTTTCTGATATCTCCCTGGGGACCTCCAATTGCCTCTCACCGCGCCCCTGTGTCTGCGCTCTGTGTGCTGGCACCCAGTTAGCGAGCTTCAGGCAAGGGGGCTGGAGGTTAAAATACATAGACACAAACAGACAGAGAGACAGTGAAACGGGTCATCCTTGAATTCACCAAGAATGCCTTTTTTTTTTTCGTGATTTATTGTCTAGACAAAAATATCACATTTGGCCTCTGTTCTTTTACTTTCCCATACGCATGAGTTTAATAGACATCTCTCTGAGCATGTTGAACAATAAGGGCTGATGAGAAGCCAAGGACAATGGCACGGGGTTTTGAACCTACGTAATGTGCTGGCTTTGTGGGAGCCTAGCCAGTTTGGATGTTCACCTTCCTAAAAATGGACGGAGAGGGGAGGACCTAGGACTTACCACAGGGCAGGGAACCCTGACTGCTCTTTGGACTGGAGAGGGAAGGGGAGAGGAGTGGGGGGAGGGGGAGAAGGGTGGGAGGAGGGGGAGAAGGGTGGGAGGAGGGGGAGGGAAATGGGAGGCTGGGAGGAGGTGGAAACTTGTTTTTTTTTTCTCCTTTTCTCAATAAAAAAATGGAAAAAAAAAAGGAAACACTGACCCTTATCACCTCCTATCATAAAATCTGAGTTATTTTTATTGTGTTCAGGGGCAGATTATATAGAGATAGCCAAACCAGCCAAACCCACCAGAAACTACTCTCCTGCCATCAGGAACTCCAGAAGGTCTCCTGCTCAGAGCAGCTGTAGGCACTCAGATCAGGCGATTACAAGAAATTCAGGATCTAGGGTCTCACTGTTCCCAACAACACTGTTTGGTAAATGGCTCAGACATAGTTCTAGCTAGCTTTATATCTTAAATTAACCCATTTCTATTAATCTGTGTATCACTATGAGGCTGTTGTTAACCAGTAAGGTTCTGGCGTCTTTCTCCTTTAGTAGCTGCATGGTCTCTGCCTGACTTCTCCCTGTATCCAGTTTAGTTTTCCTATATTCTGCCTTGCCATAGGCCAAAGCAACTTCTTTATTAAACAATGGTAATAAAACATATTCTCGGCATACAGAGGGGAATCCCACATCATGTGTTCATATCTGCAGATGCGATACTAGAAGCCTCAGATGAGAAAATACATAACTTTTTAATTTCTGGTTCTTAGTTACTTCAAACAATATGATCTTTTCTAATTTTGTGCTTTTGCTTACAAAGTCCATTGTTTTATCTTTCTTTGCAGCCAAATATTATTCCGTCATGATATGTACTACATTTTATTTATCTACTTATCAGTTGAAGGAGTGTTATTTCTGTTTCCTTGTTATTGTGAATAGTACAGCAACAAACAAGGCTGAGCAAGTATTTGCAGAGTAGAATGTTGAGTCTTTTGTGCATATGGCAAGGAGTAATCTAGCTGGGTCATATGGAGTCTACTAGTAGAGACATAGCCCTTTTGGTACAGCACAACTTCAATTATTCTAGTGAAGAGGAAATGTCCTTGTGAAAAATATTCATGCTAAGGAGTCTTCAGCAACATCCACATCTTCCTGAACCTTATAAAGTTTTTATCAATATGCTTCCTTCCCAGCTTTGGGTTTAGAAAATGAAAACATTTCAGGTAGTTCCTGTTCATATAACTAAAATCACCGAGTATAAACTTCAATGGTGATTACCAGGACAATAGGCTTTAAGATGTCTCCCCCAAATACCAGGCTCTAGACATACAAGATTTTTCATAACACCTTCTATTCTACTGAGGTCAGAAGTTGATATTTGCTTCTAATTAGTAGATTATGGCAAAGGTAATAGAATATAATTTCTTTTGTATCATAGTCCATAACTCGTCTTGCTATAAGGTTTTCTCCAATACTTGACTAGCTAAATCCAAACATTCCTGTCATGAAGTTATAGGTCAATTATTGAGGGCAACTCTTGGCATCAACCAACAAGACACTGAAGTCATTTCACTAACAGGCCATAGAGCAACAAATATTGTCAACAACTATATGAGTATGGAACTGGAGTTTACCGTGTCCAAAGAATGAGATGAATCCAAAGTCGAAGCCAGTATCTTGGCAATGGTCCTGTGAGACCACAAGGGCTAGAAACCAGCTAAGTGATGCCCAGATCTATGAGTAACAAGAATTGGCATATATATAAATACTGATTTATATAAGCTAGTAAGTATATGTAACAATTTGTAGTATAGTAAACATTTCCAATATTCTCTAAAACCAAATATTTTATGTTAGATGATCATTTTGATGTGTGAAAAATTGGACATCTACAGAAAAATAGTATTTGATGAATAATACTTGATGAGTATGATAGCACGGATGTCCACAGTGGCTTGAACAGCATTCACAAGACCTGAACAAAGTATAAAAATTCAGCTTGGAAAAAGAAGGTGCATAGGACATAACACATACAGTTGGAAGGGTATTGGCAATTGATGATAGTTGCAGGAGAGTCAATGATCTCCAAGGACATGACCTCTGTAAATCCATAATACAGCTGTGTATACACCATCTGGTTCTATACAAGTAGACACAAATGCAATAGTCTGTAAACTTAGTGACTTCACAAAAAGATAATATGAATTCCAGAGAGAAAAATGGTACAGAGGTAGGGAGAAGTTGGATGGAAGAAATGGGGACAGATTTGATGAAGCACATTGTTTTCATGAATGAAACCCTCAAACACTATAAAAGAGACCCTGAAAGAAAATTCCCTTTACCGAACCCTGGACTCTTGCTGGTATTTTGCAATTAATCTTGTGATGCGCAGATGCTGCCACATAAGCCAGTGCCTTACTTTCTCCTGCATTACCTTCCACTGTATCTTTCAATAAATATGGGCTACAAAACAATAGGATTTACCACATTTCTATACTGTGTCACTAAGAGTTCTTCCAAAACTTTGCTCTTCAACCTAATCCCAGAATTCTGTTTTGAGGGTCTGCTTTCTGCTTTCTCTAAACTTACCTTCTGTCTAGATTTACCTCTAAAAATTAGAATTTTAAAAAGTGCAATGTAGATACCAAATTCACTCTTGCCTTAATTTCAGAGAATCACAGGAAAAAAAGAAAACAAAGAGAGATGGGTTAGTGGTTTGGATTCTGCTGTAGTCCAAAGAACTTGGTGTTCCTGAGACTTTCTAATGAAGCTCTGTAGACCATAGTTTTAAATGTCCTCCAGAAGTTTAAAAGGGAGCAGGACTTATACGCTGGCTTGCGTTACTCCTCTGTTGATTCTGAGCAGCCACACAAATTATCCTTCCTACATTGTCCATCTTCCACAAGACTCACAGTTTCTAGAAAAATCTCACAAATGTGCTATGCCTTGTGTCAGCAATTCTCTGATAAAGGACACAGAAAATGGATAGATACAACCGACACTCTTGCTCTTATTGTGAGTTGCAATAATACAGTTGGGACCTATTTTCTCCCTTTCAGAACTTTGCTACCACTGTACTGTTGTCTCCTTGTATTTTATGTTCTTCCTGAAAGAAGAGCATAGTCTGAGATATCTCCAACTCTAATAACCCAACTTTGTGTTTCTAAATATTTGAAGGATCAGTTTAAATCCCTGTATTTTGAACTTGATTATGTTTTTCATGAAATGTAATAAGGCTTTTGTATTTGTAATTTCTATGCTCCTTCATTTTGATTTTTAAAATAAATTTAAGTAATTACAGTAATTTTGATGTAAGCCTTACTCTAGCAAACAAATTACCATTAAATTAAATTATTTTCTGTCTTCAAAATTTATTGCCTACTTTCAAATTGTTTTGGTTTTGTGTGATCATGCATTCACATCAATTATCTCAAGCACTTCCTTTGTTACTTTATGGTTTAAAACCAGGCTTATTTCCTAATTTGATTGTTATTTTACGGTTGAGCTTTGAGCATTCTTTATATATATATATATATATATATATATATATATATATATATTATATCTATGGAATTATCAATATGAGCTTGCAAATTCTTTCTACACTGATTTTACTGATTTTATTTTGTATTGCCTTCAAACAAGTTCATTTTGTTGAGGTAGTGTGGTATCTCGAGATTCTTTTCCAAGTTCTTATAAATATTATAATTGGAATACTCAAATAACATAACATGTTAGAGACGTAAGAGGAATCTGCAGGGCTTGGAGAGTTGACTCAATCATTGAGAACACTTAGTGCTTTTGCAGAGGACCTGCATTCAATTTCCAACAGCTGTACGGTGGCTCACAACTGTCCATAGCTCCAGTTCCAGTGTATATGATATCCTTTTCAGAAATCTGTAGGTACCAAGCACACAGATAGTGTACATCCATATATGCAGGTTAAAGTACTCACAAATAAAACAAAATAAATCTATTATAAAAAATAATGAAACTTGAGAAATAAATAAATTCAAATTCAAAACATTATTATACTAGTTGAATAAGTGAGGGCTTATGCTAGCTTCTGAGATAAATATGTAATAGACTTACTTAGGGTTGCCTGGAAAGCCTATGGTTCAGGCTATTATTTATAAAACATTTCTTGAGAAGTTATTTTAATAAACCACTTTAGTTATCAAAAATATAATTAACTCAAATATCTTAAAAGACTCTTGATTGTGGTATTCTCTCCTACACAGTCCCTAAAAATTTTATGCTTATCCTCTGCTAATATATTAGTATTTGAGGTCTTTGCTTCAGCCTATAAATGTGGGGCATGGTTCAAAGTCTGGCGGCACTTAAGGCCCTGTCTTCTCTTTGATATTAGTATGAGCAAAAGTTGTCAAGTGGTTAAGTCACGATAAAAGAGGAAACTGGCTGTGTTATTCAGACTTGGTTGGGACAGGCTACAGAGACCATGTGTTTTGTAATTTGTTCCCCATCAGCTGTCGTCCACAAACTGTGTTGGTGTTTCACTAGTTGTTTTAAGTAATGTGCATTTGCGCTTAGCAATTCAAGCTCTTGTGTACATATTTTAGCCCCCAAGTTTGTTCGACATCAATCGAACATATAGCTTTTATACAAAAGTAGGTTACACACCCTATGAGCCTGGTCAAAGCATGTATTCACGTTCTTTGTTATATCTAAATGGATGCAAAAATAGAAATGTGGCAGATGGGGATTTTTACAGTCCTTGGGATTAAAAAATAACTCTGAAAAACATTTGTCAAAAGCTAAAGTCTTAGTAGGAAGATTAGCTGAGCAAAACATTTCTATAATGTCATTAAGTAACATTGGAGTTTTTTTTTTTTTTTTTTTTTTTTTTTTTTTTTTTTGCCAGAAATAGCAAGTGTCAGTCCTAAAATTATCAAAAGCATTTTGGGTTGCTGCTCTTCAGAATTGCGTTAATAACATTTCCCTTGTAGAAATCAAGAGGACAATTATTATTATAAATGGAACTGAAGTACACATAAATACAACCTAACTTTTGACTTGGCTTTTAAAAACTAATATTATAATAACCATGGAAACCCATGCTTCCATTTCTGATGGAAAGTGTGAGGAAACAACAGCACGTGGCCCAGTTTATATTTTTTAATTATTAATATTTGAGAAAAGTGATTACAGAGAAGTCTCAAGTATTCCTGTTTCAATTCCATGTGCTTTTTTTTGCTTTACCATTTGAATTAAATAGCATTTTAAAATTGCTGTCATTCTTTGAGTACTTGACAATGCAAGGGGTTTTGAAAAGTATTTAACCATAAACAGCGATGCTACAGTTAATGACACGAATGGAAAGTCCCTGATTATGTCGCTCAACTCAGTCAAAATATTTACTAAATATCTTTCTTGCAGATGTGGAAGCATAGGGGGTTGTCTGTCAAGAGAAATGTCCTGATGGTACATAAAACTCACAAAATCTGTGATATTTTACCTGGTTGTAAATCATAGGTTTGATACTCCATTATTAAAAAGCAATTATGGTGATTTACTATATTTCCTTGATTCATCAGTTTGCATGTTTAGGTGTTTAATAATCATTACAGGTGATTTTTGTACATAATGGTATATTGGGTTTTGCCTTATTTTAGAGACATGGATAAGGATAATTATTTTGGAGCTAAGAACCAGTATAATTTTAACACTATGCAGCTGTGCATGAACTAGCCTCCATATGGGGACATCTGAATATTTTATGGTGTGACTGCATTTATACATCATGTGATTACTTTCAAACATTATTTTTATGCAGAAAGTTTAGGGAAGATGTATCATTGCCATAAAACAGGCAGGGATCAAACAACACAGAGTTTAATGGTAAAAGTGTTTTTCTTTCTTTACTAACTTTCTGATGAAAGAATGGGAAGGTATTTGAGCTAAGGAGCCATTATTTTTATAAACTGTGCTTTAACAAACAGGAAGTAAAGGAGGTTAAAAGAATCATGTGAGACTTCTGATGTGAGCAGTACTAGATGGACGAAACTATGCTAGATTCTATTAAAACCTGGTGAATAAAACAACATAAACTAGAATAGATAACTGAAACTCCCAAGAATGCTACATCCTCTGTTTTCTGTTGGTTGCTAAGTCTCCCCAGTTAAGCAATTTTGAATGTAGCACATTATATCATTGTATGGTGGAAATATCTTATCTGCTTACCTGGAGGATTATTTATTTATTTGCTTATTTATTATTTAGTTTGATAAGTATAAGAACACAAAGGAATCAGCTCAGAACACTAGAATTTTCCAAAACTCTGTCTGGAGGTTAGGAATTGATGGAGGATTTCAGTTTTGGTATTAATAATTCTTCTGATCATCCAGATAAAAACTGACAAGGCAGAAAACTCTTTCTTTGAAATGTAAATGAGGATAACAGCTTTAAATTAGACGTGGAATATGTTATTATGTTTCAATATGCAGTAACAGTTTTTGGATTTTAGCATATATTTGATGGGAAGGATATGAAACCTAGTATGTTTTCCATATAAGACTTCGGGTGTACTCTGCTTGGCTCACAAATATCTTTTTATGTTTTAGTTTTCCTTCAAAGCAGAATTTTACAATGCCAAAATATTTTTTATTTAGCTATTTCCATGAATGATGTTCATTGATTCTTTTTTCATTTATTTATTTTAGTTGTCTGAATGTTTTGCCTGTATGTATGTCTATGTACAGTGTGCATGCAGTATCAATAGACTTCAGAAAAGGGCATCAGATTCCCTATAATTGGAGTCACGCATGGTTTTTAGCCATCATGTGGGTCCTGGGGATCCAACCAGGGTCTTCTGGAAGAGAAACAAGAGTTCTTAAACAATGACCATCTTTCATTTCCTATTGATTCTTATTTCTTTACATATAAAACCATCCTCAAGGACAATAGAGATAGGAGAAATATATGGATGGGTAAGTGTGTTCCTTCAAGGTTAAAAAGACCAACTTACCAGTTATAATTATGTTATTTTAGCCAATGAGGCAACACAATTGGGCTACTCATTGAAGGATCTGCCATTTACAGACATAAGTATTTGGGATGTCATTTCTAGAGAAGATGAGGAATCCGTTCACTGCTTATTTTAGCTTAGAATCCACCCTCATTGAATATTTATGAATATTTTAAATTATGAAGTATCCACAAACTTGTATCCTGTTACACAGAAAGAGGAGCCATAAGCATCCAAAGCAAGGCATGGAATAATGGGAGACTGAACCAAGACATCAAATTTCAAAGAATTATTAGACTTCCTTGGTTATATTTTTAATCAAAGAGAAGGAAGTTTATTCAGTACATCCCCCTCTCAAACCTGGTGTGTATTACTTCATCTGGCACATTACCAAAAACTTGAGCATGTTCCAAAGGCACTCCCTGCTTGCAACCCTCCTCTGGATGTTTACTAATAAATATGTCTCGGTGTTCCATTTTATCATCTCCCACTATGTGTCCTAGAGACACATGGAAAGATTGCAATAAATGTGAGCAAGAAGAAAGCAGGTGGTATGATGTGGAACAAAGGGTAAAATGTAGAAAAGTTATAGGGAAATTGTAACAGATACAAAAAAGAAACTAGTTTGGTAGACACACACACTCACAACACAAAATCTCAAGAGTGGTGACTCAGGGGCTTCTCTAGCATATTAGTTAGCTAACATTAGATGCTTCAAGGTATATTGCTCTTTGTTCTATACTTCCCAAACCTCACGCTGAACACTTGAGACTCCTCACGCGTTTAAAAATTCCCTATAAACTTTGAGCAATCCCTTGTCTTGATTTTGTCTCCTGTTTCTCTAATAAAAATACCTTGACAAAAATAATGAAGAAGGAAAGAAGGAAACGTTTATTTGGCTCACAATTACAGGATACCATCCATCATTATGAGGAAGTCAAAGTGTCAGGCACTTGAAGCAGCTAGTTATATTGCATTCACAGTCTAGAGGAGTAAACATGGATTCATGAATATTCATGAGTTCTCACCTCACTTTCTCTGCTCTAATACAGTTTAACATGCAGTGCCACTGTTGGCAGGTTCTCCCACACAGTTGGCAAGTCTTCTCATTAACCAAAATAATTTTTTCATAGACAGGCTTACAGGCCAAACTAAATTCAGGCAATCCCTCATCTAGACTCCTTTTCCAGGTGAGTCAACCATTAAACTCGCAGACTCAACACTTCCCCCACATCTACTAGTCATATCACCCAACAATATCATATGAAACACCATACAAAGGGTCTTCCCTGTTCAAGAGAAGTGATAAAGGAAAGGTGGATAGGAGAGCACGGAACCACAATTCTTAGTTAAGGGAGCCACTTTAGGGTGGGCAAGAGACTTGACCCTAGAGGGGCTCCCAAGTGCCCAAGATGAGGTTCCCAGTTAGTTCCTTGGGCAGCTGAGGATTGGGAACCTGTAATGACCCTATCCTAGAGCAATACTGACGAATATCTTGCATATCATCATAGAACCTTCATCTGGTGATGGATAGAGATAGAGACAGAGACCCACACAGGAGCACTGGACTGAACTCCCAAGGTCCCAATGAGGAGCAGTAGGAGGGAGAACATGAGCAAAGAAGTCGGGACCAGGAGGCGTGCACCCACCCACTGAGACAGTGGAGCTGATCTACTGGGAGCTCACCAAGGCCAGCTGGACTGTGACTGAAAAAGCATGGGATAAAACCGGACTCTCTGAACATGGCGAACAATGGGGGCTGATGAGATGCCAAGGACAATGGCACGGGGTTTTGATCCTACTTAATGTGCTGGCTTTGTGGGAGCCTAGCCAGTTTGGATGTTCACCTTCCTAGATATGGACGGAGGGGGGAGGACCTAGGACTTACCACTGGGCAGGGAACCCGGACTGCTCTGTGGACTGGAGAGGGGAGAGGGAGGGGGAGAGGAGTGGGGGAGGGGGAGAAGGGCGGGAGGAGGGGGAGAAGGGTGGGAGGAGGGGGAGGGAAATGGGAGGCTGGGAGGAGGTGGAAACTTGATTTTTGTTTATGTTTTTTTCTTCTTTTCTCAATAAAAAATAAATAAATAAATAAAAAGAGAAGTGATCCACACAAAGACAGAGAAGCACTTCATTGTGTGTCCACTCTCAAATTTATCCAACTGTATGTTTTCTATCAAGTATTCTTTTGGGAGGTTTTGAAAGTATCTTTCCTAAGGAAATAATGTCGTTAATAAACTCAAGATGGGAGCTGAAAGCAGGAGAACCATGAGCTCAAGGCTAGCCCTGGCTACATAGTGAGACCTCAGAACTAAAACATAAAAATCTCAGATGTTACCAAGGCAATGTTATCCCTCACATAAGGGTTCTGCTGATTCAGCTAGCAGTGCATTCCTGAATAAGTGGCAAGCTGTCAGGACAGGTACTCATGGGTGAGAGTGTGTTCATAAGCAAAGCATCCATAAAATTATTTCCTAGTTTTATAAATGTCATTTTTGTAAGCAACCTATGTGAAATTTTAATAAGCTAAGAAGGGAGTTTTATATCAGTCAATAAAATTTTTCCGTGAAAAGGCGCAGAGACGGCACTAAAATTATATAGATAATGATAGTGTTAACATAATTTATTTTCTACATGGACAATTGATATTGTATTTTTCTGATTAAAAATTATCAATGGATCCTGTAAAAGTATAAAAATAAAAAATAAATACAGAAAATAAAAATAGAAAATATATGTATTAAGGCTTCTCCATAATATGTATGTTTGGAAGCTAGAGCAACTTATGAATCATTGAATACTTACTCTGTAATAGGCCATATGTAAGATACAAATAACTCTCTAGAAACATGGTATAAGATCAGCAGAAATGAGCTACTTAATTGGATATAAGGTCAAAATTTCTTCATAATGGAAATGGCTTTGAAGTTAAGACAGAAGTGATAAGGAGGAAGCTACAGTGATCTTTAGGAAAGGGTGCTCAAGACTAAGGACATTTCAATCCTAAGCCCTCAATAAATGCAACAAATATAGCACATTTAATAGGCAAAACACATCCACATTGTGAGCAGAGAACAGAGTGGATAGAAGTTTACTAAAACAAAGGATACACACCTGCTTCGGAGCTGGATATTTTAGGACCTTTAGCAAAGGTCCTCCATTTTGTTCTAAGCATAGATAAAAGCTAGCTGAAAGTTTTAGATGCAAAATAAATTGTGCTGACATTAACTATAAGATGTTATGGCACAAATCTAAAATTTTTAGAAAGGACGCTAAGGGCAATAAAAGACTAAAGGTGGTGGTTGATTAACCAACTGATCTGACAGTGCTTGGTCTGGAAGAAGAGAAATGGACACCTAGAGAAACCAAAGCACACAGAGTAAACTTGGGATTCAGGGCAACAGTACTGAGTAATAAATCCCTTGGAAGGTATTAAACAAGGATGAGAAAGGCTAATACCTAAAGAGTTTAAAGAACAAGAATGCCTATCATGTGCTGAGAGAAAAGATGGTTATGTGATTGGAATGGTTGAGATACAAAACCAAGATTTCTCTTCTGGTCATTTCAAATTTGAAATGAGTATTGGATATCCAAATGAAGACGTTGAGCAAGCAACAAATATATTTGTCTAACAATCAAAGCAATGTGCTGGGCAAGAAATAAACATCAAGAAACTTTTGTGTACAGATAATGCTCAGAAGCAGCAAAAAACAAGAGGAGTCAAACTCAGAACAATAAAGGAGACCGCACAAAGGAAGTTCCCTGGAAGCAGTCCCCTGCATGAACAGTAAAGTATCTTTGCATAGGAAACATTGAATGCTGAAAGTAAAACTGGAATAAAATTGTTCAGCACACTCAAGCTGAGACTCAGTATGTTTAGTTTAACAGGAGAGATGCCAAATAAAGTAAGAAAAAAGTTTTACAATCCAGCACAAAGAAAGATTAAAAACTGTAGCTGGTCACTGAGGGTGTAGACAGATGGTCAGCTTCACTAACAGCCAGGGAAAGACAATTTATGACAACTGAGTTTCATTTTTCATTCACCATATTGGCAACAGTTAAGGTATGAAAGTCCTTGCTGATGAGGATTTATGGAAATGGATAATGTCATGCACTGCTATTGGAGTTATGATTTTTACAGAATTCTGGGAAAGAAATCTGGTCCAATTTATTAAAATGGAGTTACATATATTTTTGATTTAATGCTTTATTTTGATTTTGCACATCTATTTCAAGTGATCAAGAACAGTTTTATCACATACTTATCACAACATTTCTTCTAGACGGTCAAAATAAAATGAATTTTTACTATATAGGAACAAATCACATTATTTTCATAGTCCAGAATATAATTCAGTAATAAACACAAAAATGTAGACACTTTTACTAAATCTACTGTTAACATAGGAACTTACAGTCTGCTTAAAAATAAAACATATAAACAGGTACACTGATTTAAATATACCTTAAACAATCTAAGCTTTCTAATATGAGAGACCTAAGACAATGATTATGTAATTACAGGTCTCTATTACTTGACTTATTGAAATAATTATGCATTACAGTTATAGTGAAATTAGGCATGAATGAATCATTTTAAAGATATAAACATAATTTCTTTTTTAAGGGGACAGATTATACCCATATACCTGGGCTGCTCTTAGCTTTGTTTGGAGAACATTCTTTTCCCATTTTGCAATAGTCAATATGGAGATGAACAACTGGTCAATGCACTAAGAATAAGAGAGCCAGTGCTTGGCTATAAATTAGGTAATTGTATAGTCTCCACTCCCTACCACCACTACCAATAAGATCCAGGGAACATTGTAGACTGGGAAATGGAAGAGTTTAGGGGCTGGAAGATGGGAAGGCGAGCTGTGAAATATTGCCTTCTGGGCACAGTGTGCCTGTTACAATTACGATGTCAAGGCAGCTATGGCTAGCTACACAAGAACTACAAAAGATCAGATCAGATCAAATCCCAGCATAGTTAGGGTAGATGATTTTCAGACCTTACCTAGTACTATAAAATAACTTTAACTTGGAAATTGAAAAGTCGTCTAGCCATGGTGCTGGTACTCTTCACTTTTACAATCAAGGCAGAGAACCACATGTTTTGAGGTTCTGTTATATTTCACTCACCAGCATGGGAGTCTAGAAAGCAAAGCTGTCAAAGCCTTGCAGGATTAATTGGCTTCACCCATCTGCACCCTTGTTGTCATAACAGAGGAGTACTAAAGAGCACTTCCATGACAGACTGCTCTTATCTCAGGTTCCGGTCCTGCTGTCTCTTAGATGTATGAACACATACATGTAAGTGGTCGAATGGCTTTATACTTCTGCTTCTCTGCCATCCTAAATAAAGAGTGATGGAGAATCCAATTCTCCCATGGAATTCCCCAGCTGCTATGCTGCCATTGAAGTAGTGATAGTTGATGATAGATAGATAGATAGATAGATAGATAGATAGATAGATGATAGATAGATAGATAGTAGTAGTCATAAATAGTAGTGAAAGCTCCGAGTGTCTTTTACTGTTGTAAACACATTAGACATATGAAATTATAGATAGATAGATAGATAGATAGACAGATAGATAGATAGATAGATAGATAGTAGTCGTCGTCGTCATCGTCGTCGTAAATAGTAGTGAAAACTCTGAGTGTCTTTTACTGTTGTAAACACATTAGACATATGAAATTACCTCATTCTCATAACCTTATTATATAAATGCTTAGAAAAACAGTAATAAGAGTGCCATTATTTGTGAATACCATAATGTTTTGTTAAGTAAAGGTCATATATAGAGTTAAATAACTAACATGTCCCAGACTCAAAATGCCAAACAGGACAATTTAGCTTCAATGTTATTTAGTGATTTCTACATTTATTCTTACTAAACAACTAATCTCAATCTTGTATGTAACACCTAAGCATACTGAATGTGCTATTTTTAAAATGCAAAAAGTCCAAGATCTATCTGTTATTAACCTATATGTCCACACCCATATAATCAAGTATTGTTTCCCTCTATTTGTTCTCCCACATCTATTGCCCTCATATCCACAATGAAACAATGGATTTACAAGTAGAGTAAGGCATTTCAATGTTTTCGGTTATTTATAATACTGATAGATTATGAAAATACGGCTTACATTCCCATTATTTTCCCTGCTTCTAAACAGTAAACACTAGATGTTAAGTGTATCTCTCAATACTTCATGCCTTTCTAGTCTGTCTATTTCATTGACATGCATTATGAGTTAGCTTTCAATAGATAGATGCCATAAATAATTTTCTCAGGCTATCTCCTGTCAAATAATTATCTATGGTCTATTTGCTATAAGAAATCTCAGCATTTACGATGAATTCAGGCAAAGTATCCCTCCTAATAGGCAGCAATACACATCCACTACAAAAAAGTCTGCATAACCTCTAGGCTTATAAATAATCTTCACTTTGGCATCAATACAATCAGAAGGGATCCAAGGTGAATGGTGTTAAAATCTGGGAAAACAATGGCAGATGGAGAGTTTACACCAACTGGTCTCTTGGGTAGAATCACAAAAATATACAAATAGGTGAGAGGAAAAAAAAAGGCTTACTCAAGTTGTAATTTTACATTCTGAAGTGGACCCAAACAAGAAAATGTACACCGCATGAAGATTTTGAATGTAAAATTTGGTGTTATGCAATCAATGTTTTTGTCGTATTTACTTTTAAAGATCCTGTCCATGTGGTACAGATATCTAATCTCTACATGTTCTGCTTCCCCTGAATTTTCTTCCTTCAGCAGGAGCCTCCTAGGCTACAATATTGCAGAGAACTACTTGCTAGATTATCACTCATGTAAAAGCAAGCTAGGCAGAAACAGGGCTGACAAGTCAGTTACTCTGAGGGAGACTTCTTGCAAGAGCAGAAAAACTGCGACCAAGAGACAGACATTATTGTCACAGGGATGAAGATGGATGGCCACATAAGTCAGATTGATGTGAGGCCATACATCCCAGTAATAACTGAGGGTGGTAATATTGTGATTAAGTACTCATACTTAAAACTAAACACAGCACAGGAACGATGAGTCACATACTTGTGGATGATTTCTGATGAGAAATTCTTAATATTTACACAATTTTTCTATGATTTACACATTCAGTCTGACATTCACTAATTCAACTCTTTACCATGTTAGTGTCAACACAAGGGGCATAAAAATGGAGAGATAGTGTACACACTTTCATAGAGTATATCAGTTAGTAGCAATAAAACAACAATAAGTATGTCAGTAAACAATATAATTTCAAAAATGATAATAAGTAATATAAAATAAATTTATTCATGAGAAATATGCTACTTGAAATGAGATGACCATATGGAGATTTCTTCTGTGCATGTAGCTTCTAATTTGAGAAGACAAAAGAAGGAAAATGCCATAATATGATACCCCATGTGGAAGATGGTAACGTGGATAGAATGAACTTGACTCTAAAGCCATTTCTAAGATATGATCTTGTCAAACAGAATTGCTCTTGGAAGCTCCAGAAATTCATGTGTGATACTCAATACCACTGAGGAGTCAGGTGGTGGGGGTACTGCTATGAAAGCAGTTGCCCAATGAGAGACAAGACATAGGGAAGATGAAACCATAACTGAAGGGAAGGTCGAAAAGTCACATATAAAACAGAATAGGTATATGGTTGACAACTGACTTTGAAAGTATGGAAGAACTCCGCAAAGCAGATCATCATCATCATCTTGAGAAAGCCTAAAAGAACCACAAAGTAGTTTTGGCAGCTATTCACCACATAGAAACATTTGGAGTTTCAATTCAGTCCTGTCATCAACCTGCTGAAAGGGAACTCAGACACCATTAATTAGCAAAAGGATGGAAAATCCCAGAATATTTGACATGTGACTTGCATAATATGAAATTAAAAAATACTTCAAAGAAATTTGAAATAATATAAAACAGTCACATTTCTTCCACTTCGTATTTGAGATAAAAAAGAGTCATTTGACACTAATTGAGATAACAAATACCTGAAAAAAGAGATAACACCTTTAAAACAGATTATGTTTTAAATATAAAAAATACCAAAGCCTGAAGGTAAATATCATCATGATAACATATAAGGTGTCCTAGAATGATAGAAAATACATTTTAAAAATAATCAAGTATACAACTTAAAGTATAAAATGAAAAATCAAGGCGGATCTCTGTGAGTTCGAGACCAGCCTGGTCTACAAGAGCTAGTTCCAGGACAGGCTCCAAAACCACAGAGAAACCCTGTCTCAAAAAACAAAACAAAACAAAACAAAAATCAGTAGAAAATCAAGTCAGACAGGAAATACTAAGGAAGTCAAGGGCTTTGAAACTGAAGATACATAAATGCATAAATTACTCAATGTAGAAGTACACAACAAAAGATTTAATTGTAGGATAAAATTAAGCAGACACCAACATGAATACTCTCTGCCTTCCAAACAGAGAAGAATGCAGGAATGAGACTGACAATAAGTATGTAAATAAGTAATTATGTCAAATATTCTAACTTTAGCAGAAATAGAAAGTTAGGACAGAGAAACCTCTGTGGCCTCATCCATGGAATATGTTAACATCCATTCAAGAAACTTATACTAAACTACAGTACAAACTGGGGCAAAGAAAGTGATATGAGGTACTTCACATGGCATACTAAATCTACTGGTATCCCTAAACCAATTAGATAAACTCAAGTTTTATATAAAGTAATTAAAACTCTTATTAGAAACATTAGCCAAAGAAAAAAGACAAAACAGTCGTTTCTCTAACACATTAGAGTAAGTCTAGAATTCTCTTTTTGAAAAATATATTATTCAAAATGAGGTAAAATAAATTTCAAAAAGCTGGAAAGTAAAATAACCTCTCTCCAGCAGGTTTATATTATAAGATAGTCTAGCTGGCCAAAGCTTAAATATTCCTATATACAAACTGCAAACTTAGAAAAGAAGCAGTAAGTTCACCCCTTGCGGTCCTGAGTTCCTTGCTCGTGATCTCTCTCCTTCTGCTCCTGATTTGGACCTTGAGATTTCAGTCCTGTGCTCCAATGTGGGTCTCTGTCTCTGTCTCCTTTCATCGCTTGCTGAAGGTTAATATTCAGGAGGATGCCTATATGTTTTTCTTTGGGTTCTCCTTATTTAGCTTCTCTAGGATCACTAATTATAGGCTCAATGTCCTTGGTTTATGGCTAGAAACCAAATATGAGTGAGTACATCCCATGTTCCTCTTTTTGGGTCTGGCTTACCTCACTCAGGATAGTGTTTTCTACGAGACAATGGGGATGCTCTACTGGGAACTCACCAAGACCAGCTGGCCTGGGTCTGGAAAAGCCTGGGATAAAACCGGACTCTCTGAACATAGCGGACAATGAGGACTACTGAGAACTCAAGAACAATGGCAATGGGTTTCTGATCCTACTGCACGCACTGGCTTTGTGGGAGCCTAGGCAGTTTGGATGCTCAACTTACTAGACCTGGATGGAGGTGGGGGTTCCTTGGACTTCCCACAGGACAGGGAACCCTGATTGCTTTTCGGGCTGAGGGGGGGGGGGGACTTAATTGAGGGAGGGGTAGGGAAATGGGAGGCGGTGGCGGGGAAGAGACAGAAATCTTTAATAAATAAATAAATTAAAAAAATAAAATAAAAAAAAGAAAAGAAGCAGTAAAATGGTAAACATAGGGGTGAATGTGAAAATAATGTAAATACCTGAAAGAGTTTAAAAAGAGGAAGATTTCATATCAGCTTGTGCTTCCTGAGATTTTGAAACCGGTGAGTTGAATTTTTTGCTTTGGGCCTGAGACAAAAAGGAATAGTATAGATTGGAGGGCACATGTCAGAGACTTCTCAACTCAGAACAACCAGAATGTAGAGAAAAATCATTTCAGAGGTACATCTTCCCAGAGCAAGCCTCAGTGACTGACGTCTGTCAATCAGGCTCCACCTCCAAGAGTTACCATCACTTTCCAAATTAGGGCCATAAGCCTTCAATGCCGCCCTGTTAGGGACACATTTTACTTTCTTACTATAACAGAAATTGTGAAAAAAAATCGACATAAAAAAGTTTACTGACTTTAAACTTGAAAAATGTTTCAAAATATACGAAACAGAAATTGAAATAATTACAGGGGAGCAAACATAAACTTCAAATACAGTAGCTAAGAGATTTGAATGTGTTTGGTAATTATTGAAAAAAAATAGAGGAAAGAAGAGCTGTAAAGAATATAGAAGATTCGTGAAGAACATTAAAATACATCTGACATTATTCAACTGCTTTGTCTTTGAATATATACTACCTAACAGTTAAGTTTTTTCAGGCTTATATAGAATATATATTTTACATAAACTGCAAAACGCAAATGTTTGAAATTTTATAGAACAACATCTCTGAAAGCAAGGGAAACATTATAAATCTATAATAGTCAAGGATCTATAAAAGTTTTCGTATTTGAAAACAAAGTAGTTTTTTTAAAATATCTTGTGGATCAAAGAAGAACCTGCAAAGGAAGTAGAAAATGTTTAAATGGATGATCATAGTAATTTACCATATAGAAAATTATGAGCTACTCTTAAAGAAAGGTTTTCAAGAGACTGTAGAGTCTAGTGTTGGCATTAGAAAATTTTTTCTTTCTTTACTTTTTAGGAAAACTGATGATCAAAGACATTATCACCTGTTCAACTGTGCAGATATAAATTATTTTTTTCTGGTCTTAGCAGGCTAAGTTGATTGGGAGGCAAAAAGTAGATGAGATACTAACCATGAATTCCATCCTAACTATATTCTGATTCTACGTGGACCTGTATAAATCTGTTTCACTTTGTTCTTATGGGAAACATCTTTGTATTGTCCCACCCAGACTGCATCAGCCCTAAAATCTGCAATCAATCATGCCAAAACAAAATATTTAGCAACCTTACTGCTCTGATATGTGGATTTTAGAATGTGGCATTGCAACACGGGACAAATTTCCTGTTGGTCTTGTTCTTATAATTGGAATATCCAGCAATTTTACTGGCCCTTTATCAAGCCTCCCTGGCAACTGAATGGTTTTTTTTTCTTTTTTATTCTGTTGGCTTTTTGATTTTCTTTTGGGGAGGAGGCTGCCACCCAGCTCCCAAATAAACCACATGGATGCTTATTGCTTCTTATGAATGCCTAACCTTAGCTTGGCTTGTTTCTAGCCAGCCTTTTTTAAGCTCAAATTATTCCACCTACCTTTTGCCTCTGGGCTTTTACCTTTCTCTATTTCTGAATATCTTTCTTTCCTCTGATTCCATGTCTGACTGTGTGACTGGGTGGCTGGCTCCTTCTTTTCTTACTCCTTGATCCTTTCCTCCCAGATTTCTCTTCCATTTTATTTTCTTTGCCTGCTAGCCCTGCCTATACTTTCTCCTGCCTTGCTATTTGTTATTCAGCTCTTTATTAGACCAGTCAGGTGTTTTAGACAGCCAAAGTAACACAACTTCATCGTGTTAAACAAATGCAACATAAAAGAATGCAACACATCTTTGTATCATTAAACAAATGCCCCACAGCATAAACAAATGTAATACATCTTTACCATTTCAAAACTCTCCTCCCCCAAATCTAGCTCCTCTACTGGAGCAAATATTCAACCTCATCCAGGCCATTAGCTTCCTAAAGAGAATCAAGTGAGGCAAAGGTAGGATTACTGTTGGAAATGCAAAGACTTATAGACTATGCTTCAGATACTATCTTCGTTTATGAAAATACACACATTCCTTTTTTTTTGTAACTAATAGATAGATATCATCTGCTTAAGAATCATCTGCATGTTTCCTTCATAGACATTGTATAGAAGTGTTTCTATTATGAACTCACTTTCTGAGAAATAGAAAGAAATCTCTTTTCTCATCCATCAGTAGAATGGGGTTCTCCAGGTTTTCAGAAAGTTTCTACTCTCTTCCTGGAAAGACTGTACTGATGGCTCAAGACATCGTCTCCATGATTTGCACAAGCTAAGTGTCTCATAGCAAGATCACGTTCTCTGTTAATCCATAGGAGCCTTCATGTCTTTTAGCCTGTAGTTTTTATAGATTTGCAGTAGACTTTGAATTCAAAGTTTTGTTACAGAGCTTATTTTCTCTAGATGTTTTCTGATCCGGTCATTACTCCTTCTGGGTTCTGCTGAGCATGGTAGGGCATTGGCACTATACTAGCCTCATGATCTCACAAATGAAGGATCAGCCCATCACTCTTATTTACCAAATCTTTGTGTCAGCTAGACTCTGCATCTGGACATAGCAATCAAGAAATATATTTACTTTCTACTCAGAATATTCAATATTTCAAGTGTCAAGCACACAGGTTCCACACCATTTCAGTAAAATATGCAGTGACAGCACATTCGGAGCTAAGGATTCAGTTATTAAGAACCGCTGATTGCCTTCCTTCCAGGGTAAGAATGTGTACCTTATATACAAAGAGAAGCAATCCAAATGTAATTAAAACACATCCATTACCTCAAACAAATCCACTGACACAAAGAATGAGTTTAAATGGGCATACAGACTCCAAAACGCCTTTCAAACACCAATGAGAAGTAATTTCCTGTAATTATTTGATAGTGATCAGGGCCAAGAAAATTTCATGAAATAGCTTCTGTTCCCATGATCAATAGGGTAATCTTGCTTGCCACATAAAACAGTGGCTGGTAATAGGTAACACAGCCCACAGCAGATGACATCAGCAATCTATATTTTAAAGTGTTTGTTTGGTCCTGTTACAAAGCTTCTTTGATGTGGTTATTCAGCACCAACGATCTGCTTTGAAGTGGGATGCCAATCACCACATGTCAATTTGTGGTTCCTTCATTTACATGCTATAGTTTACACACTACTCTGCTTATGGGTTTCTGTGTTATCACCAAAGAAGCCTAGGATTCTGGGGCCTCAAAGTTGTATCTGCGTCTTAGGCCTTTTATAAGTAATGATTCCAAAGCTGGTAACTAATACATAAAATGACAAATATACTAGGTTATACACGATTTTATGAATGAAGGCAGAGACTCAAAGATAATGGCTCGGGCAGGGGCACAGAATACGAACTGAAAACAATAGCTTTATGGATTCATTCTGAAAATTCAGCAGCTTTGGTAACAAAAAATTGAGTCAAGTGTCCTCACCTATTTGACTCTTCTTTTCATCTGGCTTCTCTATGATTAGAAATCCATACTCCATCTCTCTTACTTACACTTTATTCTAGGTATTCGAGATAGCTGTATTTGTGCTCTGTAAATAATGATTTTACTCCTTTCCAAAATGGCAGCAAACCTAAGAAGAGATATGTACCAACTAGGCCTTACCAACCATGTTTTAATAACATGATAGTATACTAGATGTTTGAGAATTTTTACTTAACCTCTTGCTAGAAATTTGGAACAGTAATTACTGTAAAACTTAAATGCCATGAATTTCAATGATGCCAGCACACAGATACTTGTTTCTCAATGAAAATGTTTGTTTTTATTCACTTACTGTCAATTATCTTTTAAATCACACCAAAAAGGTAGGGAAAGCAGAAGTGATGATAGAGACAGTTGGCTATTATTTTTTTAAATGATGTTGGGAGTCAAACAATGCCCAAATGGCGTGGAATTACATTTCAGTAACAAAGCCACACAGTCCAGCAAGGAAAACATCAATGATATTCAAACTAACTTGTTGATTGGGATGAATATTTATGGTATTTAGAAGTAGAAGACTTAATGGTTGGAGTTACTCCAAAATTATTATGCCTGTGCACCTTATAATTTTCACCAGTCTAGATGTTCATGATCCTTATTGAGGATTTTCATCATTTATCCAAATATATGTCTTAGTTTCATTTTCTTTTGTTGTGAAAGGTCAGGGTTTTAATCAGACAAAAACAAATTGAGGTAGAAAGGCTTTCTTTATTTGACTCACAATTCCAGATTGCCATCAATAATTGTAGGGAAATGATGGCAACATGTATTTCTAAGCAGCTAACCACATTATGGTCCAGCCAATTGCAAAGAGCAATAATGTGCTTGGTTTGCATCCTACACTTACATTCAGTTCAGATTCTCCTGCCTGGAGAATGGTGCCACCCACAGTGTGCAGGTCTTTCTAACTCAATTAAAGTAAGCAAGATAATCTCCCACAGAAAAGCCTTTTGTCCAACCTAATTTAGATAAATCCCCATTGAGATCTTCTTTTCAAATTAATCTAGTTTATATTAATTTCTAATTAAAATTAATGATTACAGCAAATAACATTCTTACCCTGAATGACCTTAATTTTACTCATGCCTCAATCACTTGTTTTAGCTGTTGGACTATTGGCAATCTTTCTAACTTTTTAGAACCTTGTCCATAATAAAAGATCCCATTCTTATAATATTGTATATTAACAGCTAAAATTGATGAATAAGAATGTTCATGAAATGACTGATAGAATTCAAGAACTTATGCTTTTCAAGAACATCTGCTTTTCAAAACAACTTTTCTCTTTATATGCTTTCCCTCCTGTATTTTTCATACTTTTGTACTGAAATCCAGTACCCCCTTATATTTCTGAAACGGTACAGTGGCATGTTGTTTTATCAAATGGTTATTACAAGTTTAGCTTCCAAGTCAAATTAATTCAAATTTCAGACAATTCGGTGAATAATCAGTCTCACACAAACAGATGATCATTTTAGGTAAGAGTTAATCAAAGATGTAAATAACACAAAAGTTTTATTAGTTAGTCTTTACTTTTGAAAATATTTATTTTGTGTATGCACTTTGTATGGAATTAGCATGTAAGTCACAGGAGGATGTTAAATACCCTGTAGCTGGAATGAGTTGGGAACAGAAATTGGGTCCTCTAAAAGAAATCAGGTGCTGAGCCATATTTCTAATTAATATTTCGCGGTTCATTGACATGTTACTGACTTTACACTCAAGGCTTCATGGGGGGTCATGCAAGGACTGTGCACTGAACTACAGACCTCACCTCATGCTGCTTTATTTCTGTTTATCTTAGGCTGACATTACCCTCAAAATCCATAAACTCTGACAGCCAAAGCAAAATCTACCTATGTCTTCCTGTATATTGACAGAGGTTTCTTTCCTGCCTGGACCCACAGCTGTTCAGTCCCAAACACACAGAAGTCTACATTAACTATAAATTGATTGGCCTATTAGCTCAGGATTCTTATTAACTAATTCTTACATCTGACATTAACCCATTATTCTTGTCTGTGTTAGCCACTTTGCTTGGTACCTTTCATCGGCTAGGCGTTCTCATCTTGCTTCCTCTCTGTCTGGGTGATGACTGCAGACTAACTCTTTCCTCTTCCAAGAATTCTCCTGTTCTCATTGCCCCACCTCTGTTTCCTGCCTGGTTGCACCACTTCCACTTCATGGCCAATCTGTGTTTTATTAAAAATAATACAACTGAAAAATATTTATAGGGTACACCATTGTCCCATAACACTCTCCCACTTTTGTTTTCAAAATAAGAATTCTGAATCTAATCGCCCTTGTTTAGCTTTCTTCCTGACCATTATCCATTACAATTTGTAACCAACACTCTAAACAAAGAAAAATATCCATAGTCCATATTTTGGACATATGGGTATAGTTTTCCAGGATACTTTCT
Source organism: Microtus oregoni (assembly GCF_018167655.1). Classification (NCBI taxonomy): domain Eukaryota; kingdom Metazoa; phylum Chordata; class Mammalia; order Rodentia; family Cricetidae; genus Microtus; species Microtus oregoni. The sequence continues at coordinate 72,572 of NW_024544551.1, forward strand.
GCTGATTGGGGGTGCTGATAATCTTATGGGGACCTAAGGAAAAATTTGAATTATGATAAAGTCCTGACTGGAGTATTCTGTGAGGCTTAATCATCTCAGCAAGCAGTCTTGAAACTGTTCTGGATGTAGAATTCAGACATCTGGGCGATCCAATCTTATTGGAGATTTCTCGGGGGGCATCTTCCTGAATTTTTTTAATCCAAAATGAATTCACAGCCTCTCATTTCTGTGGAAACACAAGCAAAACCTCTTCTCCAAAGTAACATATTTTTGACTTAAATTTTTAAGTCAAGACACTTTCAAAATATATATGTTGGATTAATCCAGCAGGATTTATAATCAAATGTCTTTAAGCAGCTCTTGCTTCTTCCTCGGCCATCAAACAATTTAAAGATAACAAAATAACATACAATACCAGACTCTCTGTGTACTTTTCATATTTAGGTGACTTTATTTTAAACTCTATTTCTTTTATTTTTATTTTTAATTTTTGACTTTTTGAGACAGAGTTTCTCTGTGTATCTTTGGCTGTCCTGGAACTCACTCTGTAGGCCTCTGTCTCCCAAATGTTGGAACAAAAGGTGTGTGCCACCATACCCAATTACTCTCTTTCTTTGTTTTTTATTTTAATGACTTCATCCTTTTTTTTCTTTCTCCAAAGCCTACATATATTTTTAAACACACTGTAAACCATTTAGAGGTTTGTCTGAATCTGTCCTATTGTACATCCGTAATCCTTTTCTGACGAGGACTGCTTCTTAAAATGTTAAAACAACTTAGCTAGGACTACAGCTGCTTTGCCTTTTGGCTCCACCCAGTCCATTATGGCAGAAGTCCCTTCACTGTCTCTGAGACTGCTGGGTGGGAGCCGTCCTCACCACCTCAACTCTGATAACCAGTTGGCCCATGCTACCACCAGGTATCTTGCAGCACATTACCCACAACCCCATTTAAATGCTCCATAGCCGGACCTCCAGAGTCAGTGTTCATGCTGTCAGCACAACCCAGGAAGCTATTTCAAAACCGCAGGGTTTTATTCTGCTACTGCTGAATAAATAAGACCTCTCTTAAAGGTACGGCAACATGTCCCCAGCAAAGCAAAGCCCATTCTGGGGCGGGGAGGTGGAGTGGAATGTGGCTAAACTTCGTTTTTGAGTGTGTAGAATTTCTTTCCAAGCTTTCTCAGGTTCTACGTGTATGTAGTCAGCCCCACATTGGCGTGCCACCTTTGTGTTCAATAGCACATAGGAACCACTGTTTTTCCATTACTCTAACATAAGTCCTTGAATGAAGAACTAATTGGAAGATTTTTTTTTCTTAACTTGCAACCATAACTAGAAATTTTAAGATCTTAATATTAATATAAGAAAGAGAAATAAGAACTGGTAAGGCAAATAATAAATTCCCCTAAAGTCATAACATAGAAGTTTGCAATTTGGATCGAGCTATGTACTTTTCTCTTTTAACACTGTTTATTCTTCAAATGCATATGGCCCTTTCTAGAGCATGATGATGATAAAGCCTTAGTCAGAGGTCTCTGGGGTATTCTTTCTCTTCTATACATGGGAAACTCACTTGTCCTTACTTTTCAACAGAGGTGGTCCTCACAGTATGACAGCCAGCAATACTCAGAACTATGACAAAAATTGTGAAATTAGGATCATGGTTTCCCTCCCAGATTGGCCTCTCAGCAGCTTTGGGATTAATCACCATTTTAATGCTGTAGTACACAACAATATCTTTCTCACACTGGGGATAAAACAAACTTAATCATGTACTTGGCATAGCGAAAGTGTCTAATAAATTAAAATATGACATTTCTTACAACAATGAGGCCAATCTTGGAGAATATGTCTAAAAACCATTTTTATTTTATTTCAGTCAGTATCCCAACATGAAGTTGACTCTCTTTTACATTAAAGCAGCTGATAAAAATAAATGCCCATCATATAAAAAACTCCCACACAATGTGATATTTCCACAGAAAGAATTTGAACTCCTTCATGCTAAGAATTTACATATTTTAATTTTTTTCTCATTTGACATGTCATTTATTTAAAAACCAGCCTTGTTGTGATTTCCTATAAAGCATATCATCAGTCCTTGGCCAGTTTTACTACTACTGTTTATGTTCAAAATGGCCCCTTTGGGTGTTTGCACTTAACAGAGAAGGGTCACTGAAACCACAGGACCAAAAGTAGCAAATGGAATTGTAGACACACAGCAGGAGTTCTAGTGAAGATTACTTGGCAGTAGGTCTTCACCAAGGTAGAACCTGGTCATGACTGAGACAGAGTACTAAAATGAAGAAGTTTAAAAGTCTGAATGAACTACATTACTTGTTGGAATGGACTGATTTAGAGGTATCATTTCCCTGAAGGAAAAGAGTATTTAGGTATATGCCTACTAGCATGGCAAAGAATGACTGAGAAATACAATGTGTAGGAAAATTGGAAAGGGCCACATCTGGCTACAGAGGGCAGTAGACTGTGCCAACTAAAGTTATGAACAGTATTTCTTCTGTTGAGATTGATTGGCCTTCATATACTTTTGTTTCCAAAGTTTATTTTTCATCACCAGAACCTCAAAACAATCAGATTATTTTTCTCCTCCTAACACACAGCAGGTCTGCTATTCTCTTGTGGCACCATCTCCCATTGCTGGAAAATGGAAACAGTCAGACATTTATGCATTTTTTTTATGATCTGCCAATAACACTGCTTCCAATTGCTGTAATGTTACCATCGTAACACCTGTAAGCATTTGGCCTCATCATTCTCATAAAAACACGCTTCACAGCCCTCCAAAATATGCAGCGTTTAGTGAGTTGTAACAACGCTACTTCTGCTATGATTCTAATAAATCTAAACTAAGAGTGTTAAATCCAGAATGTCTGTTGTCAGTATTCTGTGCCATTTCTAGGGGAAACATTCATTTTGTTTTCTCTTGATTGCTTTCCAGATCCTCCTAAAAACAAGTGGGCTATAACGAAAAGAACAGAAGAAAGGAATGTTGCTCAACCATGGGCCAGTGCTGCAATGAGAGGCTGAGAAAACAAGATGTGTAAGTAGAAAATTGGTGAGGGTATGAAGACAGCTTGAGCTGGAAAGTTTATGTGTTTCCATGAACCTATATTTTTGTTTATAGTTCAAAATAAAACATTCTTCTTATAAGTACAATTGGAAAAGAATAGTGTTCTTTCCCTCTTCAAGGAATCTCTACTATGCTGATAATCTTATTTTTCTAGAGAGTCTTTTATTTCTACTGACCCTCTGTCAAGAGTAAAGCTCCCAGAGCATCTTGGTGGTATTACTTTGTTGATTGATGTTCAACTAAAGAATGCATCCCTCATTTCTGTGGATACCTAAGGGAAGTTTCAGGTTAAGAGACAAAGCTAAATAGTACAGATATGTGGAGTAAGACTCTTTTTTTTGTTATTGTTGTTTATAACCTCAGATACTGTTCTTTTTAAAGTTAATTATTTAGTATGTTTATGTGTGTGTGTGTATGTGTGTGTTTGTGTGTTTTTGTGCATGTATGTGGAGGCACGTAAGTGTGAAGAACAGATCATACCTTTCCAAAAGTTGCTTCTCTATATCCATCTTGTTTTGAGCCAGGGTGTCTCTTGTTTTTTCTGCTACTGGCTTGCATATTTTCTTTCAAGTTTCAGGTAGATCCTCCAGTCTCCTTTTCCTCCCAACTCACTCCAAGATTCTTGGGATTATACATGCAATTTATTATATATCCCACTACAAAATTCTAGGGATTGAACTCCTTTTATCAGACTTACACAGCAAGAACTTTTACACGCTGAGCTATGGCTTTGGTTTCTCAGAGGTATTTATTATATATTACTTTCCTTCATCTTCTTTTCTGTGTTTATTTTAGAGAACTAGACTTTATGGTAATAATTTTAGAAGAATAGGTTCTTAGAGGAAGGATTGGGACCATTATTTAGCTATAACAGAGATTTTAAAAAAAAAACACTTTTGGCCCAATTTGCTAAATTATTTATACTTATGAGTGGGTTTTCATTTTCCAGGTTACACCAAAATTCAGAGAACAGTTTCAGCTGAGTTAGATGTAAAATAGTATTTTCATTTTTTTGCCAGTGATTGCCACAAGTACATGCTACTGGCTAACCAATTCTTAATGCTTTGCTTACATAATTTTTACTACATAATTTAGTGTGTATTATAGTACTCTGATAAATGCCATTACCAAAGGCAAATTGGAAAGGGAGAGGTTAATTTATCGTATAGCTTATTGATTATCATGAAGCAAAGTTAGGGTATCAGGGTGCGAATCAATGCAGGGACCCAGAGGTAAGAAACAAAGCTGGTGCCATGCAAGAAAGCTGCTTACTGGCTTTCTTCCCATGGATTCTCATTCTGCTTCCTTCTATCACCCAGTACCAGCTACCCTGGAGTTGCACCATCCACAGTGACCTAATTGTTAATCAAGAAAATGCCCTATAGACTTGCCTATAGACCAATCTGTTGGAGGAAGTTTCCTTTTATTTATGGGGAGCCAACGTACCTGCAAGCTTTTCTTTATCTTGCCTTGTCTCACAGATGCTTATGAAATGATCATTCAGAAACAATATTAATTATAATTGTTTGGATGATGACTCAGGTTTATTACTGGCTAGTTCTACATAAAAATAAACCCATTTCTGATCATTACATACTGCCACGTGCCCCATGGCTTACCGGTAATGCTCTGGCAGCTTGCTGCTAAGGCAACCACTGGCTGCTCCCAAACTCCACCTTCTTTCCCCCTGTATCTCTGCTTGAATTTCTCACCTGGGTATATTCTGTCTTGCCATAGGCCAAAGCAGCTTTTTTCATCAACCTATAAGAGAAACATATATTTGCAGTATGCAGAATGTATGTTGTGCATAGGCCACAGTCCAAATAGAGAAATAAGAGAAAAACTTGCGGCAGTAATATGAGTCTCTGAGAGACTGAACTAAGAGCATCAACCAACCTTACCCACTGAGACAATTCTATTGCATTCATCTGGGGTTCTGAGGAAGTGTTCTGAATAGCTACTCAGTACTTCAAATAAACTAACAAACTCCAAAAAAGGATGACAGTATAAATACCATATTCATTTTCAAATAATGTTCATTATTCAAATCATTCTGTATTCCTCTATGCTTAAATGACAATATATTTATAATTTAAATAGGAGACAATACTTTACTGCCCATGCCATCACACCATTGGGGCCAGCTCTCCTGCACTATTTCTCTGAGAAAATACATAAATAGGACACACCTCTGAGACCAGCATGATATGTATACCCAGTGTCATGGCATCCACAACAGCTATTCCATTTGTTTCCACAGGCAAACATGCAGAGAACTTCATAGAGAATGAGCAATACTCATCTAACAGGGAAAATAGCTAGATAAAGACAATTCAAGAAGAGGTAAGGATGAAAGATATTTTTATTATGATCAACAAAAACCAGTGAACTATTAGGAAATAAAATAATAGTGACAAATAATGAAATTAAGAATAAAAATCTAGGCAGATTTTAGAAATAACATTTTACCAAAAGTTGAAGTATTTCCTGGTAGGCTGGGGAGATGGCTCAGTGGTTATAACATTTGTCCTATAAGAGTGATCTTCAGAATCCATGTAAAAGCAGGTTATGTCAGCTACCTGGAACCTCAGAACGCAGGAGATAGAAAGAAGAACTTCCCACAACTCAGGCAAACTACCTAACTATACTAGTAAAATCTGCGAGCTGTAGAATCTTCTAGATATCCTGGCTCAATAAATGAGTGGAGTGGAGAGTGACTGAGGAAGACACTCAGTGTCAACTCTGAGCTGTCACATACACTGGCACAAAAGTGCTTATGCACCACCCCCACATGCATACCCATCCACAGACAGACAAACACACATACATATGCAAAATCCCTGTACAAGGACGTGTAGGTGAAACTAAGTTGTCTCAAAGAATCCATCCTGTGCTTTGAACATGGTGAACCTGCTGAACTCAGTGAGAGGATTCCAGATCAGTTAACTTAGCTGGAAGCAGATGCTTTGGAGTCCAACAGAAAGAGTACAATGTTTCTGGAAGACATCATAGGAAACTTTTATTAGTCATGTCATGTTAACTACCTGTATTTTAGAACTACTTTTTTGAGTGCAAAAATAAATAAAATAAATGAGTTCTGTTAAAATTACTAATTTATTATACAATGTGTTTTATAAGATATGATAAAATCTAGAAAAATGAAACGAAAAGACAAAGTATAAAAACTTAATAGAAATAGTATGTCTGGCAGTCATGAAAAGCTGTGCTGTCTCACTATTATTAGTCTACTAAGTTCTTTCCAGTTCTACACTTAATGTTCATGGAACAGTCTGAAGATGTCCCTCTGCTATTATTTAGTTACCAGTGACTCACTCTATTGACACCAGATGAGTCAAGGGGAATTAAGGTGTCTTCATGTATGTACAGACTCCACATAAGAGAAGTTCAATTCTTACTCAAACGACTGTCCATATTTGGTATTGTCAATATCACAATGAGGGGGAAAGGGTCTTCCATCTTAGAGTTTATCAGTTGAAGAGTACCAAAAGGATGACTTTAATGAAAACAAAATTAATTTCTGTGTGTGTGTGTGTGTGTGTGTGTGTTTGTGTGTGTGTGCGTGCCTATATGCTCACATGTGTATGCCATACCCATGTTGGTTAGCAGAAGGCATCATATTCCCTGAAACCGGAGTTACAGGCAGATGTGGACTGCCTTGCATGACTGATCAGAATCAAAATGCATATTCAGCATCTCTCCAGGCCCACAGAGAGGGAGGTATATCAATCTGGATATGAAAAAAACAAAAGCACAAATGAAAAATTAACTTCCATTTAAAACAAGAGTTCTCAATTTGTGGATCATGACCCTTTTGGGGGGCATGTATCAGATATTCTGCTTATCAGGTATTTACATTATGACTCATAACAGTAGAAAGATTTCAGTTATGACATAACAATGTAACGTCATGGTTGGAAGTCACCACAGTGCAAGGAACTCTATTAAAAGTTCAAAGCATTAGGAGGATTAAGAACCACTAACATAAGAGATCTTGTTCTTCCTACCTCAAAACAAACAAACAAAAACAAGCAAACAAACTTTATTCACATATGTGGAAAAGCATGATGCATGTGATTACACACATACAACAGAGTCTATGCTACACTTTCTCACTTCATCTACATATCACAAGTAATTTTTAAAGCTATATTCTCTGTATATTGCCCAAGATGACATCAAATTTCTTGGTGAAAGCAAATCCTGCCTCAGCTTTGTAAATAATTGAGACTATGTTTGCATGCTACCATTCCCTGAAGTAACTCTACTTTATAAATGAGGAAGTGAGGCATTTGGTTGGCAGATAGCCCTCTGCCACATCTCATCAAAAACTGATCCTTATTTTGAATTTAGTATAATACTAACAACCCAAGTTGTTATAAAAAAGTTAGTAAAATAGTTAATTTGTACTGATATACTACCATAGAAGTGAAGAGGTAAAGTCTTCTTTATCATAATTTTACTGTTAAAAAAAGAAAAACAAACTTACATCTTAGTTTTTTTATTAAGAATCATTGGAGGTACTATGCACTGATTCCTTCCAGCTGAGCTTGGACTGGAAATTACTAAGCTCTTATGGATAGTCACTGAATTTTAGAGGACGCCTCTCCTGGAAGATTACTCTCCCTCTATTTTATGGCTTCCTGCTGTGAATATATCAACGGGGCCACAGAATTTTAAACTCATGCACAAGGAAGATACTCCAGCTGAGGTAGCAACTGAAAATTGGAAATATAATAAATTGAAATATGGTATTTTTCTTTTCGCGCTGGATTGAAAATTCATAATAAGAGGAGAAGCTCCTTCTCAAACATTTTGGTTTTCTGTCTCCATGAGCAGCTTCCAGGCAAGAGGAGGCACAAGGAAACTTTCCATTTACCAATCCAAAGTCTATGGTTCTAACAGGAAAATTGTATCACCTGGTTTCCAAAGAAAATTTTAAGACATATTCACATACAATAAGATTTTTCTTTTACTTAATAAAATTATTAGTCTCTGAAGTATTTTGATTTATCATAAAAAGACATAGATATATCTGAGATGATATGGAAACTGGAAAGGGAAAAAATACAGTGGGTAAGCATCCTTTCCATAGGATTATCCTGTAACTTTATCCTTAATATGGAGCAAAAGCTCAGAGACATACTTCCTGCTCTTGATCACATGGTATTGATCAAACCATGTGAGCAGTTTTATGTCTGTGTCTTGACAGGAGCCAAAAATGTATCGTTCTACTTGTAAGTAGAATATCTACCTACAAGGAAGTGAGAATATAGATAAAAATTGCAAGCCCAGATGATCTCAATGAAAAATATAACAAGATATAAAAATTACCAAATTCAGTTAAATAAAAGTTATCATAAATACTAAAAATTGGTCTATGGAGTAACAAAAGCATCATTAACGTGTTGCCTAAGACTTTAGATAGAGCATGTGTAGGTTAAACAAATGAAAAAGGCAATATGAAAAACCAACAAGAATCCAATCAATGTTAGAGTGTGCATATCAATATCAGAAGACATATAAATTAGATGAATCAATATTACTGCAGGAATAAGATGAATATTACATAGGCTGAAAGAATTTCTGAGCACATATCATGATTCATAATAAGGCTTCAAGATACAAAATAAAAAATTGGATCGGATCAAAAATATATATAGATATATCCATGGTTATAAACAGATTTCTTGTTTGTAAAATTTTAAAAATGCGTTAAAATAGCATATATAAATAACCTTATCAGTGGACATAAACATCTTTTTTAAATATATTTTTTCATGTCAATAAGACACAAATTCAACAAATTTAAAGAGCACAAAGCAACGGAGATGTATTCTCTAGTAGAACAGAATTAAATCAGAAACCAGAGTACGTAGAAAATCTGAAAATACTTGTACAGAAAACAATATTCTAGTAAATTAGTAATTTCTTCAGAAGCAGAAAGGGCAATTATTAAATATTTTGCATAAAATAAATATAAAAATACTTCAAAGTTCATGAATTAATAAATATTTGGAATAAAATAGATATAAAATATTTCAGAGTTCATGAACTACAGCAGATTATCTGTTCAGAGAGGAAAATATAGCATTAGTTATTGAGATTAGTTATCTGTTTATGATTTTTTTCAAGGTAACATCTCCCTACATTATGCATGTTGTCTGTGTCTTTGAGCTAAATCCTTGCTTCTATGCCAGCTTCTTCAGTAAACAGTGAAAGCCAGATGAGCAAAAAGTTGCACAGATAAAATAAAATGTAGCAATGAAATATAAAACAACTAAAAGACAAATCAGTGAACAAAAACTAACTTTCTAAGACCAGTAAAAGATTTTAATGTTAAACTAGGTTAACTAAACCAAAGGAAAGAAGACACAAAATAGCAAGATCAAGAAATGAGAAGGCAGGCCACAGAAATTAGTGGAGTAGGTCTGGAATATTCTGGAAAATGGTGTGTAACAACAACTGAACAACTTGGAAAACTTAACAAATGCAAGCTTAATCAAGGAAAAGAAACAGTAACTTGATCTTAGTTCTATGTGTTATTGTAACTGAATTTTTTTCTTAACTTTCCCACAAGGAAAGACTCTAGGAAGGGCTGTTTTGGTGTTGAATTTGAAACAGTTTTATTTCACAAATCTTTCCCAGGATACAGAAAAAGAAAAAGATTTCACAACTCACTTTGTTAGAGAAGCATCATGCTGATAACAATTCAGACAAGAATAAAACAAGATTAATATCACATATTAACACAGACAAAATAATTCTTAACAAAATGTCCACATATGTTGCCCCTCAGTAAGGTCTCCTAATACCAATACACCATAATCTATCATGGCTTTTTCTGAAGACATAAAGCTATTTCAAGTTATGAAAATTAACCTATTATACTGATGATATCAACACAGAAAAAATCTATCTGAACATTAAAGTATCATATAAAAAACTGCAAAGCACTGTGGTAAACAATATCATTGTGAATAAAAATATTTGCACTTTGAACTATACTAGTAATAAAAGAATCTTATACAAACTGGGATACTATATGTAAAATTACATCAATTTAGGACTTTAAATAAAAGCCATGGCAACATTCAATGATGATTGACAGAGTATCTGAATAATAACTTCAAAAACTATTTGCCATTGCAAAAAAATCACATGAAAATATTTAAAAAACGCCATTAAAATGTACAGGAAAATATAAACAAATACATGTAAGAATTGCTAGCACCAAAACTCAATACTTACAAGAGGAACACCCAAAATGCTAGAACTAATCTTGGCAATCTTGTTGGCAGTTTCTTACAATTTACATAAAGACTTTCTTGTAAAATCCTACATCTTTAAATCTAGATGTGTCTAGTAGGATCAGAAACCCATTGCCATTGTTCTTGAGTTCTCAGTAGTCCTCACTGTCCGTTATGTTCAGCGAGTCCGGTTTTATCCCAGGCTTTTTCAGACCCAGGCCAGCTGGCCTTGGTGAGTTCCCAGTAGAACATCCCCATTGTCTCAGTGTGTGGGTGCACCCCTTGCGGTCCTGAGTTCCTTGCTCATACTCTCTCTCCTTCTGCTCCTGATTTGGACCTTGAGATTTCTGTCTGGTGCTCCAATGTGGGTCTCTATCTCTGTCTCCTTTCATCGCCTGATGAAGGTTAATATTCAGGAGGATGCCTATATGTTTTTCTTTGGGTTCTCCTTATTTAGCTTCTCTACAGTTTGGATGTTCACCTTACTGGACCTGGATGGAGGTGGGGGTTCCTTTGTCTTCCCACAGGGTAAGGAACCCTGATTGCTCTTTGGGTTGATTGGGAGAGGGGGAGGGAAATGGGAGGCGGTGGCGGGGAAGAGACAGAAATCTTTAATAAATAAATAAATTTATAAAAAAAAGACAGAAAAAAATTCTAGATGTGTCTAAAAGAAGTCAAAACATAGATAACTCTGAGAAACAGACTTTTAGTCTTATACCAGCTGTAATTTCAGCATTCTCAACTTGAAACCTCCCAAATTCCTGCTAGGGAGCAAATGGCCACACAGTTACATTACATACCCATCCATGAGAAGGTACTAAGAAAGAAAAAGGAACAGATATTACCTGCAGTTCAATATTCAAATCTTCACAGCATAGGCTGAGGGGAAAAAACAGAACAGTCAAAAGCCTCCAAGATGCTCTTTGCATGGCATTCTGCAAAAGCAAGGCTGTACTGTCCAACTGCAAATAGATGAACTGGTTGGGTGAAGGTGGATGTAGGGGTGTTGACAAAGAATGAAAGGCAACTCTGTAGGAACTGTAAAAACACCCTAAATCATCATTGTGAGAGAAGGTACATGACTACCTAGTTATTAATTCCTACTGCACTATATATTTAAATGATAAATATTATTGTATTTAAATTATTATTAATTCAACCTGAAAGATAGATAAAAAAGAATCAAGGGGGAATTAACAGTCCTAAACAGAAATATTTGAAGAGAAAAAAAATATTCAACACACCTATGCACAATTCTTACCTACAACTTTATAGTTCTCAGTAGATACTAGATTTACTAGTTCACCAATTGCTTAAAAGATATTTAAGCCAGAAATTTTGGTAGAACTCAGGGCAAGCCAGTATGAGAAGAACTGTTCATGAACTCTAAATTATAAGGTGACAAACTAAAAAAAGCTTGCCTCCTGTGATCATGCATATCACCTGCCATATCATGACTACACAAAAGTGGTCTGAGAACAATTTGTCTTCCTTTCTTTCACTTGGCCTCTGAGGTATCTCTGGTAAATATAATCTCTTAAGTCTTCTTGAGGCGCTTTAGTTTTCTGTTAAAAAAAATAGTAAAATAAAATAGAAGAGGATGAGTTACTCTGCTTCTTAAACAACTTGTGCATGTGTGTGGTATGCAAATGTGTGTACGGTGTATGCATGTGTGTGTGTATGTGTGTGTGTGTGTGGTGAATGTACATGTGAGTATCTCTGTGTTGGATGCATATGTCTGTGTGTCTGTATGTATCTGTGTGCACATGAAGAGGCGAGAGGCGGATATCCTCTGTCACTCTCCAACTTAGTCCTTTGAGGCACGGACTGACACCAAACAGGAACTTATGGTTTTTGGCTTAGGTTGGCAGCTAGCAAGTCCTAGACATTCTCCTGCTTCTGGCTCTGCTCACTGCTACAGATACAGACACAGGTGGACCATGCCTGGTTTTGAAGGGGTGTTACAGTCACACTCTGATCTTCATGCTTATGTAGAAAGTACTGTGCTTCAGCCATCTATCCAACTCACAAAACATTTTTTATTAACAACATTATTTGTTTTTGCCTCCTGACTTTTGTGTCTTGAATTTCTCATGACAAATCCAAATGGAATAGCAAACACAGAAAATGAAGACAATATAAAATATTTATGAGTAATAATTTTGTAAAATGTTTGATGCATTTCAAATATTTTATAACATTCCAATTCTTTATTACAAAAATTGTGCATAGCATCAGTAAAAAATTTTCTCATTAAAATTGCTACAAAACAGTATATTTCCTGGGTTTTTTTAATCATTTTTTTTTAATATGAGACAGGGTCTTGTGATTTAGCTCTGGCTGGCCTTGGAATCACTATGAAGCTCAGGCTGGCTTCAAACTCACAGTAATTCTTCTTCCTCAGCCTCCCATGTGCTGGGATTACAAGTATAATCCAATACAGCTGGCTAAGCCTGCTAACAAGGAAATCTTGTAGCACAAATTTAAACATTCAACAGAACACAAAATAAGATGGGAAGCTACATAATAGTTATACCCAAACCAGTGGAGATATGTATCATATGAAAGAAAATCTGAGATAAGATAGTGTTGGTGTGGTGGTTTGAATAAAAATAGCCCCATAGTACCATAGGAAGTGGCACTATTAGAAGGTAAGACTTTGCTGGAAAAGATTCATCACTGGGAGGTGGGTTTTGAGGTGGAAAATGCTCAAGCCAGATCTAGAGTAGCATTCACTTTCTGCTGCCTGCTGATATGGACATAGAACTCTCAGCTGCCTCGACAGCACCACTTCATGCCTGCTGCCATGGTCCCACGACAGAGATGATGGACTAACCTCTGAAACTCTAAGTCAGTCCTAATTAAATGTTTTCCTTTATGTGAGTTTCTGTGGTCATGGTGTCTCTTCGCAGGACCCTAGCTAGGAATTTTCGTTTTATTGACACACTCGTTAATTTTCAACATTTTTTTACGTGGTGCAGAGATCAACTGTCCTTGAAAGTAAATATTTTGGAATCTCATACTTTCATTTCTTTGCCTCCAATGTCTGAATTTTCCTATGCTTTGTGAAATGCAGGGCCAGTTTTAAATGTGTGCTTTACTATGCTTTGGGCAATGCTTCATAGAAACTCAGGTTGCTAAGAGAAACAGGCATTGATCAACCCTTACAACAACAGGGTGACCTATTCTCATAAAACACCACATAAGTGATGCTAGGCCACTGAAATGGGCCCAGCAGGTGCTGTGCTAGACAGGATGGAGGCACAGGTGAGTGCCCCTGGATGTATAGACTACTCCTATCCTTATTTTTAGTCACAAGAGAAGCTACAAATATGAACATCCCGCAACTCCATTTTTTTTTTTAACCTTTACTCACATTTCAAGTTGATAAAAAGTATCATTAGAGTCCTGGAGAAGATGGTACACATTTATTATGTTTGTTTTCTCTCTCTGCTCAGAGACAAATATGACACAAGTACTGAGCTAAGGAAACATTCCCACTTTAAACTTGGAACTGCGAGCTACAGGTCTACATATGTATGCACAAAGTAAGAATAGAACACTTTGTTCCTACTTCATGAATTAAGACCCAAGGAACCTCAGGTAGTAACAAACGCTTTGAACCAGCCAGTGAAAAGAGCAATTGACTCTCCAATCATCACAGAAAATATGTTGAACTCAAATCTCTCCCATAGGATACTTTGTCTTCCACAGTAGTTATATGACAATTTCCATTGTCATTCCCACTACATTTAGACTCTGGGTTGGGGAGAATGTTTCCAGAGAACACTGAAGGGAATCGATCCAGCCTGAGCACAGTAGCTGGGACCTTGTCTAGAATTTGAAAACTTGGTGAGAGGACTAAAAAGTTAGTGCTGGCCCTCCGTTCTGCTACGTGGCTCACCATGGTATGGCCAGAGCTGTCCCAGGTGCTTCTCTGCTACGGCAGTCTGCAGTCCCTGAAACTGCTACTATAGTAAACTTCTTTGAGGTTGTCCCTTAGGTTGTTTCAGTAGGTGTACCAGCAATAAAAGTAACTGATACACTTGTTTTCAGTCTGGATCGGATTCATGTCTGCTATTCATCTTCTCAAATACCTCACATTTAAATCAATGATTTTGTCCTCCATTGCCAAGAAGCTATACAGCGAAGTGACAGTTCACCTCAGTTGAATTGAAGGGGTCATGTATAGGGCCACAAGTTGTGGCACACAACTTTAATCTCAGCAATAGGTATCTGTGAGTTTGAGGTCTGCCTGACCTACACAGTGAGATCCAGGTCATCCAAGGCTATGCAGAGAGACACTGTCTCAAAATAAAACAATCAACAAGAATATTGAAGTATTTTTTATATTAGGAAAAATAAATGATGCTATATTAAAATGTAGAAAGCAACTGGTATTAGCTTAAGATCTTGACTAAATATACTAATACATATATCCACAGTGGTGACACTATGATGCACATATAAAAACAGACAAGAAAAGGGAGTCAGTTTTACAGAAATGAGGTGATGAGGGAGGAGGATGGGGATTTAAAATGAATAAAAAAGGTAATAGAAATTTATGAAACTGTAAAAATAAATTTAAAAATCAACCACTGCCTCTGTTCAACCAGAAAGTTTCTAAAAATGAGGCTTTTGGACTGGCCATGTGAATTGGGATGGGCAAAGTAAAGAATACTTTCCAAACCTCATTTGTTCAATACTTCATGTAAGTTTTGAAATATGTCTTCTATCTTAAAGAATGCGGTGAGCATTTTGGAATGTGCAGTGGTGTTCACAAGATCAGTGTCCCTCATTCTCTGGCTTCTTCTATCACCAGCCACTGCTTGGTGTCCTTTTTCAGTGACATGAATGACTATTTTACATTCTCGAGATGTCTAGAAAAATCTGAGTTCATTCAAATCCAGTACAACTGTTTGTAGCTTTAAATTGCAGTCAACTTTCTGTTATTTCTTTCCCATCCAACATCAAGCAAACATTCTAACAGAATTTTTCACAGGAATAATAGAATTGGTCAGCTGTGACACCAGATAATCACAGTCCAAAATTATGGTGCCACATTTAGAATAAATACCCATATTAAAATCAAATATGATATTCAATCATTTGTAAAAATCAAAGAGACCCATAACAACTGCTTTAGCATTTATCTAAATGTATATTAACATAAACTGTAAATATTTGAAAATGAAAATTTGTGTGCATAAATAAATTTTAGTAAATTGATTTGGTATTTCTATCATCAATTCCATGCACTTTGAAAATGTCGTTTCTGGGATTGATAAAAATAACTTTTCATTTAGAAAGTGAAAACAGCTAATATTGCTGAGTGTATAAAAGCAAATAAACTTTTAATGACATTTCAAAGATTTTTAATGTTTCACATGTGCCTGGGATTACAGATTAATATTTCTGATCCCATACCATTTTCCAAGATTTTGATGGAATATTGAAAATATGATCTATTAAAATATGAAAAATAACCAAAGATAGACGGAGCAATTGATTCAGGGTGATATGTAAGAACTGGAGCCATAATTTGAACCTTGTCATTTTGCGCTCATGGCCTCTGTCTGTTCTCTATATCTTCACATCACAGTTTTGATTGAACAACTCTCTATTTTGGCTACTAAAAGGTCTTTGTATTCATCAGGTACAGTCATGCCCCAAATTGAAATTGATAACTCACCATTGCCCCCAGAAGTCTTAGAGATTTTCTTTAGGAAACAATATCTGGGTGATGAATGTGTTGACTTAGATATTTTTATATAGGAATGTCTGGGTGATGCGTGTGCTGACTGAGGGGTCATTTTAACAGGGCTTCTCCAGACACAGGGTGTGTAGGCACAACGAATGCACATAGATGTGCCTTTTCATGGTTGTAAATACACCTATTTCTGTCGACACTAAGGTAACTATACTTACACTGTAATCTCCAGCCCCAACACTCAAACCTTTCATTATATGTCTTGAGTCCCTCACTTTAATAGTGAGACACTGACTTCCTACCACTATCCATCCTAATTGTTTAATTAAGACAAATCATTTTCTAAAGCTTTAACCCTTACATTCATAGGAAGTATTTTTAACTATCACAGTATAGTGCTTAAATGTTCCTACTTTTGTTTGGTATTAAAACCTTCATTAATTTTCAAAGTACTTAAGTTAAGATTCTCCCAACATGCTTCAATGTTGTCATTTAATATATTAATAACACAGTTTATTTTTGCTGTTAAATCATTTATTTCACACTGGAATTCTCTGACTTTTTAAATAACTTTACTTTCAATTAAAACTAATTCTAAGCTGGGCAGTGATGGTGGATGCCTTTAGTTGCAGTACTTGGGAGGCAGAGGCAGGCCGTTCTCTATGAGTTCAAGACCAGCCTGGTCTACAAGGAAAAACAGGCAAATTTCACATGGAAAGGAATTCCAAATAAGTTATATAAATGCTGTATTAAACTACACATCATCAAGGAGATGGAACACACTTCCCAACCAGAAAGTTTGCACTACACACTGTGCTTTCCTTCTCAAAAGTATAGACTGAAATGAGAGAAAGGGAAAAGTGGAACAAGCAGTAGCATAAGAGAGAGAGGGTATCCGATTAATGTGGCTTTAGCTTGGTGATCAAAGTTAGTGTTAGAAAAGTACCCGTGATATTGCATATCCTTGACCGGAGAGAGTGGGAATGAATGGGCCTTTATCTCTGTGACCATTTCAATGGGCAGAAACCCACTCTAAGAAAGACAACAAACAAACAAACAAACAAAAAACCAGACAAACAATTAAAAAAAATAAGAAAAAAGCTAAGCTTAAGAATATACTATGACCATAAAATGGCTCTCTTAATTAAGATATGTGCTTCCCTGCTCCCCTATCCAACCTTCCTTTATCCCAATCATCCCGTCGCCCCAAGTTCTCCCCATCAAGGCGAGGTCCCCAGTTAGTTCCTGGGGCAGCTGAGAATAGGGAACCTGAAATGATCCTATCCTATAGCCATACTGATGAATATTTTGCATATCACCATAGAACTTTCATCTGGCGATGGATGGAGATAGAGACAGAGACCCACACTGGAGCTCCCAAGGTCCCAATGAGGAACAGAAGGAGGGAGAACATGAACAAAGAAGTCAGGACCACAAGGGGTGCACCCACCCACGGAGACAGTGGGGCTGATCTATTGGAGCTCACCAAGGCCAGCTGGACTGTGACTGAAAAAGCATGGGATAAAACCGGACTCTCTGAATATGGCGGACAATGAGGGCTGCTGAGAAGCCAAGGACAATGGCACTGGGTTTTGATCCTACGTAATGTCCTGGCTTTGTGGGAGCCTAGCCAGTTTGGATGTTCTCCTTCCTAGACCAGGATGGAGGGGGGAGGACTTTGGACTTTCCACAGGGTAGGGAACCCTGACTGCTCTTCAGACTGGAGAGGGAGGGGGAGAGGAGTGGAGGGAGGGGGAGAGGAGTGGGGGGAGGGGAGAGGAGTGGGGGGAGGGGGGAGGAGTGGGAGGCTGGGAGGAGGCGGAAATTTTTTTTCTCAATAAAAAAAAAAGAATATACTACGAATAGCTGGTTTGAGAGATTATGACAGCCTAGAGGAAGTTATAAGCACAGTATGACTAAATTCAAATGATCCTTGAATGAGAGGTCTAGATAGAAACAGGAAATTTGTACAAATACAAAAATCTAAGCAAAATATAATTTTAATTATGGTGAGTATAACAATTGCCTTATTAACTCTGACATTTCATTATTCATTATAATATTAATTATAAGGCATATGGGTATGTGTGCTCATATCATAATTATAGGCCCTCTGTTGTCCACTTTTCTTTATATCTAAAACCATAAAAGTTTATTTATACAAGAAATATATGAGGGAAAGCTTTGAAAAGAAGTGTAACCATGGCAAAGTTTAACACCAGTTATACCAAAAATTCTTTACCTTGGAGCTTTTGCCCACATCTATTGCTCAGCTCAAGGTGGTGCAGACCCAGTATGTGGAAGCCAATAATTGTCTGAATGTGCTGAACAAGAGCAACAAGGAAAAAGAATTACTGATCCCACTGATGAGTTCCATGTGTGCCCCTGGGAAGCTCCGTGATATGGAGCATGTGCTCCTAGATGAGGGAACTGGCTACTATGTGAAGACAGCTTAAGATGCCAAGGACTTCTTCAAAAGGAAGATAGACTTTCTTACCAAGCAGATGGAGAAAAACCAGCCAGCCCTACAGGAGAAGCATGCCATAAAACAAGCAGTCATGGAAATGATGAGCCAGAAGTACCAGCAGCTCACAGCTCCCGGAGAGACTCAGAAGGTTGCCAAGGCATGAGGATGTGTTGCAGGAATCAAGCAGTGAGGGGGGCCCGAGACTGTGGGCAGTGGCCTACTGGTGTCTGGGAAAAAGGTCTTGTGTTTAATGTTAATAAATGTGCTAGCTGAGCAAAAAAAAAAAAAAAAAAAAAAAAAAAAAAAAAAAAAAAAACAGGGAAAAAGCAGCCCTTCAAATTCCAAGCTAGAACTTTAAGAAGGTGGTGTGATCAATTTACTGACAATAATGATTATGAATTGGAGGAGAATCAGGGGAAATTAGTTTGGATGTAATTTTAAAATTCATTGATATCCTCAATTCATCTCATGATCATCTCTATCTTGAAAAAATATGCAAATGTTTTAATATGTAATAGGCCAATAAGATGTAGAGAAATATAGCTTTTGCTTCAAAGGATTCTGGGAGATGATGGTACTCTTCAGTGTCAGCATTGAAGGATCTCTAAGCCTTGGTACAGTAGGCACAGCATCTTCCTGCAGGAAGCCATGGCGTTAGCTTGAGCGATTTCTCTTTTCCTACTTGAGACAACTCCCTGGATTCTAAGCAGTTGTTTATTCAAATGGGCTGTTTCTGTGCTTTCTAAAACAAGGCATTTCCAAAAATTTCAAAGACTTTTATCTCTTCCAAGTGTCAAGTTTCACATTTCTTCGTTCAGCAGTGAATAAATCCACAGGATATCTTATTTTCTGTCTTTATTGGACAGGATTGCTCTAAAGTATTTCTCTCAACAATATAAAATCAGTGGGGCCTCTGATGATGAGGCAGTAGTCTCCTGTTTCCCATAGTGAATTTCTTCCTGTGTGTTACTTTTTTTTCCTCTTTCTTCAGTGTGAAGATGATAGTAGGTATAAGATGTGTCAAATCTGAACACATTGTTTCTAATGTCTTTCTCTTTCCTAACTGATTACAATTTCCAGTTGGTAAGCCCTTTTTAGCTAAAAGCATCAGACAAATACAGTAATCTCTTTCCTAAAGAGAACAATCGTTTCTTGAAATTTTTTGAAGGAGTGCTACCATCTATGAAAAGTTTAATTTCCAGGTCCATTGCCATGCTGCTTTTAGCTCATTCCCAGACAGGCATAGCTCAGTCTGGAAGAAGACACTCTTGGCAACTACTACAGCCAGATCGCTAAAATGGCGGCCAAACTTCCATCTCCTCTCGACAAATTCTTACAAAGATTTTTGCTTAAATATAGCATCATGAATGCACAGCTGCAGAGGATGTGCAAAACGGCCAAAATTGTACACATTGCAATCTGTGAGGGATTTTGCTTTCTTTTTATATCTGGGGTGTTGTTTCAAACAACCATGTGGATGCCGTCATTGGCATCCTGCCATTTCTTTGGCACATTCATAAAACAATTGGAATGTCAGTACCTGGGTGCTCTTCCCAGAGATGTGAATGCGATGCAAAACAGCTTTCCTTTCACTGAAATCAGCCTGAGATAGGAGCAGGCAATGGTTCAGGGATCATCTGTGAATAATGACTAAGTGTATTCTAGATGAAACACCACAAATCCCTCTCTCTGCTTTGCGTTTTCACACAGACATTGGCTTTTAGAGAATTTAAGGACCTTAAATATCACTTGGAAACACAGTCCCATTTATTTCAGCATAGAATGCAAAGGCATGACCTTGTTAGCATAATATTGTGTTATGAGTTTAGAGGCATCACAGTCCTTGAGGGCTGGAGAGAGCAGGGGGATTCCATGGCACATGGAGCATATGCTGTAGTAAAAATTCATATACACAATCATACCATCTCTATATATACCAAAAAAGAAGATACAAGAAATGAAACATGAGTATGCCTGTCCATATGGTGTTTATTTTCAAAAGTAGAGACAGAGTCTCCCTTAGCAATGTTTTGAGAGCCACAGACAGAGTTCAGTTTTTCCTTTTAAACTCCCAAACTACGTAAATTACTCAGAAGATGCAAGGTCCAAACAGCTCAAAAAACATCTAGGTTTTTTCTTAAGGAATCATTTGGTCACTGTAGTTGAAGAAATTGGATGGAAGTGTGGGAAAATAGTAGCAAGAAATGTTTTTGAAGTCAATAATAAAATCTGCCAAAGAGGAACTTTGTGGAAAGAAGTTACTTAAACCTGAGCATGAATCTAACATTTAGGATAGGAGCTTCCAACAGATTTTGAGTATGTGCTCTAAAAGGTTGAGACACGAATGTTGGGCAGTACCACCTTTGCATACCTCTGACATCATTCATAAGAAGATTCAATTTAATAAATTGTTCGTGAACAAATAAACTTCTAAATCTGAGGGGTGGGCTCCCATCTTAGAGATTCACCACGCACGTTAGGTAATAAAAAGCTTAACAGTCTAACTGGGCTTTGGAGAACCAATGAAAATACTAAAAGGAAGGAAATGCACAAAATAGTTCTCTTTTTGTAGGAAGATATGCAAAAGTTTTGTGAAGAATTAAGTAAAGTAAAAAAAAACATGGAGAAAAAAGCAGGAGGTTCTGAGGAGATTCAGAGCAAGAGAGACAAGGACAACAGATATGCTTCTTGCAGGGATCTGAGTGTAAGAACAAGGGGTGTCAGCTTGGCTGTGAGATTGCTGTTGCGTCATAGTAAATTCAAAGGAGCAGGGTAATATCAGGTTAAGGATGTTAGAAATGATGGCATCTTTGTTTCATACTGAACATGAGTCAAAGAAGGTGTCAAATGAGCAAAGGAAGAAGCAAACAGATCTAGGACATATACAGGATGATTTATCAGAGACTTATAGTGGCATGCCATTACTAGAAGCAAGAAACCCTGTCCCTGACTGCCACTAAGCAGAAGAGGGGGCTAATATCCTAAGGTAGGAAAAAGTAGGCCACGGCCTGGAATGGTCTTGGCTCTTTCAAAATATATTAAGCATTCAAATGTTAGTTAAGAAATATTCTGGGTCTTGGTGACTGAGATATCCTGCTTAGCTATTATAATAACTTTGTCCTAAGATGTTTTGGATGTCTGCCAGTACAACCTGCCAGAGAAAAGGCAATAGTGACCTAGAAGTACGGTTTTACATTAAGCTGTTTCTGTATAGACACATATTCTAAAAATATTATTTCATTTTCTATTCCTATTATTGAGAAAGGTAGATAGTATTGAAAGAAAGAATCCTCAGAAATAATGGGTAAACTAACTCCTGATCACATACTGGGCAACTAACTATGTTGCAAAATACTATGATATCTTAGCAGCAGAAACTGTAGTTATGCTGGTGCTAAGAATAAACAGAAGACAAGTATACATACATCCAAAAGACCCTTCAGTGAAGGTGCAGAAAATTGGGCCAATAAGCCCACTCTTCTTCCTGGAGAAGAGGGATTCAACACTCACAAAGTGAAATGTAATAGGAAGGCCACTTGTTTATTTCCTGGCTGTTCAGCAGCTCACATGAAATAATCACACAGAAACTATATTATTTAAATCACTGCTTAACCTATTAGCTCTAACTTCTTATTTATTAACTCTCACATCTTAATTTAACACACCTCCATTAATCTGTGCATCACCACAAGGTCATGGCCTACTAGCAGAGCTTCAGCACATCTATCTTTGGTGCCAGGTCTTTGGCTTCTCCCTAACTCCTCCTTCTTTCTCCCAGCAGTCTCTTTAGTTTTCTCCACCTACCTTTATTTCCTGTGCAGGCCCAAGAAAGTTTCTTTATTAACCAATGATATTCACAGCATACAGAGGGGAATCCTATATTACCCCCTCTTTTTGTTTAAATGAAAGGGAAGGTTTTAATGTTAACACAGTAAAATTACCTATAGCAAACAAGTGTTAAGCAAGAATTACAGTTGCAGGCCGGGCAGTGGTGGCACACGCCTTTAATCCCAGCACTTGGGAGGCAGAGGCAGGCGGATCTCTGTGAGTTCGAGACCAGCCTGGTCTACAAGAGCTAGTTCCAGGACAGGCTCCAAAACCACAGAGAAACCCTGTCTCGAAAAGCCAAAAAAAAAAAAAAGGAATTACAGTTATAATATTTATATCTACTAAGGAAACTATAACTATAGCTATAAATTCTTCAACTCCATCAAAGACTCCAGAAGGATATAATATTACCTAAATAAACAGGAAGTGCATTGTAAGCATTTTTCAAAACTCTAGAATTGACAGAGACTTCTAACTGCCTGGAAGGTCATCCAAAGTTCTTCTGTATCATTGGGGCATCCATCTTGGGTTTACTGGCCCATAGCATCCAGCAGACTTTTCCATGAAGTAGGAAATTTCAAATACAGTTCCACCTATATTGACAGTTTATCAGTCACATTTTTTCTGTGTCCTGCAGAATGTCTGGCAGACTTTTATAAAGCAGGAATCCTGAAGGATCGACTCACCTTTAGGCAAGTTCAGCAGTCATTTCTCTGCAGGTCCTGCATGCCCAGTTCATCAAGTAGTCCAGGTAAGAGCAGTTTCTTGCCCAACTGTCTAACAAACTGCATAAGGAGCCTCCTCCATGCCCATCATCCTCTTGAAGTAGACTGGTGCTGACAGGAGAATATGTGTCTCACTGTCACAAAAAAGTCCTAACTTCTTTAAACATTTTAAATGTCATATTCTGTAATCTTTGACATATTTGAAGAATACCTACCTGTCTGAATTACATCTCTGAACACCTAAAAAACCTAACTCACATGACTATAAGCTTGACTATTAGAGACGACTATCTATCTATTGATCTATATTTCTGAATTATACACTACATTTTTAAATGAGCTATACAAACACAATACCTTAGTCAAGAGCAGAAATACATATAACAAAATCGACCATAATTTGTATCAATAAACAAAATCTGTACCTATGCAAATCTATAGCATATCTGCCTTTAAATGTAAAGAAACATTTATAAACAAAATTTGGGAACATGGGCATAGGTCTTCTCCAAACTGCTCCCTGCAGTTTATTGAGCAAAGTAATTTTTTGAGTGGTGTTTAAGGTTACCATCAGGAATTCTTGGTCCATAAAACTATTTTTGTCTGGAAACAATCCATGGGTTCTCATCCTCTGTGGAAACAAAAAAGAACTTCTTTTCCAAAGCAACATATCCTTAGACTCAAATTTTGAAGACAAGATACTTTTAAAATATCTATGTTGGTTAGTTATCTCCTTCACAGTCAAAAAATTCAAAGAAAATACAATAAAATGCATAATATAGACTCTCTGTGCATATTTCATCTTTATGTGGCTTATTCTTTCTTTACTCCTTTTAATCTATGACTGTACTCTGTTTCTTTAAAGACTTTGTTTTATTTAAAAAAACATACATTTATTTCTTTTTATAACTGTCTATATTCTTTTTCTTCTCTTTACTCTCCCAAACCTACATACATTTATCCAATACTGTGACTCATTTTGAGGTCTATTTTTCTCTGTCCTTTTGTGTATTTTAATTCTTTATTGTACAGGAGCACTTCCTGAAATGCTAAGTGCTTCTTAAAAACTTAAGCTGTGTCATTGCTAGGGGAAATATGGTACTGCCTGCTTGCCCCACCCAGCCCAGCATGGCAGAGCTGCTCATGTCTCTGAGATCCATGCACAGTGCCCCATCTCTATGCACACAGCTGGTCCATACATGGCTTTTTTTTCACTACTGCTGAATCATGAAAACCTCTCTTAAAGGAGCTGTGGCATGCTATCAGCAAACATTAAGAAGCTGTGTTAAACTCTGTATTTTTGTGTCCAGAATTCCTTTCTAAACTTTCTCAGGTTTTAAGTAGATTTTATTTAACCACATTGGCATGCCAATTATGTAGTAAGAAGACCACTTGTTCATTTTCGGGCTATTTGGCAGCTCAGACCTGAAAGAATCACACAGATACTGTATTAATTAAATCACTTCTTGACCCATTTGCTCTAGATTCTTCTTGTCTAACTCTTACACCTTAATTTAACCCATCTCAATTAATCTGTGCATCATCACAAAATTGTGGCCTACCAACAAACTTCCAACACATCTGTCCACATGGTGGCTCCATGGTTTCTCCCTAATTCCTCCTTCTTTCTCCCAGCAATCTTGTTTGGTATTCCCTGTCTACCTCTATTTCCTGTGAGGCCCAAGACAGTTTCTTTATTAACCAATAGTATTCACAGCATACAGAGGGGAATCCCACATCAGTGAAACATTAATGAGTAGATAGGCAACAGAAAAATCATGCTTGCTCTTTTAAAAACACAGTCTGATTCGTTATATACCATGGTGCCCCTCTCTCAAGGAAGGTAGATACCCATTTATCTCAGTTACTCAAAACTTTCCCGAAATTCAAGGTGAAGGACTTAGCTCTCAAACCAAGCTGGGTGTATTTTCTTTTGTGCAAGAAGGCACAAAGTGATCAGGCACATAACTCACTGGAGGATATTTTGACTCTCACCAATGATGTGCTTTTATTCATTTTAGCCCTTAATTCCTAAATAAATTCACAAAATAACTTCTCAAGCTATAGCAGAATACATCCTCAGTCATGAACATGGGTACAGCCACCAGATGGTAGAGAAGAAAGCCGTGACGAATACAAGGGGAGGACACGCCTTTAAAACGGTCCAGTCCTTGAAATAAAGTTATGTAACAAAGTATTTTTTTCTGTTCATTGGACAATTTTTCAAAATGCCACATGTGTAAGAACTGCCAAAGAGGTTTGGATTCAGACATGTAATAGCCTACTATGTCTGCAAATGTAAACTTAGGGAGTTTAACTGCCCAGGGGCTTAGAGGATGCCTCAGTGTAGAATTCCACCAGTTGGATTTAATTTTTATAGTACTCAGTGATTGCTGGGTGACTATTTGACAGTTCGCTCAGACACTTTTGAATACTTAATTGATTGAATTTCATTACCCCTGAAGTACTGTCACTTATTCTAAGATTGGAACACTATTTTTTGCACTCGGCTTGGAAGTGAGAGGAACTAGCAGAAAAAGTGGAATGAGGAAGTGAAGAGTTGTCTCCAGAATTGGTTTTAACTAGGTGAAAACAAAGATGGGAAATCTTGAGAATTTGGAAAAACCTATATTTTCCAATGATAAATTCTTAAGTAAGCTATACTCTGAAATATAATAAAGATGACAGTTTATGAATATATGTAACTATAAGAAGTTTGTTGTAGGACAGTTACCCAGAGATTAAAATCTAGAAATGAAAGTCAGACCATCATTTGTGTAGAAAGATTAACATAAATCAAAAACTGTAACTGAATTGTAGCATCAGGTCAACAATGTGTTATTGCACAAAGATATTGTGTCAAGGTTACAGAACACAGCTCATTTAAGAGACCTGATGAGAAAATAGACTGGATCTGGGTTCCAGCATGTAGATGATGTAAGGAGTCCTCCAGTCAGGGAATAGATTAGATCTGTGGTCCAGTACTCAGCTGCACAAATGAGCTCCTCTAAAAAGCAATACACTTTCTTCCTACTCTCCTTGGTTTCTTTGTTGTCTGGTTCTTGTCACTTGAGAAGAGGGAACCTCAATTGAGAAAATGACCATTAGTTCGGCCTGTGAGAGAATTTAGGGAGTATTTTCTGGATTGATGACAAATGCAATGTCATCCCTGTGTAGAGGTTTTGAGTTATATAAGGAAGAAGGCTAAGCAAACCACAGGGAGCAAGTGAGTAAGGGGCATTCCTCCATGGTGTCTGCTTCATTCCTGCCTCAAGGTCCTGCTCTGACTTCCTTAACTGAAATTTGAAAGAAGAAATGAACCCTTTTCTACCAATGTTGCTGTTGATCATGGTGTTGTTATTTATTTATTTATTTATTTATTTATTTATTTTTGGTTTTTCGAGACAGGGTTTTTCTGTAGCTTTGGTGCCCATCCCGGAACTAGCTCTTGTAGATCAGGTTGGCCTCGAACTCCCAGAGATCCGCCTGCCTCTGCCTCCCAAATGCTGGGATTAAAGGCGTGTGCCACCTCCGCCCGACCTCATGATGTTTTTTAAATTGCAGAAAATAATACCTAACTAAGCCAGTTTCTTTTTAATAATTTTATTTTGAGCATAAATTAATAGTTTCCAACTATAGGGAGGCAGAATTTTTTTTTTCTATTCTCAAGAAATCATCAGAGAACTGCTTGTACCTGAAGGAGTGTCGTGGTTTGAGGTTTGAATAAGAATGGCCTCTGTAGACTCAGAGATTTGAATTCTTTGTCACGGGGAGTGTTACTACCTGAGAAGGATTAGGATGTACAGCCTTGTTGGAAGAAGTGTGTCACTAGGGGTGGGTTTAGAGATTTCAAAAGTCAAGCCAACAACAGGGGCCCGCTCTTTCTGTTGTGTAGAAGGATGCGAGCAGGCCTGCTTTTCTGCTGCCCGGCTCCCAGCTGCAAGGCTAGCTAATGTCCTGAAATAACAACACACAAATTGTATTCTTTGGCTATAGGATTTTTCTTAGGTTAATATAGTTTTTCAGGCCCAAAGAATGTAACTATAGTTTTAGAATTAAATGAAATCCGTAACAATAAAATGCAGTTTTATTCTCTCATTTCTTTCATGTTCTAAACCATCCCTGAATATATTTACACTGACTGAACATTGAGAGAGATGTCAAATCAGTATTCAACTTCTTTAATGTCTTCATTTGAGTTGATATCAATGAAAAGGAGATACATTTTCTCATGGGAGTATTACTGAAACAGAATTATGCCTAGAGTCTTAGATTCTACTAGTCTAGAAATCAAAAAAAAAAAAAAATATCTGTCCTGGCCTCCTCTTCCAGATCACTAAGACAGAATGCAGGCTCCAGTACCAAGAAACTTCTTGGTTCTCTCTATCCACAGTCTAAATCTTTGGCTCTTTCCTTCAAAGATGATCCTGAAATATTCCAGAATCTAATTGCCCCAGATCCTGAAATATTCCAGATTCTAATTGCCCCAGCACATAGAAGTCCAGTCACAATGAAAAAGAGTAGCCTAGATATAAGGGGAAAGGTCTTGGCCCTGCCTTAAAGTAATATGCCAGCCTTTGTTGGCAATTCATGGGAACTTCTCTAAGGAGTGAATGGAGGTGGGTGGGGGGAAGGTGGAGTGACAAGAAGGGTAGGGAGTGGAAACCGGGATTGGTATATAAAATGAGAAAAAGTTAAAATAAAAAACAAAAATTACCTTTTTATGGTATTCCTTACAGGGAGGAGATTTCCAGCTATAAATACTTTAGTCCTCTACAGAGAGCTGAAAATTCCCTGCCTGAAAGATTTCCTTGGCATCCCAAACCAGTGCATGTGATTCCTTTGTTTCCAGTGTTTCCCCTGAGAGTATGTTCATCATCTTTAAAACAAAGAAACTGTGAACTGCTGCACCCATTCTACCAGATAGTCATGGAGAAAACACAATGAACCCCCTTGAAAACCACAGTATTTTAAGCAACAGCTTTAAAGCCTATTTAAAGCCAAAGCCAGATTTGAGAACTATGAGGCAGCTCTGCATGACCATGCCCACCCTCCTACTAAGCAACAGCCATTTCTGGTTCTCTTTCCTTTATCAGAATTAGAGTCTGCTGATTGTGCCAGCCCATGCTTTTGCCACATTTCAGACCACCAGATTACTGTTCCATCACTGCCTTTCACTGAAAACATACCAAACATGATTTAATGTATTCTGGGAGCCCAGCAGTCCATAGTTTGTTGGGTTTTTAGCATTCAGAATTCAGATGTGAGCTGGGTCTTACCTAGGTAAGCAGCATCTCTACTAGGGCACCATCCCTAGACCTTGGTACTAGATCACTCTTATTCAGGCTAAGACAAAGAACACTAACCAAAAAAATAAAGATAAAAGTAAAATGTTTTATTCTCTCTACTCACTGCTTTCAAAATTCCACATCTAGGGGCTTATTTCACTCTCCAATACACTTCAATATTTAAAATGTTTATTGGCTATAAACTTTAAAGTGCTCTATAAATCATTCATCTGGTCACTAAATACACAATTTGAAATCAGGCAACGTTCAAGCTTTGTGCGTTCCAAGCTGACACATGGAATCACAAACATTGAGATTTTACCATTGGCCAAGTTGGTTTGCCTTTGGTATTCTGATCTAGTGAGGCTCTTCCAATTGGAAAGAGTGCTTCAGGTTTGACATGATTGGCATGGCTTCTGATAAGGTACCTTACATGGAGTATTAATTTTCTAAATGACTTTGATTTCCAAGTTCAACACATCTGTGCCAATTAGATGGGAATGATTGCATATGTACTGAAACAAATACCTTGAATTGATTTTTTTTTCAATCGCAGAATAACTGCAAAGGCCAATTTCAACTGACTTTAAAATGTATTTCTATTAATCAAAGGGGGAAATGAAAAGCCGTAACAATGTAACTCTTTAGTTAATTATAAAGCAATAATAATGCTTAATGCAAGTATCTTTTATCATGAAAAGCATTTCAGGATGTTAAAAAAACCAAAGAGGTAAGTAGTCTTGAGACTTTAGTGCTGGCATTACACCAAGAGGTTTTAAAATTAAATAATTTTTATATTGTCTTAAAGATTAAACAATTTCTTTGTATTTTATCAAGGAATAATACTATAAAATGATTACATCTTCCATAATTTGAGTTAGATCACTAAGGAAATCTTAACAGTGCCTTTTTAAAATGCTCAATATGTTTTCCAAAGGAATCCTTTAATGAATTTGAAGATTATTCAAAACCTAGATTTTTATCTAATTTTGACAACTGTAAGCAAATGCACAGAGAAGCTGGACAAATGTATATTGCAGTTTTAGAAAAAAAATCGTCACTTCTTGCTTGGGCAAAGGTGGGTGCATTACCTGGCATTTGTCTCAGAAAATAGTACTTTCATCGAAAAAGAAGGGAGAGGAGTCTTGTAATTGCTGAGCTTAGAGTCAACCGTGTCATGCTTGCCTGACCCTCATGAAGTTAATGCACTTCATTTTAGTAAGCTGGCATCTTTATTGCTAATAAATAAATCAATCCACATGGAAATGCCAGAAGAAGGAGGCACCCAGCCCTGGAAACTCACTGGTCTTTTAGTGAGAGCCTGTCAGATGGGTTGAGCTCTGAGGAGATGCTGAGCCGAGTGTCTGTGCCAGTGCCTCCTATGCGTTTAACCCACAGTTCAAAATGCAGGGCAGTGGGGAAAGTGAGCAATAAACGGTATCTAGCTGGTGACAGGACACATGCAAACCTCATCTCCCTCAGTTATCAGGATTGGGCCGTCAAGGTGAAATTAAGTAAACAAATATTTCATATGTCACCCGAGCGAAGGCTCTGCATGAAACTTTTGAGTGCTGCAGCCTTGGCAAGGTGTGTATGTGCAGCATCTATAACGAGAGTCAAGAAGCAGGTTTTCTCATTAGATGTACTTGAACAAATTTTAAACACTCATTCCGAAGATAAAGTGATCACTTGAATTAGTTACTTAACATTTAGGGCTATCTCCCGCACAAATTCCCTATACTACCCCAAGAATTTGGCGGTCATCTTCCCATGAATTCTTTGCCAGAAGCAATTTAAAGGACAGTAGCTAGTTTGGGTCTGGCTGTTACCATTTTAGAAATAAAAATAGTTCACATTGTTTATCAGAAAACTGGACCTATATAAACACTAAGGAGTATAAAGAAAATAAAATATAAAAATAAGCAAGCCTAAGGTAGTATCAAATAGCTGAAATCTTACCAATCAGGGATCCAACCAATTAAAGAATTTGCATAGGCCATATATGTTTTATGCTGAATTTTAAGAGTTAATTTTTAGAATAAGCATTTCCAATAACTTATCACACTGCAACTGAACCCACAGGAATTTCCCAAGCACACTCCAATGCGTGTTTTGTATATTTTCAGCTCTTCCCACTTGAGTGCGGAATATTGATTGTAAAATAAGTGTCTGAAGATTGATTGGTTGATTGATTGATAATTAAAATGAAATTATAAGACACTCAAGAGATTAACCTTTGAAGTGACCATACATCTAAGATTACATGTGATAACACTGATTTTAAATGTTTCAATTGTCTACCAAAGAATACTAGTAAAGATCAGAGATAAATTTGATGTGTAAAAGGAAGACTTTAGATAAGTTAAATTTAGCAGTGATTATTTGAGCAAAGAACTTGTCATAAATTAAGTAGTATCTTGAACTGGTAGATTTCCATGTGTCAACATAAGTAGGCAATAGTTATAAGCAGGAAAGAAGAAAAATGACATGTTGAAGCAGCTTAAGTGATTAAAATCAATCATGTTTTTCCTTTAAGCATGGCTTTATGAAGCATTTTGCTTATATGGAAATGGTGTGGTCAGTAGTCCAAGATGGTAGAAAAAGTAATTGGTTTTTGTTTGATATCAGTTTTAAGAACATGTACTCCGAACTTGATGTTTGTTTTCTTAAAAAGTGAGGTGACAAGTGGATATGTGGAAAGACAACTTCAGATCTAATTTATTTAATGGAACAATTATGGAGCAGGACATTTGTCATTATATTATAGATAAGTAGACATAAATATAGATACAGATATAAAATAATTTTTTTTCTGGGATTAGTGTCTTAGCCTTTTACTTCCTACCTATTCTATGGACAAAGTTGCTCTTCCTCAGGAGATATGGACTGATCACCGAGCTTTGCTTATAGTTTGAGAATTCAGATATTCATACATGAGGACAAATACTGAAACAAGAGAATAATAAGAATGAGGAACCCAAAAGACAATAATGTCTCCAGCAAAGCAATCATCATTGTCATCATTATCTTAGATGATTTTCAAAGAAAATATCTCAATTTAGATTTACAGGACCAAATCGTTAGGACAGACACTTTTGAATATTTAGATTTGGCATAACTAAAACAAATTTTTTAAAAAATAATTTTTTAAAGTTAAAAACTTACCACATTTTCCATAACAAAATACAATGGTAATTAAACAATAATCAAATTATTAGACAGAGTGAGCTCCCTGAAATGGCCTCATGGGTTTATGTCCAGCAAATCCTTCATAGCGAGTACTGTACCAACAGGAAAGGATTGAATGTTTTTATTTCTCACAGACTTAACATGGAAAAATCATATTAATAGAATTTAGATTCCTATAGCCCTCACTGATCAAAGTTGATAAGTAACACATCCCCAAACAAAAGGAGATTGAAATGAATTATACATGAAGAGAAATCATATGGATGAAAGATGACCAAAGGATACAGGCAATGAAAGACAATAGATAAATTAGTTTTATTTGGGGATTAGTGCATGATTTCCATGACTTTCTCTAATGGCTTAAACATACATCTGTCATTTTGTAGTGAATATTTATGCAAAGAGTCATTTCCATTACTGATGATTATAAAATAAAAAAGAACAGTCAAATCCATGTCTATTGAACATTTTCTATGACCTACAGTATCAAATACTCAGTCAATATTTGATTTTTATTTAAAAATAAACAAGTGATTCCATCTTACTAGTGTGTAAATTTACTTTTATGTTTAATACATGCTAAAATTATAATGTATATCAAAGGTTAGCTTAAAATTTATGATTTATTAACAATAAGTATTTAATTCATACACATATTTATATATCTACTCACTCAGGATTCCATAATTTGCATGCAAGAAGGGTTGTAGTTGGAAAATATTTGAGAGTCTGGTACATGCTTCTCTAGAAGACATAATCCTTCCTGACATTATCAATACTGGGAATACTGCCCAGAGAATGAAATTCAATATTAATTATTATTAATTATTGAGTATTGACTGTGTACTTTTGATTACCCAAAACACAGAAGACAAGGTCTCTGGCCTAAGGGTGTACAGGAAGATTAAATTAGTTATGACAGGTTGGTTAATTTATGCATAGACAAAAGAATTTGGAATGTGTTCCCCTGCTAGTCCTCTAGCTGCTTCACAGTGTTGGGGCTCAACAAGGTAACTATCAATCCTTAAGAAGATCACTCTGAAAAATGTACAGTCTTTTTGGTATCATTTTTTCTCTCTTTCACTATATCAGGTTTTATTGCATTCTATCTCTTTACATATAGACAGCCTTAAAGTTCTGTTATTTCAGAATGCTACATTATTATGACCAATGAGTTAAACATAAAACAAAGAAGCAAGCAGATTTGATAATATTTCTTTGTTCCTATATTGCCAGAAATAATGTGCTCAGTGGCTTACATGTATTATCATATTTAATAATAAAGTAATTTGTAAGAATAAAACTAGACAAACAGTTTGAAGGGTGTGGGAAGGATGAAATCATGGCATTTTAGAAGGGAAAAAAAATCTTTTGCCAGCAGGCATAGCTACCTATTAAAAGTCATTACTTTTCATTTATCCAAGATACTAAGAGCTGTCTCCAAAAAGCATAAATAGTCTTTTTATTTTCTTGCCCATAAAAGAACACATTCAAAGATTTTGTTCAGACACAGTAAGGTCTAAGGATTTGTGTAGTTGAAACTGAGAAACAAAAAGGAACATTAAAAAGTTAAATCAGAAGAGTCCCCTAAAACTCTAAAGCAGATTCAGCTAAAAGACACAACCATTAAAGGCATCCCTGTCCCAGAAACCTCCAAGGCCCCACCCTTAGCTACAGGTAATAAATGAGCACTGAGGGAGGAAAAACAGTTTTCTCTAGAGATGTTCTCCATGAAAGGTTCTCAGGCACTAAACATGCATTCATATGAGCAACCCTAAATGAACTCAGGAGAGGGGGGAGAGTATGGAGAGAGAGTCAGAACGAGAGAGAGAGAGAGAGAGAGAGAGAGAGAGAGAGAGAGAGAGAGGCTATTTAACAAAAGAAAGATCTTGATTTGGGAGGGAGGGAGAAGAAATGAGAGGAGTTAGAGGTGGAGACGGAGGCAGGCATGGAAATTAAGTAATGCAATATTCATGTGCAAAATTCTCAAGAAAATTAAAAAGAATCATATAAGAAAAATTTAAAATTTAAAACTTTAAAATGATTTAAAATTTCCACCCCTTGTCAACTTGGCACCAAAACATGTGTACTTATGTAACATTTCATTTCCAAATAAAAATAATAAAGATCATAATCTCAGCTATTACGTAACTATTCCTCTTATACATACATGGCAATGTGTTTTGAGAAGTGTTTAATCTTTTAGCATTCTGTAACTTAAACATAATTATATAGATTGAACAATATTTTACTACTACTATTATCTTGGCCATTGTTGTATTACGTGGTGAATAAATATAGAAAATAATACACATATATCTGTACATATGCACATATGCATAATCTTAGTAAAACGGATAAATACTTATGGCAATAACAACTAAGGATTCTATAGCGAGTCAGACGCCTTAGATGATATTTATAACCACCTTCTTTTCCTCATTCTGTATTTTCTCCCCCCTCAGCTACGAGTTCAGCGGGTCTTGGTTCTGTACCTGAATCCTCACCTTTATCCTTGAAGGATCAGTCTATCTGTAATATGCTTTTGTAGTTGTTGCTGACATTAATTACAGGGCATGGTAACTCTAAGAGATGCCCCAAAGATCTTCTGTCTTCCAGACATATTCTTACTTACCTCCCTGGAGAAGAAACAGTCAAATTTCTTTCCAGTAGTCTGTGAGCTATCATTTGTTGTGGCTCCTGAGTCTGTTTTTTTTTTTTCTACAATGAAGACTTTCAAGTATGTATAAGACTGTGTGAACAGGGTAGACAAATTTTACTAATTTGAGTCACTCCAGCTTATGGTTACTGATAGCATTCCCATTTCCAGGGCCGGGCGGTGGTGGCGCACGCCTGTAATCCCAGCACTCGGGAGGCAGAGGCAGGCGGATCTCTGTGAGTTCGAGACCAGCCTGGTCTACAGAGCTAGTTCCAGGACAGGATCCAAAACTACAGAGAAACCTTGTCTTGAAAAAACCAAAAAAAAAAAAAACATTCCCATTTCCAGCCGTTGATTCCTGAACATAGGCATGTTGAGTATGCAAGAAATAGTCCCATATACTGGATGCTGATAAAGGATTCACATACCCATTGAGAGAAACTTCCCTCAGCATTTCAGGAGATTTCTACCTAAGATGCTCTGCAACTGTGTCTTTAAAAGCTCATCCCACCATTCTAAGCCAGTTACTTCAGGATGATGGAAAGATGGCAACATGAGCCTGAAACCAATGCCATGCTTATTTGGCTGTGAAGTGACCTCCTTCTTCAGAAGCAATGGTATAGTGAACACCACAGCAATGGAAAAAGTATTTTTGTATCTCTAATTCATGGTTTTGGCAGAAATATCCAGGGAAGGCAAAGCCATTACCAGAGTAAGTTTTCCTGAAGCAAGGACATATCTTTTTATGTGAGAAGCATCCAATGTTGTTAGTATGCTACCTGGTCACTTGGTCACGCCATATTAAACATCTTAGTATTTGTCTCTGCTGTTGGAAAAATTAATTAATTCAACATTGATAAATGGAAGTTTATGCTCTTAAGCCCATGTATTAACTCCATCTCTGCTACGTTTTTCATAGGTCTGTTGGACAATAATAAGGATAATACACGAAGACATTGAATATTATTCACAGAGCATCCCACACTCTCTACTCTATTATTTAATTCCTTCTCAGATGAGGTGAACAAACACACGAGACAAAATTATATCAATATTAAGCTGGGGAATAGTGGTACACACATTTAATCCTAGCACTTGGGAGGCAAAGGCAGGTGGATCCCTGTGAGTGCGAGGCAAACATGGTCTACAATGAAATGCACATCACAGAGACTATAATTGGTGAACCTAAAGAAGCTAAATAAGAAGGTGAACCCAAGGAAAAGCATATAGTTATCCTCTTGGCTATGGGAAGTAGACAAATTGCCGGGAAGAAAATTGGGATCTTGGGGGTGGGGTGGGATGGG
Organism: Microtus oregoni; assembly: GCF_018167655.1. Taxonomy (NCBI): domain Eukaryota; kingdom Metazoa; phylum Chordata; class Mammalia; order Rodentia; family Cricetidae; genus Microtus; species Microtus oregoni. The sequence continues at coordinate 108,103 of NW_024544551.1, forward strand.
GGTAAGGGGAGATGGGGAGAGAAAAGTGAGAAGGGGTGGATGGGGGGAACTTTGGGAAAAAGGATGATTTGGATAAAGGAAGGTTGGATAGGGGAGCACGGCAGCACAATTCTTAGTTAAGGGAGCCACCTTAGGGTTGGCAAGAGACTTGAACCTAGAGTGGCTCCCAGGTGCCCAAGGCGGTGTCCCCAGTTAGTTCCTTGGGCAGCTGAGGATAGGGAACCTGAAATGATCATATTCTATAGCAATACTGACGAATATCTTGCATATCACCATAGAAACTTTATCTGGTGATGGATGGAGATAGAGACAGAGACCCACACTGGAGCATCGGACTGAGCTCCCAAGGTCCCAATGAAGAGCAGAAGGAGAGAACATGAGCAAGGAAGTCAGGACCACGAGGGGTGCACCCACCCACTGAGACAGTGGGGCTGATCTATTGGGAGCTCACCAAGGCCAGCTGGACTGTGACTGAAAAAGCATGGGATAAAACCGGATTCTCTGAACATGGCGAACCATGAGGGCTGATGAGAAGCCAAGGACAATGGCAGTGGGTTTTGATCCTACTTCATGTTCTGCCTATGTGGGATCCTAGGCAGTTTGGATGTTCACCTTCCTAGACATGGACGGAGGGGGGAGGACCTTGGACTTTCCACAGGGCAGGGAACCCTGACTGTTCTTTGGACTGGAGAGGGAGGGAGAGAGGAGTGGGGGGAGGGGGGAAGGTTGGGAGGAGGGGGAGGGAAATGGGAGGCTGGGAGGAGGCTGAAACTTTTTTCTTCCTTTTCTCAATAAAAAAAATTTTAAAAAAGAGAAACAAGTGGGTGTAGTTATCCTAATATCTAACAAAATAGACTTCAAAGTAAAATCATTGAGAAGAGATAGAAAAGGACACTTTATACTCATCACAGGAAGAATCCATCAAGATGAAGTCTAAATCCTGAACATCTAGGCTACAAATACAAGAGCATCCACATATGTAAAAGAAACATTATTCAAGCTTAAATTTCACATCAAACGTCACACACTAATAGTAGGAGACTTCAGCATTCCACCATTGTCAATGGACAGGTCAGCCAGACAGAAATTTAACAAAGAAATAAAAGAACTAACAGATGTCATGACTCAAATGGATTTAATGTTTACAGAACATTTCATCCAAACACAAAAGAAATTACCTTCTTCTCAGGACTTCATGGAATAATCTCCAAAATTAACTACATACTCAGTAACAAAGTGAACCTGAATAGATACAAAAAAATGGAATGACCCCCTGTATCTTATTGGATCACCATGGTTTAAAGTTAGAATTTAACAACACTAATTGCAGAAAACCGACAAATTCATAAAAATTGAATAGTACTCAGTTGAATCACCCCTGGGTCAAGGAAGAAATAAAAAAAAGAAATTAAAGACTCCCTCAAATTCAATGTAAAGGAAGGCACAATGTACCCAAACCTATAGGACAGTATGAAGAGTGCTAAGAGTTCATAGCACTAAAAGCCTACATAAAGTGGAAAAATCTCACACTAGTGTAGTTTCCAAGTAAACTTCTCTGATCTCTCCTTTTACTTGAGAGTCCTTCCTGCTCAAAATTCATTAAAGGTTTTTAACGTTTCTCTTTGGCATAGATATAGTTCATTGTTAGGCAGTTGTTCAGAATACATGAGACCCTGGGTTCACTTCTCCAGCATCAACAAAAAAAAGAAAAAAAAAACATTTATCTTTCCTATGGCAACAAAAGAGCTAAAGTTGAATGTTATTCACACAAAAAGCAAAAGTATATTTCTAACCCCATTGTTACTCTATATCCTTTGGGAATAGGATTTGGTCTCTCTCATTGAATTTCTTCCCAAGTGTTTACTACCCAAAAGTATTAATATTCAGCAATCTATTCAAGAAGATAAATATGTAAACAAAGATACTTTTAAAACGCATTTTCAATTAATTTAATTTGTAATTTCCATTAAAATTACAATTACATAGAAAGAACTCAAATGAGAACAATGATATGTATAAAAATCATTTGAAATTACTACCTATACATAAAAGTAATAACTTACATTGAATTTCCACAGCCATATAAATGTGCATTACTCAAATTCTGTATTTGACAATTTCATTTACACATAAACTTTCCTCATATTTTCTATAATTATCAAAATGGCATGCTTATTTGGGCTCACACACTTTCAGACATAAATAAAAAAATTATTTGATATGACCTTGATATATTGCTTTAACACCTCAGCACACCTTTGTATTCATAGTGTAGAAAAAAAGTCCTCATTGGTATAAAAGGACATTGTCAAGGGCAGGGTGTTATTGAATCTTAAAGTCAGGCCATTAAATCTAAATTACTTAGAAGACTATGAATTTGGAGGGGTTTTCTTCTTTTTGAATTGGATGAAACATAGAGTTTAGTCTTGTCGACATTTGCTTTCCATTTTGTTTGAAGAGTTTAAGTATTTGGTAACAGAAAAATAGTGAATAGTGGCCTGATATTCAATCAATTGATTAAAATGTAGCTGTGAAATAGAGCAAAAATTGACCAATGGCTGTTAAAAATGCTGGCAGTATAACACCTGGTAGTTGAGAACCCTAATGTCACTTATCATTTGATTCAGAACAAGAGCAAAATAAACAATCCTCTTACTTCTTCAGTCTGTCCTTTCATTTAACCTTCTAAGGATTCTTGCTTTCATGCTGAATTCTGGAGCTCTGAGAAGTATGACTGATAAGCTCATCAGGTGTAATAAAGTGCAACTGCTGCATATTACTCTAATGGAATTGCCAAGTTTCATTAATAATGGGAGGGTATCATTTGCAATCCTCAGCTATTCATTGATCAAAATAGCAAGAATCTTTAATCTTATAAACACGATTTAGATAAGTTATAGTCTTCCTCTATTATATAATTATTTTAGAACCCTCTTAAAATTAGTTATCTTTCCATTTTTAGAGAAGCTAATTTCTGTCATGTCATCGTAACTGTGACATAATTTAGTTAATGTAATAGTCTTATTTTGGATGGTTTATTTACTAGAACATAGTTTTTGGCCTCTTGAACCTTGGTGGCCCAGATGATGATGCCATGCCTGGAAGTCAGATGTATTTACATTATTCATTACATGTGTACATCAAAGAATAAGAATGAACTACTTTGACAACATCAACATAGACAGAGACACATGTTGAATTTGATGTGAATGTCCCTTTGCAAGCTTCTCTGGACTGCTAAAAATGACTAAACCAAGGGAACGATTGACCAAATCCGCCTTCTTGTTTCTCATAACTTATAGACATATTAGCCTAAAAATTCTTTGCAAGTAATGTCCAATTTTACTATTAGGAAGTAAGAGAATTTCAAGAATGAAATGAAGTGTTGAGAAAACACCGTAAAGTTATTTTTATATCAGCATCCCTGTCTTAGCAGTGTTTAATATTTAAAGATTATTCTTACTATTCACCAATTTCTTTGAGAGATGAAATTGTATATAAATTTGAGAGATAAAATTGTCTCACTATGAAAAACATTAATAACCTTAGAATTTATGTTAACAGTATCTTCTATTTACACCCTTGGATAGGATTATCATACATCCAAGTGATACTATTTATTTTATTTCAGGTAAATTTACCTTGTAATTTTCACAATGTTTAATTAGACGTCTGTAATATTCTAATAAAAATGCACAAATAAAACTTACACAATATCCTCTATAAAATTATACAGAAAATAATCCCACATAAAACTCATTCCCAGATCAAGAAATACGGCTAGCAGCTACCCTGAAGAACCCTTGGGTCCGCATAGCAGTTATCATCTCAAGAACTACTACTCTTGGGGGTGGGGTGGAAAGAAGGTGAGGGGAGCAGGAGGAGGGAGGAGTGGGAACTCTGATAGGTATGTAAAATGAGAAAAGATTGTTTTAAAATAAAAAAAATGAAAAAGAACTACTATCTTGAATCATATCTGTAGAATTTTCTCTCTTTTATAAAACCGTGTACATCTATTGGTTGTCTTTTCATATATCCCTCACATTCTTTAATCAATGCAATTGTTTCCCAAAGCAATAACTGTTCATTTTAGCAATGGACTATATAACACTAAATATTCAGTTTGCTTGTCCTCTGGGGCTAATACAAGTAGTCATACCATGATAAAACACGCCTTCCCCTTGGGCACTCACCAGGACTGGGCTCACCGGGTCAAAAGGCAGTCATCCATCTGTTTAACTGGGAAGACACTGAAAATAGTTTCCCAATTCATAATCAGTACTGATATGAAAATGTCATCTCATCAAAAATGTTGCCAACACTTGACGTTTTCTGCATTTACATCTTATCCTTTCTGGTGGGCGCATGGGAGCACTCTTCTGTGATTTACTTTGCATTTCTATAATGACTAAATTAAGCAACTTTTTACTTCCTATGCTGCTTGGTATTCTATGAGTTTGTACAAATTCAAATCTTTTCCAAACTGGTCATTTACATTTGGGATGACACTTTTATTTTGAGACTAAGAATCTATGTACAGGAACAAAATGACTAATCAAAATGACTTCTATAATCTCTCCAATCCCATCATTCCTATCTTGAACTTTTGCAAAAAGGCTCAGATAATAGAAATTGGGTGGATATAAAAGTGATGTTTAGTGAAAACTGAGAAAATAACATGTTGACATTGATGGTATCTCTACTGTCGGAAATAACTTTAACATGAAAAATTCCAATCCAATAGATTTTAAAAGAAGGAACACTAATTATGTCATAATATAGAACATCTAAAGCAAAGGCAAGAAGAAGTTGATACTAGTATCCTACACATTTTGTGTTCCATATTGAAGAACTCGCATGCACTGTATCCTCACAGATATCACTACCCAAGACTGTCCTTAAAGGATCTCAGCTTTAGTCTGCATAAGACACCGAGAAAGCAAGGAAACTACAAGAAAACATCATGGTTTGTTTGTCTTATCCTTTTTTTAAATTAATAGATGTGTGTTTGTTTATATGAGAGGAAAAGAAAGAATATGGATTTGAGTGGAAGCAGTTTGCATTTGGGAAGAGTTGGAGGAGGAGAAACAGAAATAAGAATTGTTATTTTTTGTACAAAAATATATATTTTCAATAAAAAAAAACACAAAGTGCCACAACAAAGACCACAATGGTTAATGTTTAACTCCTGGGGTCCTGGAAAAAGAAAAGAAACTTTCCTTGGCCACCTTAATTTAGGTTGTTCCCTTGTAATATAGAAGGTTTTACAAGTCTTGCTGAGATGTTAGCAGTGTTATTCATCCCTTCACTGCCCGCTGAGCCCCACCCCAGTTTAAGCTCAGCAAATAGAACCTCGAAGACTATATGGAGCAGAGTGTGTATATTCTTAATTTAAATATGGATATATTTCAGGCATGGGAGAAACTTGGAAGAACTACATTCGTTAGGCAAAATATATTTGCTCTCATAAATTAACAAGTGAGCCCAAATCACCTGGATTAAGAGATGAACTAAGAAAGGATGATTCATTGTTGGAGTAAGTAATTTATAAAGTTCAAAAGAAAGAATTGAGGGCTGCGGAGATAGTTCAGTTGGCAAAGTACCCGCTAATAACAATAATGACTTGAATTGGAATTTCCAATACCAATATGAAAAACCAGAATTGATATCACAGGGGGAAAGGGAATAATAAAGACTGGAAAATCCCCAGGGCTTGCAGGACAGATGGTCTACCTGATTAGTAATCTCTGTAGTTGGAAAGAGATTCTGTCTTAAAGCATACTGTGGAGAATGAACCCAACGTCAACCTTTGGCTCCTATAGACATGTGTGCTCTCATGCATCCACACAAAGACTTAACACACATAGGACACACACTCTCTCTAACACACACACACACACACACACACACACACACACACACACATAGAGCTATTATCCCAAAACATATGGGATACTTTTCATATTGAGAACTGAGGGCTGAAGGCCCTGTATGAGAAGCATGCGAGGAGTTTGAAAAGAAAAGTCAGTCTGGTGATGATCATTCCTCTGAGTCATTCCTAGAGGCCTCCTGCACTCAGTGAGATCCTAAGCAGACCTCATGATAATGTTATCACTAGGTATCCCTCAATCTTTTTAAACCCAGAATCCTCTATGTTTAATATAAACAGGCAGGACAAATGTAACACCTTTTTGTCTTTTACTTTTTGTTGTTGTTAGTTTGATTTGGTTTCTTTGGTTTTTGGAGACAGGCTTTCTCTGCATAGCTCTGGCTGTCCTGAAACCTGCTCTGTAAACCAGGCTGGCCTAGAACTCAGAGATTTGTCTGCCTCTGACTTCCAAGTGCTGTAATTAAGGCTAAATGTGTGTGGCAGCACTGCCTGACTTTTGTCTTCTGTTTTTAAGATCTCACTAACTATACAGCCTGATACTACACTGTGTGCCTTGAATGGACCTTCTCTCTTTTTTTTTTCACCTTGCTAAATACGGTCTTCCCTTTGTCATCTCTGCTATGTCAGTCCTTCTATCTGCTGAATCATCGTCTGTTCAACTCCATAAAGAAGCACGCTTCTCTCCAATTGCTTAATGTACTCATCTAGCTGCCTGGAAGGAAGAGCTGTTTCCTAGTGCCATGCTTTGGAGAGGTGTGGAATGTTGCATTTTGAGAGGGTTGATTTTTGAATCATCAGTTTCATTTTACATGATTTCTGTATAAAACAGTCCATTCAAATATTCCCAGTTTATTTATTTCATTTTATGTCTGGAGAATAAAAACTTTCAACTCTAAAAACTAACAATTGGCAAGATGTGGTCACTGCCTGCCTGCTGACTGGTTTATTGAAAGCATAGTTAAATGAACAAAAGCTTTGTCATAACACTGTACTTTATCTTTGGGACTGGCTAGCATATCCTTGTCTTATCCCACTGTTAAATGTATTTTTATCCTATTAAGTCCAGGCCAGGTTTAGCTCAGAGAGTTCCTTGGAGATGACACTGAACCTAACAGTTTTTAAGCATACGATGTTAGTTCTGGGAATCAAATTCCAAGTCTCATGCAATATTGTAGAGTACTACATTTGATAACCCTCTCAATACATTACATAAAATGAAAACGCTTCAGTATTCTCATGGTCTGCAAAGAAGCTAAAATAAAAGGACACCAAGCATACCAATTAGAAAATATCAAACTCCTTCCTCCATCCTGGTCCTGGAGATTTCCCTTGGGTGTTTTCCAATTTTTCAGTTTAAAAAAACAAAATAGAGGTACAAAGAAGATAAATCACTTGAGGTCTGATAGTAATGTCTTGTGCAGGTTAGAATTTACTGGGTTATTTGCTGGACCCTACTGGTTCTCCACAGTACACAATTATTATTTTTTTGAGCCTTATAAATCACTATTTTGTGAGCAATGGGTACTCTAAAAGCATCTATTAACAAGTTCTGCTTTCTCTGCAGATTTTTATGATCAAGTTTTTTTTTTCTGCTGTTCTTCTCTTAACCTTTCCAGAGGAGTGTAATTAAGAAAAGCTTCTTAACCTGTCCATCGAGGAGGTCACTAAGGCCTAGAGAAAAATGAGCAATAATAATAGTAAAAAACATCCCCTGTTTCATGACTACATTTTCCCAACCATGAAATTCAAATCTGTTTGTCTGGATGTCATGCAGAAAGCCGGACTCTGAAGCTTCACAAGTAGAATTTCAGTGGACAGCTTCAGCAGAAAAATAATGATCTGGCAAACACTGCTCTCCATGAGGGGTAGGTTACAGCATCAAGAAGCTGGGATCAGGACTCATTATAGGAACTCTGAGAATTGCCTCAGATAATACCACCCCAGGACCCCAGGTTTCCTGAGGGAAAGAGTCCAAATGAATACAACTGGGACATAAAAAGCCGAGCCACAGAGATTTCACACTGAAAATAGAAAACAGCGATCCTGGAACTGAGCCAAAGGTTACAGCAAGGCATGATCATATCATATAATGTGGACATCTAAGATGAAATATGAATGTGCCCATATGATGAATGGCAGGCAGCCAAAACAAAAGTCACACCTGCCCCTTGACCTAAGTTCCAGGCATCTGCAAATGGAAGACATTTGTATAAAGGGAAGAGTGATCAAACTAGAAAACAAAATAGCAATTGAGAAGTTGATTTTGATGTAAAGATGAAATAAGTTTAATGGTCTTGAGTTGTCTTTATAAACAAAAGACAAATGGCTATCCAGGATCTTGAAGAATTTGTTCACCAAGTCTTCAATATGTAGAAGATGTCTTGGCACATGTTTACTGCTCAATAAATATCTATTAAAGGAATGAATGAATTTAAGATATAAGCATCACTATAAAAACCATTGTTCATACAACAGCAAGATATTTTAGTGCCCTTTTATAATAACAATAAATAATCTAAAGAGAGAATAATCATATATTCTTTTTATTCCGAGACAGAGCTAATATACTTCCAATATACAGAGAAATGTTTACTTCTTGCAGAACTACACCATCTTAGATTTAGAGCCTTGCAGATCTGGGCACAGTCCCAATATTGTTCCAACATTTACAGGCAGAAGCAGAAGCTTCATATGTATTAGAGATTGTAGATTGTAGTAAAGAACTTTCTAATTCTAAAAGCTGTACCCCGCTTGTGCCAAAATTCCACTCAGCCTGAAATTTGAATGTCTACTTGAAACTTGTTAAGTCCTAGTTTGCTGCAGATGAGGATTTCTCTAAGCTCAGCTCTGAATGATTCCAGCTACAGAATTATGCAGGCAATCTTACTTGATTTTTAAATAATAAAATATAGTCACTGTAGGACTACAAACATGTATTATATTATACACTTGATCGCAGCTTTTAATGAATTATAAGAAAAGATGTATGTTTCCCACATAGGAAGTCTGAAACAAAAGAGCCATGTTTATGGCTCACCACTGCTGTGTTTAAATAGCTGCTCTTGTTATGGAAGAATTAATGCAGGATTCTAGCCCTATGAAAAAGATCAAAGGGGAAAATGAAGATAATATTTCCATTTTGGAAGATCATCTGCAACTATAATAAAAAAGAGGAGATTAGATGAGCAATCAGTATTTGTGAAATTACACTTGCTAGGAGGTTCACCAATGGTATTCATTTTCAACAGCATCTGAATGGGGCTATGGGATGCACATTGTTCAAAAAGCTCTGGGACACAGTAATAGAGCCTGATGGGTGAGCACTCTGGTATTCTATCTATCATGAATAATATACAAAATAACAAATATATGTTAGAAGTTGTACAAAGGACAGCTAGAAAATGTGTTTACCAACACAGGGATCATCTGTACTTTGATGCAATTGCTTAGAAACGATCCTTCTTGATTAACTATAACTTTGTTTTTGTATCCATTCCTATTTTATGATGGACAAAGGAGCTTTGAGCCATGCTACACTTAACATTCTCCATCTACTTTGAAGATCTACTTTCTGGACACATACCTTGTCTACACACGCCTTCTCTTGTCTACATAATTTAGCTGAATTATCCATAATTTTGCCTTCTCTCTGGCACTAAACTGGTTACCTACCCTCCCTTTTTATTTAATTTAATTTGCTACAAGATTTTATTTAATATAATTTGTTACAAGATTCTGCTATGTTTCTTTTTTCATCTTCTAAAGTAAATGTTTAATTTATTGCTTCCATTAAATAACCCTTGATCAATAATCTTCCAATTCCCATTCACAAGGGACAATAGCTTATATCACAGTGATTGTTTGGTCTGTATCTACAGTTTGGCATTCCTACACCCAATTATTGCCTTTACTCCTGTGTTCTTTTTCTCTTCAGAATCTCAGTTGTCAGATGCCACTGTTTCAGTAACAAGGACTGACAACTTCCCTTGAGTTGGTCCAACTTATAAGCTTAATGCTAATCTCTGCAGAAAGCAAAGAGATATATTGGACCTGATTTTTGCTGAGTTTTGTATCCTTTTCCATTGTGTTATTCCTACTAGTAATGTAGCTAAAGCTATCTTTTGGTTCTTGAGAAGAATATTAGTAAAGATACTTGTGCTATCACAGTTTCTTCCTTGGAGCTACTTATAAACCTCAGAAATGCCTTTACCAATGTAATTGCCATTGTGCACGATGGTATGAAAGTATTACTGAAGTGGAAATCTAGTCGATGGTTTTCCTGTACAAAACTCAATAGCTTCCAAACAAATTCTCAATAAAAGGCAGCAGAAGCAAGGCAAAGAAAGAAAGACAAACTATAAAGCAAAAGACAGCAGATTAGATAAGAAGACAATGGAAGAGAAATAAAATGTCTATAGAAAATTTTTCCCATGAACAAACTGAAGGCCCTTGAATTTCTCACTTTTGTAAAGAGCGACAATGTCTTTGACCAAAATCATTTCTATCTTATCTGTCTCTCTTTATATCATTTTATAGTTAGACAAGTGATGCATTGTATTATTCTTGGGGAGACACAACCCAGTATCTCCTCAGCCCAGAAAGGGAACTGATGACAGACCTATCACATATACCACCAAAGTGTAGCTTGATGACTCAATAAGGGTCTTATTGGGATTACCTACAGGTTTATCATTGAAGAGTTATTTTCAGAAGCAGAAAGGACTTAGACAGATGCATCCCCCAAACCCTCCAGCGTAGGTACCAGCTCATGAAAGCAGAGACCTGAAGGTCACTGCACATTTTACAGGCAGCTCAGCAGATTGAAGACAATCCCTTTTAGGAAGCTCAGGTGGTCAGAGTCTCTTCCAGATAGATTGGATGGTCTAAGGGTTTCCCACAGCAGTCTTTCCTGCTCTTATATGCTTGTGGAGGGAGGGTCCTAGTGAATCTGGTCCATTTCATCGGCTTCCTGAAACCTTTGAGCTACTTATGTCCTGAGTTGAAAGGGCTTTTCCTGCATGTAGAATGTTTCACTTCACTTTAGAACACTCTGTATTTTCAAAAGTGTCCATTGTTGAGGAAATTGCTGCACAACAACAGGTATAAAGAGAAAATAAAATCCAATAATGCATTATGCAGAACAATCAATTTTGCCATTGCGGTCATGAGACTCTTGAAATAAATGATTAGACTGTTTCCTGACAATGCTCGGAGTGTCCTATGCAAGGCTGAGCAATTTCTTTGCAGGGCCAGGTCAAGAGGGATGGGATGCTGCTCTGCTCTCTCACTGACAATCAGTAGGGCCTCTTTTGTGTTAATGACTAGCTGAGACAAATACAAGATGGGAGCCCCGTTAGGAGTCAGCTGTCCTTAATCTGTACCAATCAGATTTATTTCCAGTGAGACTCATCATTGAACAAGAAAATTACACTTTCTCTTTGAGAGTCACCATTATACCTAACATTAAAAATCACAAAATAATCCTTCAAATCTGAAGGAAAATACACTTTCCCTGAACCTTTCTAAACCATTAAGAAAGTGTTGCTTCTCCATATATTATAGCAATTTAACTGAACCTCAGTTATAATTTGTATTATATCAACTGTTGAATATATCATGAATTTCATGTTTTATTTTCTAAGGTATTTCATGTTCCTGAATGCCATAGTGGAACCTTTGGACTTTGTTAGAAATAAAGGGAGACATGGAATCAAAATACTTGTAGTGACAATCAAATCCTATATATATGAGTTTATGAGGGACTTTGAATTACATTTCTTCTCTTTTTGAATTTCATTTTCTAAATCCTCAAAATATCACTAATAATGATCCTTCCCTTTTAGAAGTTTCTGTGAGAAATTTTCTATTGATCAGGAAGCCCTTTGTAACAGCATATTCTATAGCTATTACTTAGTATGCATAGCCCTTTCTGTACCTAATCAGAATCTAATATATGAGGCACACGATAAATGCTTGTGGAGTCAAATTGAATTTCAGACCTTTAAGGTCAAAGAATTGTTTGTTAAAACATAATTTGTAATAGACACTTTACATAGATTGTCCTCACAGTTAAATGATTTCCCGAATGAATATCAGCTAATAGGAAATTGTATCAGCAGTAATTCGGTATCTAGAACACTATGGTTTAAACTATAATATATATGTATCATTTTTATTTGTAGTTATCAAGGAAATAGAATGTAGCCAGGCTTGATAGTACTGTCTTAGGATGTAGAAGATGGAAGGAACATATTTAAAGACAAGAAGGAAACAAAAGGTGAATGAGGAAGAGATATTAATCACTCTGGGGAAAGGCAGGGCTGTGTCTCTTCAGCTTAAAGACTGGGACATTTGCACTTGTCCTTTCTCATGTTAGTGGCGTGAGTGAAATGCAGAGTAATAAGGGGCTGTCATGTTTTAGAGAAATGCTGGTCTTAATATGAAACCTGAGTTTTCTTGAAATATGATCAAAGCAACTTGTACGTTCAATTTGAGAAAAGGGGTTTTCCCCTGCTTTTTGTGTACCATTCTCCTTCTTCCTCCTTCACACACACACACACACACACACACACACACACACACACACACTCGCACTAACTATTGTGAATAATTTCTTCATAGAAAAGCAGAATAAAAAAGTAAAAGAAAAAAAAAGCCATTGAAAGTTTTCTAATATGGAGAATAGCTTTGAAGAGAACTCCCCAGGGTGGTTTTAACAATACAACAAAACAGAAATATTCATCCTCTCTATTCCTGGATCTGGAGTGAAAATTCCGAGTCTAAGCATATCTTTAATCCCAGCACTCAGGAGGCAGAAGCAGGCAGTTCTCTGTAGTTCGAGGCCAGCCTGGTCTCAAGGGCTAGTTCCAGGATAAGCTCAAAAGCTACACAGAGAAACCCTGTCTCCAAAAACCAAAAAAGAAAAAAAATTCAATTATAAAAGAGTAACTTCCAGATTAACATTTATATCTTAACTTCAGTTGTACTTAGAGGCTGCTGAGTTCTAGGAGACCTTGGGATACTTTGGCAATAAGCTCCATTTGGACTTTATACACCTTCATTACTTCTTTATATCGTCATTAATATGACATCACAGGGCCTATGATGTCCAAGAGTGATGGTGTCCCTGATGCTGTTAGCATTATTGCATGTGCTGTAGTCACCAATACTTGAAAGGGCTACTAAATTTCAGTTAGAAAGTCATAAAACTAAATATAATTCTTTTTCAGTATTTGATTAGATTTTTCAAAATTCCAGGACCCACCTGTCAGAATGTACAATTGAGCCTTCTACCAAAGATTATGGTGCTGAGTTTTAAGTTTTAAGGGATAAACTATTAAATTCCCAATATTAGTCTTCTCAGTGAGAGAAGACTTAGGCAGCCCATCCATTTTCCTTCTTTCCATTACTAAAATTATGTCCTATTTGAATATATTCTATTCACTGTTGCCCATGAATTTCCCTATTTCTTGTCATTTATCATCAAATAGTAAATAAATAAATAAAATTCCCATTTGTTATATGGGTAAGTGATTACAATTAAAAATTGTAACCATTAAAATAATATTCAACTATCTTTGCAGTCACATGCCTAGAATGGGAAGATAATAAAAGCCAGGTAACTGGGCTGTAGTAACATTTTTGTTTGCAGGGAACTGTGAAGAGCGTAACAAAGAGTCAGAAGACAGCTTCATCGATTACATATAAAACCAATATGTTCTTTTGTTTCATCCACAAACCTATGAATTCTGTACATGTGAACAATCATATATTTTCATATATCTTCTGTCACACAACAGACTTTTTATATGTATTTTGTATTATGTACATTAGGATGTACATAAAATTGAAAATTTCCTTGATCATATTATTTTGATATAATTCCATGATAGTTCCACATGTATTTTTTTCTAGCCACTGAATATGGATAAACCATATGCTTATTATTAAAGAAGATATATCAATGAACATTTTTGCAAACTTTGCTGAACTTATGTGTCAATGTTTCTATGACATAAAAGTTATAGTTGAATTTTTGGCATATATACATATATTCATTAGTAGATCACTATACACATGTAACTATATGTCTATATACATGCTATGACATACAAATACATGATATGTATAAAATAAACACACAGACATACATGTAATGTAATGATGCAGCATAATAACCAGGCTAGCTTAATATGAAATAGTAAAATTTAATGAGCTTACAACACCAGGGATCCAGCGATGAAACCAGAAGTACAAAAAGGGACCAGCGGGGCTCATGCCACCAGATTTATATGTAAACATTAACCAGAGGCAAACACGCCCGGCAATGGGCTGGGCTTCCCCTACAATCTAAGAAATAAAAATATACCAAAGTGCTTTCTGAAATACACACATGCAGACTACCTTGTGCAATAGACAAGACTGTTAACATCCTATATTTTTCTAACATATGATTATAATATAAAATGACACTGACCTTATTTAATCAATAAAAATTGATAGAAGCCTTGGTGGGTGGTGTTACTGAGATTCCTAGCAGGAATTGTAAGGTTCTCCTATTCTAGATGACAAAGTTCTCAAAGTTCATCAATGATTAAGAAAACCAGTAACTCTAACCAGAAACGAAATATAATACAGACACTCAAATAAACTAAAGACTAATACTTTAGTATTCAGCTTTAAGTCAGTGGCAAAGATGAGAAGGAATGAAAGAGATGAGTGGCAAGGATGAAATTCAACATTCTCTTTATGGCTATGCAATAGACAATGGTAGATGAAAAGGGGTTTCCCTGAGAAACTGCCAAACTGGAGAGGGAGGAAACAATAGTCGTTAATATTGAAACCTGGCAATGGTTAAGGTATGGTGGAACACCTGATCTGTGACAAGGCAGTGGGACCAGCTAAGGAGCTACAGTAGTTGCTTACACAGCTATACCACTGGCTTTTCATGTTTAAAATGAAATATGGATATAGAATAATAAAGAAGCTGTTCTCATCATCCATTAATGAAATAGCCTGAGAACTCAGAAAACTTCTTAATGAGTTCCTTTGGGATGTGGATGGGATTTAGCATGGGCATGGCTCTTTACAAATTCTATACTCTCAGATGTCTACGAGAGAGAGAGTACACATAGTTTGAAAATATTGCAAAATTTAAAAAAATCTTAAAAATAAGTATTACAATGCTAAAAGAGGCAAACCGTGTTTGAAGGTTTTTTTTCTTACGGTTTATTGTATGCTAAGTTAATTCTTAGTGCATGCAAAGAATGGAATGTGTGTAACTTCTGTGGTCATACTGTATATGGAAATAGACTGGAAAGCAAAACTTTCTAGCTATGAAATATGACAGGAGAGCAGCAGGATGGATGCGTTTGTGTTTCTGTATGTTCATGTTTATACAAAGCATCTGCCCACTGACAAATCTCTGGGTCTATTTGCATAATTAAAAACAGGAACATAATCAGTACGCTGGAACAACAGCAACAACTAGATATTGTCCCCACATTAAACACTCTGACTATTCTCCAGGAATGCACATTCCTCGTGAACTTTACAGACAATAAGAGAATAAAAAAAAATAAAACAACCAATTGAGACATATTTGATGTGCTGAAGGTCACAGATTGGTATTATCGAGAGTTTTGACCATGAATATCTTTTCATGCAAGGGATTTTTTTCCTAGTGATCTCAAAATTCAATAGGAGTATTTTGAAAATAAGTGGCTTCTTTGGTTCACAGAACTAAACAATACCTTCTAATTGTACCCAGACACACTCTGCGGACATGGTTATTGGGTTCTTGTGTTCGTGTGTCATTCATAGCCAGAGCAATTTCAAAGCACCAGCTGCTGCTATAGACAGCTGGGGTCACCTGTATAGTCTCTTAGCTCTCTGTCCCCTTTCACTCCCCTCCCTCTTTCTTTCCTCTCTCTCTCCACCCTTTTCCATCTTTCCATTTAGTAAGTATGTTGGGACATAGGGTCTCTGCCAAGGACCCTTCCCTAATTCAATGCTATTTACTTAAGCTTCTTTCTACTATCTACTCCATCTACCTTAATAGAATTCTATTACACCTGCCTGGCATTTTCAAAAATCTGAATGCCTTCAAGGTGTCTTGGCTGTTTTCAAACTGATTTGCTTGTAAGACTAATGAAAGAATGACTATTGAAGGGAAAGAAAGTATGAAGAAGCTCCCTCTCTGCTCTATTTACATACTCCTGTTAGAGGCAGTATACAGAGTAGCAAGTCTCAATTACTTCTTGAGTTGAGTGAAATATTAAGGATTCATTAATTTTGTATGGGAAAAGATGGCTAAGACAGAGTGTAAAAATCTTTAGATTCAAAACAATTCCTCAACTACCTGTGTGGTTATTTGTGTGTGGTTCTAGCTTCATTAGTTAGCTTGCAGAGAATTAGGTTGTTGTGGTGGATATGGACTGCTTGTTTTGAATTAAAAACATTGATAACACCATAATGGCATGTTGGTACCTTGTTGGTACTGTTACCCCAGGGAAGTTTTGGAACTGGACACATGTATTGAATTAGAACTTTCAGCTCTCGTTGCCCTGATCTTCCTTTCTATTGACTACCATGCAGGCTGAGGGCCTTAGGATAACTTAGGGTGTTCATAATGCATGACAACATCGAACTGTTTCCCAAAGTGGGAAACAAAACATCATTCACACATAAAACAAATTAATCTTGTTATCTTGATAATGTGATTTTTAAGCTCATTGTTTTGAAAAAATTCCGTACGTTATCATATCCATAAACTTAATACTTTATGACAAGTTGAAGATACAGATAAAAATTCAACAGACAAATATTAAAAATATTAAGTACTAAGAAAGGTTTAATGTGCATATGGCAAATTTTGACTGTTGTGCTTGAAAAGCAGGAATGATGATCAGAATGTGGAGATCATCAGGACCCAAGCCTGATGGCATGTGCTATCGGTGTGTGTCAGTGAGAAAGGCCAAAATGCTCAAGGTAGTTTTAGTACAAAGAACAGAATGGGGCGGGGGGCTCAAGTAATGTTTGGAATTTGGGTATGTAATTGCTATTTATATTTCCTTTCTTGTGTAGAAAGTAGCTGATTGAACTAAACTGGGTAATGTGTATTGTGCCTGTCAGTTCAAAATGAAGATGAGAAGGATAAAGTTTCCATAGCTCCCTTACACTTTAGAGGTCCATTTTAATACATCATTGCTGTGCTTTTGTCCTAAATAACTTCTCTTTGCTCACTCTCATTGTATACTGCATGGCTCTGATTCAGTTACCACCAGTGACAATATGATCTGTCTCTTCATTACACGGGCCAGGATGTGAAGATAAACTTAATTTGGGACTCCAGGAAGTCAGATTTGATCTCTTCTCCTTCCCTGGTAGCAATTCAAACACATTTTTGTGTCTCTACAGAATATATGAAGGCACAAGCTCTTTACACATTTTTCATCTGTAAAATCCAAGTTTTAGTTAATAATTTTCTCCTTGTAAATAAACTTATCATTGCCCATCTCTTCTGCCATATGTCATTCTTAGCATGTTTCTATTAAGGAACCCTTGAGCCACTGAAGTGAGTCACTTCAGCCATTCTTCATCAAAAAGTACAAATTAATCTTGCTTCATTAGCTTAAAAGTAGCAAGACTGTTCTAATCAAGGGTTATGGTAAACACCTCTGAGCTTCGTAGTCACTGTTATGGTGTTCATTCAGCCCTTCATATCTAAGGCTTTTACAACCAGAAATTCAAGCAACCATGGGACAAAAACGTTGTAAACTTTGTGTTTGTACTGAACATATGCAATTTTTTCACTTATCATTCCATAATCAACACAGCAAGAAAACAATAATTTCCATGACATTCACCTTGCATGAGGTATTACAAATCATCTGGAGATGATTTAAAGTAAATGGAAAGATATACAGAGATTATATATAAACACAACACCATTAGCATAAGGGACTAAAGCATCCTTTGGCTTTACCTAGAACCAGTCCCCACCAAAACCAAAAGATAGTTATGTCTATATAGAAAAAATGCCACTAGAAACCCATGCAAAAATAATAATAATAATTGAAAATTCATAACATATTTTCCTTTCTATACTCTTTCCTAATCCAATATTCAGAATCATCTGTTTTTCTATGGACAACTTTTAAATTATGGAAGTTGTTTGAATTAAACCACATACAATTTCCCTGTATTTTAATCTTTTTCTCTTTAAATTTCTTAATACATCACTCTGGAATCTGTTATTAGGACTGATTATAAAAGGTTACTTTTGCTGCATGAGGTCTGTTTGAACTATAAAATGAAGAGAAACTTCTACTTCATTCCTTGCATAAAACAGTATGAATTAGAATGGACTAATGTAATTGGTGAAGTAACATTTGAGACTGGCCCCTAAAGGATGGCAATTGAGAATCTCAGTGGGACATTAATTCAGGCGAAATTGTTGTGTCCTCAGGTCAGGCCCTAACATCCTAATTTTTCTTTGGCGGTATAGCATAATACCATGAAAGTATGTGCACAATCAAATTTACTTCCCTCAGCAGATGATACAGCACATCTTTTATTCACCTAGGTCAGCCGGCATAATCTAAGCAACAGTGCCTTATTAGATGAAGTGTCCCCCATTGCTCAGTGGATTAATACAAATCTGTTTATCTGAATCTACAGCTGGCAGTGTGAACCCTTCTCTGAGTTCAGTGCTAACTCTCTGGAAAGGAAGGTCACATTGCTGAAAGAAGAGGGGAAAAGAGAGGAGAGAAAAAGAATAATCAATACAGCTCTTTCTGAACAACATGGTATACTTCTGACCAACCTGAAAGGGCAATCAACTAGAGATCCTTCATCCCAAAAGACAGCTAAGAAAGCATCAGTGTATCACTGGAAATATTTTATCAAGATTCAAAACTATCACCTCTCACTATAAAAGCTATATACAAATGCCCTAGGAATTTGGGATATGTAGAGATTTTGATGTATATTCTTAATTATCTAATTCATTCTACCAACCAAAGTGTAAAACAAAGAAAACACACTTAGAATCTGCCATGAACTCTGTTACATTTGGCTTCATTGCAGCCATGTGTTCTTAATGAATACACTAAATAATAACTTCCCAGTCCTTTTGCTAAGACCAAAAGCTGAATCTGCTAAATGCTTGCATGAAAACGTTGTTATAAGTCAGAGTTTCAGGCAGAAAATGAGAATGAAGGAAACTAAGCACATTGTAATAAGTCTGTAGGACTATATAAATAAGGCAGATAAGGTGGTTCATTTGTTTTTTTACTGGAACCATGAATGTAACCAAGGGTTTCAGAGGTGGTAGGCAAGTGTTTCCCCACTGATCTGTATTCCAAGCCCTTATTTTATTTATGCTATTGAAGTATGGCCTCAATAAATTGTTCAGAATTGTCCTGAACTCATCCTATAGTCCAGGAAAGCCTTGAAATTGTGATTCTCCTGCCTTGGTCTTTTGAGGATTGCAGACTTGCACCACTAAAACCATTGATTAACTGGTATTAATTTAGACTAGCATTGGTCTAAGGGTTGTATTCTCAACACTGCATCATGTTTCTCAAAATACTTTGTGGGCTAATAAAATTCTAATTTTAATAAAAGTAAAAAAACACAGAACATAATCAATTTTGATTAAAACTAGTAAATTTGGAGTTTTTGAACTTCAGCGGTGCATAAAACACATAGGGATTCACGTACTAAGAAACAACATTGAAGGAGCTACAAGCACTGCACAACCTCGGCTGGTAGCTCTGGGGGAATTTACAAGAGGCTACAGAGGAAGTGCAGATTTAGTTATGACCGGAAAGCATATCAAAGCTTTATGAAACGCTGTGTACAAACATGAGCTTATTATTAGCATGACAATTATGACTCAGATGATCCAGGAAATAGTCTAACTTTCTGTATTTCTACTGAACCCTAGAAGATGTCAGTGTTTTCAGGGGTTACACATCTTTGGAAAAACAAAGCATCAACTTTTCAAGTGATGTTTAGAACCATGGCCCCATGTCTAGACTGTGGAGCTACTAAGAATAGTCGGGGCCTGGCTTTCCCAGTCCTAGACATCAGGAGCATGAGTCAAAGAATTAGGAACTGGATTCAGGGAAAGACTCACAACACCACACATACTGACTCTGCTTCATTACTAGAAAAGCTTTTCCCAGTCCTGAACAAGGAGGAGGAGTGATTTAGAGAAATGTTACTGTCCTAGATAAATACCACTAATCTCAGAACAGTTCATGATAGTTGTAAGCAGTATAGTAAAATGAGGCAAGGGAATTAATGAATTTGCTCATGAAATTCTACCTGCAGTTACATTAGGCAAATGAATGAATGAGTTAGTAATCTTAAAAGCTATGTTATTTATTCAGTAATTACAGTGTTATGAAAATTTAGATAAACCATAATTGCTTTATGAACGTTATACATTGCCACTTGGCTTATCTTTTGCTGAATAGGAAACCACCTTGGAAGTCAATTGCTTAAAATAATACATATTTAATGTTGCTGAAAGTTCATTAGGATGTGTGAGCTGGGTCACCTGGGCCTCTGAGGTTGAGTGGTATAAACTGGCCTCCCTCAAAGGTCCAAGCCCTTAGTTGAGGCTTCTCAGTAATTTAAATGGCTGGAATCTCCATGCATTTCTTTGTACAGGTAGATGTATTGATTTGCGGTTCATCATTTGGTATTCCTTGAGTCTTTGAGCGCAAGAATTGGGGAGCACTAGTGTATAAGCTTATATGATCCCTGTTCTTGCATCATATCAAAAATTAACACCAGGCCAAACATTCAAGGAGAAGACTTGCTGGGAGGATCTATGACACAGCTACAGAGCACCCTATCTTGGCACAGCTCTAATAGTCCCAATAATTAGTTCCAATCAACCTACTGGTGTAATGTGTTTATCCTCATCTCAGGAACCCCTAAAGATTTCAATCAATATTGTCAACAGGATGTGGTGTAGGTGAAACTCCGAGATGAGTTCTTCTTGATCCAGACATCTGCTGACAACATGAGCACATATTGACAATTTAGCCCATCCCATGTTAAAACCGTCTAAATTGTGATGGATACCTTCCATGCAAAAGAAAAAAACAGTAAAAGCACCTGGGAGTCTCACGGGCCTGGCCCAGTTCTGGTTCTCAGGAGTGACTCGCCAGTTCTACAGTTCCAATTGTTCTGTCAGGACCTTTCTACTTTTTCTTTCGTCACATTAAAGGACCCATGTTTGCAGCTAAGTAATAAAAAATTATACACTGCCGGGCGGTGGTGGCGCACGCCTTTAATCCCAGCACTCGGGAGGCAGAGGCAGGCGGATCTCTGTGAGTTCGAGACCAGCCTGGTCTACAAGAGCTAGTTCCAGGACAGGCTCCAAAACCACAGAGAAACCCTGTCTCGAAAAATCACAAAAAAAAAAAAAAAAAAAAAAAAATTATACTCACACATTCTAATAAGTAATAAAAATATACACACACAAGGCTAGACAACATATATAAATTATATATATATATATATATATATATATATATATATATATACACATACACTATTGCCTGCAGTTGTGCATAGGTGTCAGCATAAGCATTTCATGCCACGAGTGTAGGTTAGAAGTGAGCAGTAGGACTTTGTTTTCACCTTCCATCATGAAATGATAGGAATCAAACTCAAGTCGTCAGACTTGGCAGCAAATGCCTTCACCTGCAGAGCCATTTCACTCATCCTGAGGACTCCTTTTCACAAAACTTCTTTTTGGTCTGAAGTAGTAATAAGGGCGGCTGTGGGGCTGCGTCCCCAACGCCCCAGCCGCCTGCCTGGCTAGCTTATGCCCCGAAATAATTACACGGACACTGTATTCTTTTAAACACTGCTTGGCCCATTCTCTTCTAGGCTAATTCTCACATATTGATTTAGCCCATTTCTAATCATCTATGTATGGCACCCCAAGGTGCGCTTACCAGGAAGATTCTAGCCTATGTCCATCCTGGGTCGGAGCTTCATCCCGGGAGCAGGGCATGGCATCTCTTTCAGGCGTCTGCTCCTGAGAGGAGAGCTTTCGAGTCTCTGAGCTCACTTCCTCTTCCTCCCAGTATCCTGTTCTGTTTATCCCTCCCACCTATCCTCTAACCAATAAAATGGGCCAAGGCAGTTCCTTTATTAGCCAATGACCTTCCTCCATCATTGGTCCACAACTTAAGACTACAACTCCCACAATCCTATTCTGATTTTAAAAATCTATCACTTTTATTTCTATTTTGATTTTATAGAAAATAGATTTTTTTCTCACTTAATGTATTATTTTTATGATTTCCCTCTCTCTAGTACCCCCAGTTCTTTCACACCTCCCTGGACTACTAGATCAAACCCATTTCTGTCTCTTATTATAAAACAAGCAAGCTTCTAAGAAATAGTTATAACATAAAATAAAGCAAAAACTAACCCATCAGAATTGGAAAAAATAAATATTAAAAGAGAAGCCCAAAAGAAGGAACAAAATACAGACATAGAAGCAGAAACCCCAAACAAACAAACAAATAAATTTCTGATAAGTTTTGTGCTACTATTGTACTAGCATATTTTGCAAGCAGAACACCATGGTAGATAAAAGGTTTGTGACTGGGTTGGTGTTTATTTTTTTCTCCTTTTGAAGCATGCAGAGTATCTTCCAATACCAAAGTTACTAGAACCTAGAGATGAAGGCTCTATGTAGGTACCACCTGTACTTCTCAATGTTTAATGAAGTGTGCAGGTGTTGTTTTCATCAATAAGTCATGGTATCAGTTTGTGGAGAGCAACCTATAGTCTTGGCAAAATACTGGGCTGTTTTGAGATTCCCACAGGACCCCTTTGGCCAACAATTCAATAAGCTCTAAACCAATGCTAATACTTGAAGCTTTAAGGAGATGCAGGGATGGTTCAACATATGTAAATCAATAAATGTAACACACCGCATAAAGAATCGGAAAGATGGAAACCATATGATCATCTCCTTTGATGCAGAAAAAGGCCTTTAAGAAAGACCAAAACCCCTTCCTTTATGGCAAAATTCCTGGAGAGACTCGGGATACAAAAGACATGCCTCAATATACTAAGGGCAATTAAGTCAAACCTATAGCCAACATTTACCTAAATCAAGAGAAACTCAAAGTGATTCTACTAAAATCAGGAACAAGTCAAGGTTATCCATTCTTACCATACTTACTCAAAATAGTACATAAATCTTAACTAGAACAGTAAGACAATAGGTGATCAAGGGAACACAAACTAGGAAGGAAGAATTAAAACTATCTTTATTTTCACCTGATATGTTAGTATATGTTAGTGATATTAAAAGTCCACTTGGAACCCCTACAACTGATAAACACTTTTAGCAAAGTAGTTAGATATAAAATTAACTCACAAACAGTATCCCCTTTATATATTTTATCTGTTACTTTTAGTCCAAGACTGATTTTTTTTAATGTTCAGATTTATGTTGAGTCATTTCACTTAAAGTCACAGTCTCAAGTCTTTCTCAAGCAATTTCTTTATGTTTTAAGGTATGTGTCAATTTAGCATGGCACAACTCAGAGTATTAATAAAGATGTATTTTCTGCAATCTGCACACAGATATAATAGTCACATCCTTTCTTTATCCTTGCTTTAGTGTTTCAGAATATGTGACAACACTGTGAACCCCAAGTTTGCATTTGGATTAATTAAATAAAATTAACCTTGGGTCATTAGGTAGAGCTAGCATCTAGTTGACACAAAGGTAATCATAGAGAGTTATAGGGGTCTGGAAGACAAATAGAGAGACACACAAGAAGGAATAGGGAGGGACTTTTAGTGTAGCAGTCATTTTTGGTTTGTCAGACAAAAGGAAGCTTTTTTCTTTTGGAGTTGCCAATGAAAAGGGTAGGTTAGCTAGTTGCTCCTCAGCCTCTCTGAGCTAGCAGGTTTTCACCCCAAACTCTAACTCCTGAGTCTTAATTGATAAATAGAGTGATAGAGATTTAGTTAAAGCTAACAGAAAAGTGGATCAGTAACTACAGAGCTGCAAATATTGGCTGAAATAGCAGTAGATTCAGGTGCGGCCACTGTGCAGGAAATACAACAAAAGGTTAATGCTATGTGGAATACAGAGAAATTTATAAATAAGTATAAAAAATCTAGGAGGATGATTTTATTTTCCAATCATTTGAGTCCTGACATGTCTCTAAATTGTGCTTGCAAGCTGGAGTTTCTTATACAGACTGATACTATTCTTCCTCTTTTACCATTTGTATCCACAAACCCCCTCTAGCAATTCTTCTAACATTCTCTTTAGAAGGTGAACATGTTGGCATGTAAAGGGATGGAATCTAAGCACCTGAGATTCAAGGCTAGCCTGGTCTACACAGTAAGATCTATACAGCAGAGTATGCACACACATAAAAATATAGACTCTGTAGAAATCCCCTACCTCAGTTTTAAAGCTGATGAGGTAATACTCTCTGCCTTCCAAAAAATCTCATACGCAACTGTTCTGCAGGTTGCGTTGCTGAACTCTTTCAATGAGTTGCTGTTTTTACAATGCTTTATAGAAGTCTGAATATCAGTCCCTAGACTTCACTGGGGCTTTTTACCCATTTTTTCTTCTTTTATTTTATTTTGTTGTTGTTGTTGTTTTTGTTTTTCGAGACAGAGTTTCTCTGCAGCTTTGGACTAAGCCCTGGAACTAGCTCTTGTTGTAGACCAGGCTAACCTCGGACTCACAGAGATCCACCTGCCTCTGCCTCCTACCTGTTTTCTTCCTTTTTGAAGAACTTGTTCAGTTTGTTAGTTTCTTCTTTCTCTTTGTCTCAAATGTATGATGGATATTTCATTCATTTGCTTCACTGTCACCCCATTTCTGGTACCAATTTATATGCTAGCTTGTGACTTTTCCTGTATAACTGGTTGCCCTAAGATTTATTGGTTGAAAAGTTTACATTTATTTTTTAAACATGAAAGGTTCAGGTAGTTCTTGTTTTATACTTTTTCATTTGGAGTGACTGGTAAAAAAAAAAAAATCCGGGAATTTTTCTAATTATTTCATTATCTCCAGATGAATTTGTTAGCTTCTACCTATGATAGTCTCAAAATTTTTAGTAGCAAGAAGAAAATGGATACCCTTTTAAAAATTTTTTTAGAGTGCTGAGCGTGAGGCCTATCTAGTACATACAAAGCCCTGTGTTCAAGTCTCGGAACTGGAAAAATCAAATAAACTTTTAAAAATGCCTGCATCATATTTGCTAAGGTCACTTCACAAATCAAGGGCACATGGCTAAAGAAAGATGGGAGGAGAGAAAGAGATTCCAGACCCTCTGCTTGTTCTTACTTAGATTAGCCACTCCAGACACCAAAGTAGCATGAACTTAGTCTATTGAAATCTATTGCACAAATAAAAATGCTTTAAATACATAATAGAACTTATATTTTATGTAAGATATGAGTATGTATACATTCACACATAAATAGGTGTAGGACCATAATTCAAATGCATACACATGTGCAAAGACTATTATTATTTTTAATATGAAGTCAAATGTCTCTATCCTCAATAAAAGCATGAAGTTCTTGTCTTGTGTTCTAAATTCTGTATATTTTTTGCTTCATTCTATTTTACAGTTATATATACATGCTTAACTTTATTTCATTTAGCAGAATATCTTTTAAAGATGGAAGTGTAGTTACAATCACACTATTTATTTATATGTGTAATTTTCCACAGGTCAGGGTCTCAGTTTCTGGTCATAGAATATTTTCCAATATTTAAATTTTCCTTTAGGTAAATAATTCATTTAATTAGTACTGTTCAAATGTGTAGTTAGTACGATTCTCCATGCAAATTTGTTAGGTAGAAGGATAATAAATGTAGAATTGAGTTTGTTACATTCAATTAAAAAGCTTGTTTTGGGGTGTTTCAATATAAATTGCTCATTTAAGTCTTTGCAAGTTAAACAAATGGTAATTTTACATAATTTAAAATTTTGCCCAAGAAATGAAGGTAATTGCCTAGAAATTTAATTTTTCTTTGAAAGTTTAGTGTACATGTATCACGAGGACTGTCCATCATTCCACTAGCATGAATATGTAGATATTTTGACAACATAATTGCAAAGCAGTATTGTGATTTATATTAGTCCATGCTAGCTGAAAGCACAATTTTCTTTAACAATAACACTGAGTAATCAGTACAATGATTTTTAACAGAATACAAATCTAGGTAATAAAAAGCAGGTTGAATATGAAAAAACATCACTAGAGAATATACCCAAATCTCAAAATTCTTTCTAGAACACAGTTACTGTGAATTTATTCTGCAAATAGGTTCTCAAAATTCAAATTGCATCACACCGGTACTGAGTAAGGCATTGTAGAGAAATTAGAAACAGCCTAATCTTCACTGATCAGAACAAGGAGATGAACAGGCAAAGTAAGTGCAATCTCAATACATATTGGCTACAGCAAGATAGCATAGGAGGTAAGTTCTCGGTATAACAACATGCAAAAGAAAACCAGAGCTGAGAGACATAGCAGACTGCTATACAAGGCAGATTCTTGGAGCATGACTCTATCACCAAGCTAGGTATAGTAGAAGGGATAGAAGCTGGAAGGTCATTCATGCAATCAAACAGCATACTCTAAGAGAGTTACTGATTGCTCCAATTTTCCAATTAACATTTTGTAAACCATGTACAATCCCATTTCTATCATAATACTATGTCACCAATACAGCGAGTGAAGGAAAACCTGAGGCCATCTATCCTAGATAAACACTGCTGTACAACACTGGGCTTTGCCTTTGTGTCACTTACACAAATGCACCAAGTAATGCAAGGACAAGCTTTGCAATAATAGTCTGCTCATTCTCGTAGGTTCACAGCCCCCTAAGCAAAACCTGTGGTTATTTTTGAGCCAAGCACATGCTATGATATTCAGACTGCCCACAAACTTTCAGACTTAAGTAATCCTTTTGTTTCAAGCAGCCTCCCAGTTAACTACGACTGCATGAACTTAACATCTCCTTAACTAAGCCTAATCAGACTTTAGTAACTTCTTTTACTCAGTATTGAACATAGTAGACACTGTATCATCCTTTTATTAGATAAATTAATGAGAAAACAAGAATCTCATAATATTATTAATACTGTTTACTGATTGAAAAATCTAGCACTGGCATAGACAAAATCTCTTGAGTATATTAAATCTTGTGGCTTGCAGTAAAGGTATGTGATAAAGAAAATGCCATAAAAGACCTCATAGTAGGATTCGCTTGGATTCCAATTTGAATAGAACATATTCTATGAATATATGTAATGAATAGGTGCTATGAACATTTGTCGTGATTATATGCAGTAAATAAATGTAGTGAATAGATGCAATGGCTTCAGTTAGGCAAACCAACAAACAAACAAAACCCAAGTCCTTCCTGAACTCCCTCACACAAAGACTCCCAGTGATCACATAGATTTTTTTTGTTTCTTTCTTTCTTTTATATACCAATCCAAGTTCCCCCTCCTCCTTTTCTCCCCCTTCCCCCACATCCCCCCATCCCACCCCCATCCACTTCTTAGAGAGGGTAAGACTTCCTCTGGGAAGTCACATGTTCACATTTTCAGAAATTCTCCAAAACCCCAGTTCCAATCCCCACGCCCCGCTCCACACCCCATCTCCAGTGCCTAGGCTGAGTAATATATCTCTCCATAGAGAACGGGCTCCACAAAAATCAGTTCATGCATTAGGGTTAGATCCAGGCCACCCCTGCCACACCTGCCACATACTGCCCAAGCCACACCATTGTCACCTGCATTCAGGGGCCTAGTTCAGTCCTATGCAGGTTCCCCAGTTGCCACTCAGGTGTCAGTGAGTACTCACTAGCTCAGGTCAGCTGCTTCTGTGGGTTTCCCCATCGTGGTCTTGACTCCTTTGTTCATATTATTGCTCCTCCTTCTCTTCTTGACCCAGTGGTTAGTTGTGGATCTCTGCATAAACCTACCGTCATGTAGTATGCTTTAATCCCAGAACTTGAAAGGTAGAGACAGGGAGAATTTTGTGAGTTCAAAGCCAGTATGGTTTAAAAGAGCATGGCAACTTTTATTAAGGAAAATATTTAATTGTGGTGGCTC
Organism: Microtus oregoni; assembly: GCF_018167655.1. NCBI lineage: Eukaryota > Metazoa > Chordata > Mammalia > Rodentia > Cricetidae > Microtus > Microtus oregoni. Next base: position 136,150 of record NW_024544551.1, read on the forward strand.
ACATATAGTTCAGAGGTTTAGTTCATTATTGTCATGGAGGAAATAAGCAAATATGCTAGAGAAGAGCTGAGAGCTCCTACATTTCGACTCGCAGGGAACAGGAAGTGGTCTGCCTCACTGGCATAACTCAAGCACATATGAGATCTTACAGCCCACTTTCGCTTCTATTAATTTCAGCCTGGTTGGCTTTATGTTGAGATCTTTGATCCATTTGAAGTTGAGTTGATAGATATGGATATATTTTCATTCTTTTACATGTTGATATCCAGTTACGACAGCACCCTTTGTTAAATATGCTTTCTTTTTTCCATTTTATATTTTTGCTTCTTTGTCAAAATCAGGTGTTCATAAGTATGTACATTAATACCTGGGACTTTGATTTAGTTCCATTGATCCTTTCATCTGTTTTTATGCCAATACCAGGCTGTTTTCAGTAATGTAGCTCTGTAGTAAAGTTTGAAGTCAGGGATTGTGATACCTCCAGAAGTTCCTTCAGTGTACGGGATTGTTTGGGCTATAATGGTTTGGGGGGGTGTTTTTGTTTTTTGTTTTTTTGCCTTTCCATATGACATTGAGTACCATTCTTTTGAGGTTTGTGTAGAATTTTGCTGGGATTTTAATGGGCATTGCATTTAATCTGTAGATTTCTCTTGGTAAGATTGCCATTTTTTCTATGTTAATTCTACCTACCCAAGAGCATGGGAGATCTTTCCATTTTCTGGTGTCTTCTTCAAATTCTTTCTTCAAAGATTTAAAGTTCTTGTCATATATGTCTTCCAATTGTTTGGGTAGAGTTACTCCAAGATATTTTACGATATTTGTGACTATCACGAAGGGTGATGTTTCTCTGATTTCTTTCTCAGCTTGTTTATCATCTATGTAAAGGAGGGCTACTAATTTTTTTTAAAGTTAATCTTGTATCCTGCTACATTACTTAAAGTGTTTATGAGTTGTAGAAGTTCCTTGGTAGAATTTTTGGGGTTGCTTATATAAACTATCATATCATCAACAAATAGTGAGAGTTTGACTTCTTCTTATCCAATTTGTATCCCCTTGATCTCCTTTTCTTATCTTATTGCTCTAGCTAGGACCTCTTGAACTATATTGAATAGAAATGTAGAGAGTGGACAACCTTGTCTTATTCTTGATTGCAGTGGGTTTTCTGTGAGTTTCTCTCTATTTAGTTTGAACAGAGCAAGGCAATACCAGGCTGGGGAAAGAAGAGAGAAAAGAAGGCTAAAGCTTGGTGAATGAGTACTAAATCGTAGATAATGGAAAAGAAAATCCTGGTATTCTCTTGTACACAGGGTGACTAAAATAATTATAATATAATAGATAGATAGATAGATAGATAGATAGATAGATAGATAGATAGACAGATAGATAAACAGATATTTTTAAAAGTGGAAAGTCGGGCTGGAAAGATGGTTTAGTAGTAATAGCACTGGTTGTTCTTCCAGAAAAGCCAGGTTCAATTCACAACTCCTGCATGGTAACGCACATATCGAATACACACGCACACACAAACTCACACACAGAGAAAGAGAGAGAGAGAGAGAGAGAGAGAGAGAGAGAGAGGTTTTTCATGCTGCTCTGTACATATGTATAATTTTATGTGTCACCTTCCTGAGAACTATCTGTATCATGAGGTGATAAGGAAGCTTCTTTTTTTCAATTTATTTATTTATTAAAGATTTCTGTCTCTTCCCCGCCACCGCCTCCCATTTCCCTCCCCCTCCCCCAATTAAGTCACCCCCTCTCCTCAGCCTGAAAAGCAATCAGGGTTCCCTGTCCTGTGGGAAGTCCAAGGAACCCCCACCTCCATCCAGGTCTAGTAAGTTGAGCATCCAAACTGCCTAGGCTAAGGAAGCTTCCATAGGAGAAAAGCAACCACCCTTTCTACCCGGTTGTAATACCTGTGAATCGCAGCAATGACCAGCATGGCAATATTGCCCTAAAAGTGAGCAGTGGCACTTACATATTGGTGGTAACCAACTGATGTTTAGATAAAAGGTTTGGTTAAAGAAGGAAAATAATGCCTGCTACTGTAAACCTAGTCAGCTACCTGGGGTTAATGAGGTGATAGACCTTAGAGGAGAACCTAATATAATCACTTTCCTAACCAGTATAAATTTCTGTGCTCTAAATATTAATACTGATACCCACAGACAGTTATAAAACTCACCCCCCTCAAAGAAGCTTCTTTTGTAATAGCAGGAAACCATTACAGAGCACATATGTTTCACAAAGCACATGTAGGGGTCAGAGGACAGCTTTGTGCTCTGGGCTATCTGCTTTCACTATTCATTGGGTTCTGGAGAATAAACTCAGGTCATCAGGCCCATGCAGCAATCAACGTTGCCCAGTGAGTTAGCCCATCTGGCCTTTTATTTACTTCAAAACTATCTTGTCCCCCACTGTGGATGAGGGGTTATCTTTCTCAGTCCATGTGTGCTGCTACCACACATATGTACCCTCGCGGTTTCCTTTAATCACTAAACACTGCAGCTGATCTCAGTGAGCATTACATATTAATTGATGTTCTTTTTCCATCAGCTCTCCTGTATTGCCCACTAGGGAGTCTATCTTTTGTCTTTAATCTGTATTGTCTCCTTTATTTCATGGCTCCCCAGTCTTCCTTTCTTTGGTCCCTCTGACCTTAGGAAGATGGGGTCTCTAATAAATTCTCTGAGAACACATATATCAAAGAACATCATAGATCATATGAAATGGTAAAGTTTTTGCATAGGTAAATTCCCTTTGGGAAATTGCTTCTTTTCAGAACTTTGAAGGCATGCTTATTTCCTAGTTTCTCACTTTACTATTTCCAAAGCTCCCTGTTAGTCAGATGCTCTGGTTCCAGAGGTGCTGCTCTGTGCTTCTCAATCCCTGGGGGAGCTTGGGACATTGTAAGAACAGATTCCTAATCTCTAAAGATTTATGACAGTGTCACATAGTGTGGTCCATAGCAAGCATATAAGCAGATTGTCAGCACAACCCTTCTTGTGATAACGTGAGCTCCATATCTCATAGCATATTCTGTAATATTTGGCTGAAGATTCCTTTCACTAGCTTTCCCCTTATTCTTTCTGGAACTGCTGATATTAAGAAAATTAACATTTTATTTGATTATATCTTTCCATATGTTTTCAAACTAAAATTTTTTTCATTGTTCTATTTTACAAGGTATTTATTTAATGTATTTCCAGCCTTTAAGTTTCAGTCAGTTTCCTTTATCATCACATTTTTCCCTTGCTTTCACTTTTTAATGGTTCTTTTCTCCTTTGAATATTTTGAATAATAGCAATTGATTTTTGTTTCATGGATTTAACATCTTCTCTCTTTTTTTCAAAAATATTAAGGATGACTAATTTGAAGACTGATTAGAATGATTACATTTGCATAATGAATTTTCTTTATGTTGATTTTTTTCTGTGTGTCTTTATGAATGCTAAGGGGTTTTCAAAGACACTGATTTAAAATTATTTGTGCCTTTGATTTTTTAATTATAAGCTTTCTTCAGATATTAATTCATAATTGCATACTTATTTTTAAGAGTGGAATAACGCTGACTAGATTCCATTATTAAGTTAGTCTTCTGATAGAGATTGCATACACACACTATAATATCTTTCATTTGCCAAGTCTATCTCACCAGAAAGGGATGCTTCAGTCTGCTGCCAACAATTCAAATCCATTAGGCAGAAGGTTTAGAGCCTTAGAAATTGAGATGTAGGCATTTACATGGACTCAGTTTTATCCATTTATTTTATCTATCTATCTATCTATCTATCTGTCTGTCTGTCTGTCTGTCTATCCATCCATCGATATATATATATATATATATATGGATAGATACATATGTATACACAAATATATAGATATATATGGAGAGAGAGGGGTGTCTAATTTTATTCCTCTGTGTTTAAATACTCTATTCTTCATAAACTATTAACTAAAATGGTACTTTCTCCTTGGTATGTTATATCCTTGAGGATATGACGTTTTTAATATTATGGAACTACACCATTATCCATGAAGTGACTTTTTATTTTTTTTTTATTCTGAAACTTTGTTCTATGTATCTGTTTTTATGACAGTTCCATGTTCTTCTGATTACTACAGATTTTCATTACATCATTAACTCAGATAGCAAAATATCACTGGTTTTGTTCTTTTTGCTGAGAACTATGTTGACTATTCCTGATTTTTTGAGGTTTTAATCTAAATTTTAAAGAGTTAACAAAACACTCTTTGTTTTTAGTTTTGTGAAGATTTACATTATTATTTTTGTGGTGATTACTTTGACTCAGTAGTTTCCTTTGAAACACCAAAAGTTTTTTTGATAGCTTATGCTGGATTGTCATATTATAATCCTCCAATATGGAAGACCTCTGGGATGGGGATTGTATTTATCAATGCTCTGTACTCCTATTTATTCTCTTTCCCTATTATTATTTTTAAGCCCCCAAAAATCTTTGGGAAAAGGGTACTATTCTGTAGCTTCAGCTGACCAGGAACTTGATGTCTATCCCAAGCTAGTCTAGAACTCAGGGACATCCTCCTGTCTCAACCTCTGAGTACTGAAAATATAGCTATAACCCAACTTTCTATATGTGTAATCATGTATAATCATAAAATCAGGCTAATTAACTTTTTTGACCTCTCAAATACTATCATTTCTATGTGCTGAGAACATCTACAATACTCTCTACTTTGAGATGTCTAGTTGGTTGTTCTGTACTATAGATGCTCTTTCAGGTTATACAATGTAAGAATTACTCTTCCTAACTGTATTTTAGAGTAAGTAGTATTTACTTAAGTAGTCTCGGTTAGTGTGGTATCCACAGCAATAACAATGAAGCATCCAAAGTTAGGCCACTTCAGCAATGGAAGTTGCTATTTTGAGAACATATGAGGTAAGGCGGGAGTGAGCTCTGTTGTTGGTAGTGCCTCTGACAAAGATGCTCTACTAGTACCAAGCTGTGATATGACATGAAGCTACTCAGCTGCTTAAGTGGAGTGGTTTCACATGCCAAAGACTAAGCCGTGTCATCCGTCAATGCATAGATGGCCACAGCAAGCAGATGTCCTGGCAAGTGAGGAAGGTAGGGCTTATCTACAAGTATATAAGCTCCCTGGTGTCTCAGGTCATGGCAATGCTTTCATTCCTTGCTGATCACCACTCCTTGTTCCTGATGCATCAAGGCTCTGTGCAGACATGGCTGCTGTAGCCACAATCACACTGCTGAGATTCTGAGACTGAAGCCCCTGTGCTGGCATGGACTCTGAGTGATATAGACATGCAGAGGCTTCTGCCCATGGACATGATAAATGCTCAAGTTGTGGGTCAGTCTCTGTTTCCAGCCATTAAGCTGCAATGTCCCGGGCTCTTCTGTCAGGACGGAGCCAGTATTGATTTCTTCTCTGAATAACGCCACCTTGCAAACCCTGAATGCATCCATAAATGGCATTGTGATGACTGTGCATCATTCCTGTAAATAGACTGTGTCTGTAGCAATGGGGACTACGACACACTATGTGTGTGTGTGTGTGTGTGTGTACTGTTTATGCAGTAAAACATTAAAAATTTGTCTGCAAATTGTATGATGGTGAAAATACAATGTCTATTTCATGTTTATGCTATGGTGGTGAGACAGAACAGGTTGCTGGCACGATTCCTTCATTCAATCAGTCTAGTGTCATACTCTGATTCCTAGGCATCTTCAATACTTTACTTGACAGTAGTTAGCTTTTCTAGCCAAAATGGAAGAGTGAAAACAAAAGGTTTGTTTAAAGTAGGCTTGGAAGTGGCAACAAATATTGCTAAATTCTACTGTCAGAACTAAATCAAACTCCGTATCTACTTGAAAACCAACCTGAGGCCAGCTGTGTGCTCAGTGTACCAAGGAACCACCTGTTTTGGTGTGTAACTCGTAAACACATTTAACTTGTCAAAAGATTTGCATTGAAAAGATAACAAAAAATGTATCTTAGAATCTGAGAGTTTAATAGGTAATGCTTAAAGAGCTTAATTAAAATATCAAATTCCACAAAAATGCCATGTCAATAAAACAGTGAAAAATGAGTAGAAATAATTTCAGTGTTGTCATTTTGATTGCTTTGCGCCATAAATAGCAGTTTGCATGGATGTACAAACACAGACTACTCTGCCACATAACGCATGTCTGGATCTTTGGTGAAATTGCCACTAGTCCAGTTGCCTTCATGGTATATGAAATGCTGATCATGTTAAGAGTACTTTTCAAAAAAAGTCCATGACTTATTTTCATAAGTACATACTTTCTTTTAAAATTCAGATACCAATATTGTATTCAGTGATACCTGGCTCCAAATGACCAAGCAGCAGTAGATGTTTTATTTTATGAGATCAAGAAAAGCCAAGTTGGAAGTAAGACTATTGGATTTATTGAAATGCTTCTGGTACCTTTTCTGCTGCTTACGGAGCTCGAACCTTTTTCCTTTTTTTAATGGAACACGGAGGCTGCATGGAAAATGAGCAAACACAACACTCATTTGAAAACTACACCCATGGCTGTAAAGTGATGATCAGGGGATATATTACTTATAAATAAGATTAAATATTAAAATAGGTGCTGCTCTCACAACTCCTACATGTGAAATTCCAGTTCTACCATTAATACTTATCCAGTGGTATACATGTATGAACATACCTCTTATTTCTCTGGTAGTGCTTAAGGAACAGTTTTCTTTTCTTTTTTCTTTTCTTTTTTTTTTTCAAAAACGAAATTTCACAAAATAAGGGAAGAAAATAAGAACAACTCCCCATTTGACAGGCTGTTTCCATTAATTCACATCTCTCTGCCACACTGTTCTTTTGATCTATCAGGACCTAGCAGAAGATGAAAGTTTCCATGGTGCAGGAGCCAAAGCTGCATGGCTGTTTTTCAGCTACCTAGGCATTAAGGGGAAAAGACCATCTCTACTCTTTGATTATTTCTGCATATGTGTAAGTTAGAAAATGACTATAAAAGCTGAAAATTTCCATCCGCCTAGTTTACAGAGGAAGCATCTCATGGCCAATTTAGAAAGAATAAACATTCACTTTTCGGGTGTTTGAAGAATGACTGAAGGCCTTTTCAGCAGAATTTCAGCCACTCTACTTGCCTTCATTAACAGCAGTCTAGCTGCTTCCGAGGGGAGTCACACAGGCAGCATGATTACTCCTCCGTTGGCTGTGGAGAGCACCAAGGATCCAATGCACAGATTTGCTCTAAGCCTCAATCCTATTGTACTGAACCCCATAGGGCTGCATATGTAATGCGTATGTCACAGTTAAACTTCAGAGATGCAAAGAAAGTCACAGCAGAGAGTAAATGTAAGTTCATCCTTCAGAAATATTTCCTGCACTTTGGGAGATGAAAATCATACATTTGCTGAATTCCTAAACTCACCTGGAAGATTTCTTACCTCAGAATACAAATGCAAACTGTTCTCATATTTTCATATGAGGGGAGAGAATAAGCTTGTAATGATGAATTTAGCTTTCAGAGCCTTAGAAACAACAGGTGTCCAAATGATTCTTAAACAATTAAGACTCCAGAAGTCAGTATTAAAAATGTATTCTAGGGTCAGCCTGCTGATGGGCATTTACGGCACAGGTCTGGAGACCTGAGCATAATCCCTAGAGCTCACATAAAGGAAGGAGTTGGTAAGTGACTTCACAAGGTTGTCCTCTGATCTTTCTGCTCATGCAACCCCCCCCCACACACACACGAGCACAAACAGATTTTTTAAATTATAGAATTAAAAATGACCTCATTATAGGCTTTATAAAAGTGTCCTTTTACCAATAACTGAAATAAAAGAAATGAGATTCTCGATTGCACATGAGCAGACCACATGTTCCATTGAGTGCAATGATCAAGGTAGTATGCTGTGAGCTGGGGTCTGATGATGTGGTGAATGGCAGCTTGCTCTGTCTTTCGCACTATGACAAGCACATTGAGTGGTGTTTTCTTCCAAAAGCAAGAGCAGAATACAGCACACTTCCTCTCATTTCCATTTTATTCTTGGTTAGATAACCATACTTAGGTATTACAGAATTATGTGTCTCCAAATATTCTTCCATTGTATTGTGCTGCTAAGTGAGTTTCCTTGATATGGCGAATCTTTAATAAATAAATACCTCAGAAATTGTTTGGGACCTTTTTATGAGTCAAGGTGATGTAGAGATATGAGTTTCCTTGATGTGACAAATCTTTAATAAATAAATACATCAGAAATACTTTTAGTCCTTTTTATGAGTCAATGTGGTCTAGGAACATATCACCCAAAAGACTATGCTTTCTATTTAAAACAGTCTCATAAATACATTATCCAAATATTCTATATAAAGTACTATGATGGAGTCGCTGTCAGTGCTCACTTACTGTCTCCAGAAATGCTTCATCCTGCCCACTATGTACTCCTGTTAGACACTGGCGGGCCATCTCTCATGTTCTTCACCTCCATTTTCACTGATTCCCTATTCCCTCAGACTTCATCTTTTTCAGTATCTTTGTATAGACCCTGCTTGCTGTGCACAGCACCCCCTTGTCTGCACTCGGTGCACTGGCACCCAGTTACCAAGCTTCAGGCAAGGGGGCTGGAGGTTAAAATACACAGACACACATAGAGAGACAGCGACACGGGTCCTCCTTGAATTCCCCAAGAATGCCCCTTTATTGTGTTTAGGGGCAGATTATATAGAGATAGCCACGCCCCAGCCAAACCCACCAGAAACCACTCTCCTGCCATCAAAACCTCCTGAAGGTCTCGTGCTCAGAGCAGCTGTAGGCACTCAGATCAGGGGATTACAAGAAATTCAGGATCTGGGTTCTCACTGCTCCCAACACCTCCTAGTTTTTTATTCGATGTAGTTGCCAGTATAATCTACACAAAGTGCAATCTTGGCCACATCATCTTCTCCTTAATCCACAGTTGGTGGTTTTATCATGCTTACTGAAAGAGTTCCAGGTGTCTTTTCAGAAAATGTAGATTGAACCCAGGGACCTTACAAGTAAGCACTTCACCACTGAGCTGTCTGTATCCCTATCCCACATATATCTAACTTTATAATAGAGCACAAAATATGATGCCCTTTATGTCTTAGCCACTTCTTTACCACTGTGTCACTCTGTCTTCATGGGGCTTCACTACAGACCAGTAATGGAACACCACAATCCTAACGTCATCCTGTCTGTACTGCTTCTTTAATCTGGCTAACGTCTACCTCCTCCTCTCACACATGTGTTTCTCTTAGCCTCCTCACATAAATCTCTGCCAATAAAAGCAATCGTTTTCCCGTCAGTATCTTCATTTTACTCTATTTCTTTGCATTCATATTTCAAATTTTCACTGAGTCCACAATCGGGCTCCCCCCCACCCCAGGCACTGTTCTAGGCAGTCAATAAAGAACAAAAGAACATGTTGAGACTGCTAGTACCTCTGCCTGGAGAAAGATCAGAATTGAAGAGTAAGAGACAGGCAAAAACCAGCAGAAAAGGAAGCAAATTAGAGAGAAATTCCAAAATGATGATTCTTAAGAAAAACATAAAATAATATAGGGTATTAGTGACTGGGAGAGACTGTGTATCGTAAAGTGACCAAAGAAGGACCTCTCCTTGAGAAAATTTAAGGGAATAAAAATGGTAAGAAAGATACATCTGAAAAAAAAATCTAAACCACAAATGTGTTCAGGCAGCAGAAACAAACGCAAAGACTAAGTTATTGTATGGCTCTGAGAGAATGACATATGCAGAAATGAAGCCCAGAAGTTAGACACATGAGGATGCTAAAACCTCTTCAGGCAGCCGAGTGTATGACAAATGAGACTATGGCAAGACAAATGGATCTCTCATACTTGAAAATAAAACAATGTAATGTATGAGTGCCCTCTGGGCAAAAATGATATCATATACTCTTTATTTCCTTCATGTTTATCTGTGTGCCTATAGACAAAAGGTGATAGAAATGTCTTCAACAAACATAAAAACTTACCTGAAGCAAAGAACTAGCATTAACACAAACAGAATATTTTTAGTTATCATACATATTTAATTTGCATTTAATTCTTAAACAGTAGTCCTACTTTGAAAGATCAGGGCTGTGTGGTCCACAGAACAGCAGAAATGTAGGATGCCTCTGTTCAGCCATCTCCTGGGTGTCAACTTCAGAGTTAAAGTCTCTTAATTAAACTATCTCATTTGTAAATGGGACCCTTGCTAGGACAAAGAAAATTGTTATTTCTAAATATATATTTTATCATTTTTTTCTGTCTTCATATCATCCACCATAATTGAACACTTTTTTAAAAGATGCCACCTTGGTTTGAACACACTCAGAAGGTATACACACACAGACCTCAACTGAATGGATAGACTTTAAAAATCAAACAAAGCAAAAATAAGAAATAACTTTCCTAAGTAATATAGAGGAGTTCTTGGAGAGCCTGATTTCTGTTCAATTACCAAAGGCTAATCTTTAGCACATCTGTACCCTGTATAGGCTTCACTTAGAGTTAGTCTTGACTGAGAGGGAAAGTCCCCTGACTAAACACTTTTCCCTAAGTTTGCTGATTTCTTTCCATTTCTAATTTGTCATTCACTGCTATCTACCAATACTGAATGGACTTTAAATGAAAGGTAAATTGCTGAGTTTGGATACCTGCAAAAATACTAACACTGTGAGTGTCTCGGTTGACACCCACTGTTGTATCTATAGTGTTGTTGGAGTCACATCTTGTCTCTGTAGTGCAATAGACACATTCAGGACATGATCTCACCTGGGCAATTGCAGGACAGAGGCAGATCAAATATGCCATTTGACAGTTGACTGATGGGGTTACTAACTGCTACCCAAGTAACTTAAGTGACCATAAAGATATAGGCTTAAGTACCAAGAAGGCAAACTGTGACACTCTGAGTCCTACATTCTCATTACTTTGGAGAAAAGATTTGCGCTTGGCAAAGCTTGTCACTTACACACTATAAAAGGAGAAAATATTTTGTTCATTCTGGCAGGAGCAATATTTTCCCTTTTAGATTTATTTTTAAAATAATTTTCTGATTGAAAAGTTACCCAGGTAAATCATTTTCAGTAGAACTAATGACATTCCCAGGCGAGCAGGCTTTAGTCCAAAATGCTAAACAAAGCACTTTCTGGAATATTCCTTTCCAAGCTGAATGCCAATGGTTTCCAACTCTGGCATCCTCAGACTCCATTTTAATAGGTAACACACTTTGAAAGTAGCACTGAAAACTAAAACTTCTTCGCTATCTGATCATTGTTCTCTGTGCAACATGCTGTTAACACTAATGTGCAAAGTGTTACCATCTAGACTGAATTGTGATAATGTAAGGAAGTGATATTTTTTAATTAGAACACACACACACCAGTCAAATCTATTTCCTAAGTACATATCAAGAAGGCCTAGAAATGCCCATTTCCATCTTCCTATTCTAAATTCACCTCACTAAGATTCATCTAAAATAGACATTTGCTATTCATTATTTGCACTTTTGATCTCCTGGATGCATCCTGAATTCTGCAAGTAAAAGGAAATACACAGCAATTCCATTGCTTCTATGGATTCTATTGCTCTTTCATTCATTCAGGTATATTGGTTGCCTGTTCTTTTCCAGGCAGCATTACTGGAGTTTGCAAACACAAGCCAGTGCTTTCTGTTTTTGAGAGTTTCAACCTAATGGAAAGACAGCTATGCAAACAAGGCTTTGTGGTGCACCGGAAAAAAGAATACTGTAGATATACAAAGAATGTTCTGGGACATTGACCTAGAGAGATAAGGAATTTTGGTTCTTTGTTCTTGATGTTGAAAAATCAGCAGGATTTAAATCAGAAGCAAAGAAAAAAGATCAAGTTAGGAAATGTCAAAGGTGTGAGTTCAAAACACAGACTGAATTTAGACTAATTCTTGCCCTATTCATCATTAACAAGAAGAAAACACACATATCAGAAATCTTCATATAAGTAAATGGTTTCTGTAGTAGAAATAGGGACATATTAAGAATGTGTATTCTGAGCAGTAAAATTTCACAAAAATATGTATATTGTAGTTTACAGTAAGTAACCTAGAGTCTGAGTATGAATTGGAGCCTGAACACACAGATGCCATGGAAGTCTCAGCAAGTCACTTAAGCTTCAACACCCTTCCATAAACTGAAGATGCTTTAAGTAACTGCCTCATATAAATTGTTTTCTAGATTAAATTAAATCCTATAAAATATTGGAAAAGTCATGGGAATGTGGACACTATTCATAAATGTTATATATAAATGTATAAATTATTCACTCTTTAATAGCTTTATTGAATTATAATTTGCATACTATAAAATTCATCAAACAAAAGTATATGAGTTATTTTGTTTTAGTAACTTTCCAGAATTGTTGCACTATGTCTTCATTCTCAGTCTAGAATATTCATCTCCTTCAAAGGAATCCCTATTTTTACCCAATCTAGCTACTAGGTGTCTACATGAACCCAAATATTTATAGAATTACCTTCTCTTTCATTCAGATAAAAGTCTTTGTATGGATTCAGATTTATTATGAGAGACACACACTCACACCCCCCCCACACACACAAACACACACACACACACACACATAGAGAGAGAGAGCTTAATGAACCTAAGAGATTCCTTGTATTCCTAAACATTTATAATGATACAGAAATTTGGGGGCATATTTTCATTAGTAACACAGTCTTTTCTGTTTCTTTGTAAATTTTATTTAGGTTCTAGGGTCCTAGAAACCTTAATGGCCACCAGAGTTACTCTGAGCCAATGGCTTTGTGGTTCTTTGTGAGCCAATGGCCTTGGGGATTTGAAGAATGAAATTGGCAGATCACAGGTCAGTTTTCAAAGGTGTATTATAGATTAAAATCAGGGACTGGGGGTAGGGAAAGAGAACTCCCTTATAGCAAGGGTGCAACCCTCTGAATGAGATACTGCTTAGCTGCTAGTCCATGGCTTTCTCAATGACTCACCCCAGGAACTGTGGTGAGGAATGGCTGAGCTGGTCAGTTCTATTGGTCTGACAGTTAAGTATCAAGGTGCCTCCTCTCAGATTCAGTCATTTTCTTGTACTAAGCTTTTAAGCAAGGGTAAGAAATAACAAGTGATCAGAAACCATAACTATTTCCAGCATTTCTGACCTCCAGCAAGGACATTTCCAGATCCAAACTACTGCTTTGGGTTACCAGCGCTACATTGTTCTCTCTCTCTTGTTCTCATCAATAGTGTCCCCCAATCTCTCAGCACCCCTGAAGAACTTAACAGCACAGCTTTTAGCTTTTTACCTGCTGTAGGACAGCAGTGTGGTTGCTGTGGATTATTCAGTTCATTTGAATAAATACAAAGGAACAATGGATGCTGGATTGATCATACAGTAAGAGCAGAAAAAAACTGGCTTAAGAAAATGCCAGTGCCTTTCCTAGGGTCTACTCTATTTTAATGTACTATAAACATGTAATCAGCATTTGTGCTAGTCCATATTTTGGACGACACTTTACAACAAGTAGCATGAAACACATTAGAAGTCTTTCATTTGTTTGTTTGCTTTGAACAGGATCTTCTGTAACCTGCCAAATCACTATGTGCCAATGATGACATTGGATTTTTAATCTTCCAGTCTCTACCTGTTGCTGTCTTTTAAGCATATGGGTTACCATGTCTGGTTCACTCAGTGCTGGAGGTGGTTTATACAGTGCTAAAAACTGAATCCAGAGCTTCATGCATGCTAAGCAAGTGCTCCACCAACTAAACTATTCTCACAGAACAAATGCAGTGGTATCTTAGTGGTATTAATGTTTACTACTCTGAAATGAGGTATCAAGTTGTAGCTTTGTCTTGATTGGTGTTTTCAACACCAGTTTATCATAAGAGCTGTGAATAAGCAAGGACCAGAAAGAATACGCATTGACATCATAAATTCTGTAACTGGCAAATCTATTGCCAACATTATACCAAACAGGAAAAAACTGAGAACATTTTTTTTCTAAAATCTAGATTAAAATCAGGGTGCTCCCTTTCTCCACTGTTATTTAGTATAGTACATGAAATACCAGATTTAAAAAAAAAGAAAGAAAGAAAAGAACTACTGAAAGGAAAAATATAAATTATATGTATATCTGCATAAGACATGCTTCTATATTTAGAAATAATATAAATATAATTTTAAAAAGCTCCAAATCTGATAAACTATGTAATCAAAGTCCCAGAATACAAAATCAACACACTGAAAGCAATAATAGCATTTATGAATACCATTACAGAACATGACAAGAAAGAAATAGCCTAGGAAAAAAATATCAGTAACTTAAAATAAATAAAAAGAAACAGACCTAATCAAGAAAGTGAAAAATACAAAAAAAAATATTGACAAGTAAAACTTTAAGAAGCCAAAGAAATGCATCTAAGACACTAGAATGCAAAAAGACCTCCCATGTGCTCAGATTAGCAAAACTAGTGTTGAAGAAATTGTTGCAGTATCAGAAACAGTTTATGTCAGCAACACATGAAACTTCCACTCTTTCCAAACTAGAGAGAATTCTAAAATTCTCACAGAAGCAGAAAAATTACCAAATAGACAAGGCAATCCTTCTTACAAAGAAATATGCTATAGGGATCACAATACCTAACCTCAAAGAGAACAAAACTAGCAGAACGGTTTGACGCTAGCACAGAAAAGCTACAGAGCACTAGAACAGAATGGAATACTTAGAATAAGCTGTGCCAACCACAGCCAGTTAATTTTGATGAAATTGTCAATAAGGTATGTTAGAGAAAATACAGCCTCTTCGACAAATGCTGATAGGAAAATCTGATTTCTATACGTACAAGAAAGACACTAGATCTGTATCTCTCATGGTGCACAAATGGCAAGTAAAATATTCCTAAGAACAGAAACATGAAAACACATACTATTCTGAAGTTTCTGCACACAAATGGAGAAAATCTTAGTGATGAAGAGAATGCATTTAAAATGAGGAAAAGTCTTTGCTAACTACACCACTAATGGAATTAATGTGTGGGGTAAATAATGAACTAAAATCATTAAACACCAAAACCCCAATAAATGGACTAATAATTTCAATGGACAGTTATCAAAAGTAGAAATCAAAATGGACAATAGATACTTAGAAAAGTATCCAACATCTATAGATATTAGAGAAATGTAAGTGAGCATATCTTTGAGGATCTATTGTATCTCAGAACAGCTATTAGAGAAGCATACAACAATATGTGTTGAGAATATAGGAAAAGAGAGCCTCATATCCAGAGTAGGTAGTCAGGAAACTTGTACGTCCACTATGACAGTCAGTATAGAAGTTAATGAGAAAACTATTGTGGTACCATTCTTGGTTATATGCTAAGGCTAAAGTTCCAAAGTCATTGTAGCCCTGAGATATTTGCACATTCATGTTGATTGCTTTATCATCAACATTTGGGAGTGGAGTAGTAAGGAAAATTTAGAAAATTATATATCATATTTTTTCCTTTTTTATTCAACATCTAGCTTTAAATACACACACATACACACACAAACACATACAAGTGTGTGTGCAGAAATGAGAAATGTGATCACTGGAGCTGAGAAAAAGAATATTGTAAAGGGGTGCAAGTGATAAGAGATCAAGGGAGAGGCGGCCGGTGATGGTGCACACCTTTGATCCCAGTACGCAGGGAGCAGAGGCAGGTGGATCTCTATAAGTTCAAGGCCAACCTGGTCTACAAGAGCTAGTTCCAGGACAGGCCCCAAAGCTACAGACAAAGCATGTCTTGAAAAACAAGAAACAAACAAACAAAATTGAAATCAAGTTAAGACTAACATATAGAAGAAAAAAAAAAGAGAACCAGTCTTAAGGATTTAGAACATTGGAAGAGAGCAGTGTAGATAGGAAACACATAAAAACAAAGCATCAACCCATATGTTTAAAAATATGTTCGTGAGAATAGTCCCAACCTATTGTCCATAATGTCTTTGTTATTCCAGAGGGAAGGAAGAAACCATATATATATATATATATATATATATATATATATATATATATATCCTTACCTGATCATACATTACAGCCCAAGATACTAGTTTTAAACTAAATAGGATTAGCTGATCTTGAGTTTTCAAGGCTGACATTTTCCTCCAAAAAAAAATGAATAGGTTGAGACAATATCAGAATAATTACAGAAATGTAAAAAGAAACATGTTTATAGGTCTTATTGTGTAGTTTACACAATTTTCTCTCTGCTACATTCTATTTCAGGATTCCTAAGAATATGCCACTTTAAAATTTAGAACAAGAAATTAAAGACAAGAAGATAAATTTAAATAACTTTATAAAAAGTTAATATTTTTTTCCTTCTATGAAAGGTAATGCAATTAGAATGAATGGTCTTTCTGATTTTTAAAGATGTAATTTCAAATTAGCAGTTTCACATGGGCTTTTCCATAATTCTCAGTTTGGACTACCATACTCATTTCTTCTTCCCCTTGCTCAGCCCTGCTTAAATGCTTTAATCCAAATACCCCTCCCCTTCTTTCATTTCACATGGGTCCAACTACCAAACACTGATTGTTAAGCTCAGTTGGAAAATACTATTTCTCCATAAGTGTTTTCATATTTTCTTCCCATGAATTAGCTTTCCCCTGCAAGGCTTGCTGTCCTGCTAATACTCAATGCTCTCCCCCTTTAAGCCTTTCCCTAATACTTCTCTCTACTTTCATTTTATCTATTCTCCTCCCTTAATATGCTCCATCAAATGGTTCCTTTCCAGTTTCCTCACTTCCACTTGTGCCCCAAGTAAACTATACAATAGTTTGAAGCTAGAATTTGAGAAAAGAATATATGGTCTTTGTTTTCTAGGCTTGGTTTATTTAGCTCAATAATTTTTTTCAGTCCTATCCATTTAACTGCAAATTTCATGATTTAATTCTTTTTATGGCTGAGCAACATTCCTTCATGTATATGTGTCTCATTTTTTTTTACTATCCATCTGTCAAGGAATATCTAGTTTGATTCCATTTCTTAGCTATTGTGAATAGAACAGTAATGGATATGTTTATGCAAGTGTCTCTATAGTAGGTCATAAATTCTGTTGGGGTTTGATATATGACTAGGAGTAATTTGGCCGGGTCATATGGTAGTTCTACTTCTCATGTTTTTAAGAAATTTCTAGATAGATTTCCAAGGTGGTATTCTGTAACCACATCCATGCCAGTGTGACCTCCTCAAAATAGAATAATTTTCTCAGAGAGGTTTTGAACAACTCTGAGATTCCATCTTACACCTGTAAGAATGGCCACAATCAAAAACACTGATGACAAGTTATACTGGAGATGTTGTGGAGTAAAGGGAAGACTCTTGCATTGCTGGAAAAATGCAAGCTGGTACAACCCCTTTGGATATCAATGTGGTGATTTCTCAGAAAACTAGGAAACAACCTTCCTCAAGACCCAGTAATACCACTTTTGGATATATAGCCAAAGGATGCTCAACCGCGCCTCAAGGACATGTGCTCAGCAATGTTTATAGCAGCATTGTTTGTCATAGCCAGAACCTGGAAACAATCTAAATGCCTTTGATGAAAGAATGGATAAGGAAAATGTGGTACATTTACACAATGGAGTACGACACAGCAGAAAAAAAAATTACATCTTGAAATTTGTAGGCAAATGATGGAGCTAGAAAACATCATATTGAGTGACGTAACCCAGACCTAGAAAGACAATTATCACATTTACTTACTCATCAGTGTTTTTTAAACACAAAGCAAAGAAAAACAGTCTTCAAACAACAATCCCAGAGAAGTTAGACAACAATGAAGACACTAAGAGAAACTTACATAGATCTAATCTACATGGGAAGTAGAAATAGACAAGATCTCCTGAGTAAATTGGGAGCATGGAGATCTTGGGGGAGGGTTGAATGGGGAGGGGAGAGGCAGGGAAGGGAACAGAGAATAATGTAGAGCTCAATAAAAATAAAAAAGAATAATTTTCAGTCTCAACCATCATTTTCTGTTGAGGAGGTCACAATGGAGAGAGTTTCCATATTCCATGGGTGGTGCTATAGCTGTGTTTTTAGGGGCAGCATTAACTGGATTTAGTGGCTACTCAAAACAAAATAAGAATAACATAAAGCTGGAAAGTAAGACGTGCTATTAAACATATGAATAAGGTGGAGGAGAAAGGAGTGGGGCGATGTAATCATATTTCCTTGTCTACATGTATAAAATTCTCAACACTGAAAAAAATAAAAATGATTTACCTCTATGTTTTCAAAGACTGAGATACTGTGATAAAATATTAAATGCATTAGCAGAAGTCATATTCTATCCTTTATGCATATGGATGTTTGTACACTAATACAGAGTCACGCATACAGCAGTTTGGACAGTTCTCTACTGCATCGTCTGTAAAGACTTGTATGTGCTGCAAAAGCAAAGGCCTGTAAACTAGTCAGCTTGTCATACATTTAAATGAATTTAGAGCATGTAAACACTTTTGAAACAGTTAACAGGAAACTTACAAGCTTTCATTTAAAAAAATATTTGCTGAATGTTAATGCAGAAAGCGTTCATATCTGTTCAGTAAGGCAATCCCCTATGGGGTATGAAAATGCAGTCATTAGATGAATTTTAGGTATTGTACTCTTTGAAAGCAAATGCAGTTGAAATAGAATTCTGCATGCCCCCACACTCAAGGCAAACTATTGGTCTAATTACCTTTCTTTCATGCCAATTTTTCATACTTGTATCTCATAAGTTATTGCTTCATATATTTGTTAAACTAAATGTGTTTTATTCTTAAATATTCTTAGCATCTCAGCACTTTCTTTTCTCCTTCACACATCTTATCCCTTCCGTGTACTCAACATATCTTTGAATTTGACTTTTTAAGTTGAGCAACTATTTAAGTGTGCATCTCCTTCTCTAGAAACATTTCTGTGCTCTTTCCCCGAGATAGAAACTTGATGTCTTCTCTGTTCTCTCTCTAGAATACAACTCTGCATGTGAAGCAAGGGACTTCAGTGCGTCAGTGATATGATGCTCCATTTTTGGTGGGCAGTAATAGAGAAATGTTCATATACTGTTAAAGACTCAGTTTAATAAAAGTAACATCCAACTAAATCAAAAGTGTGTAACAAGTCTTTTTCTGTGGTGCCAGCAAGCTCCCAGATAATGAAACAGAGACTTCTTATTAATCATGAAAGCTTAGCCAGTAGCTTAGTCTTTTTCCTAACTAACACTTATAATTTAAATTAACCCATTTATATTAATCTATGCTCTATCATGTGGCATTACCTCTCTTTCATATTTCACTCCCTGTTTCTTCTCATTATCCCTGGAAGCTCCTGTGCACCTAGATTCTTCCTTCTACTTCCTTTCTCTCCCCAGAAGTCCTGCATATACCTCCTGCCTAGCTGTCCCATATGTGAAAGAAAAGAGCCTTTATTCTACACAAATTTGCAGACTCAAACTCTCCATGTGTCCAATGTATTGGAATGGTCAGAGAGCCCCAAGCTCAGTTAGAGTTGGGTAGGTGAAATAGCAAAGATGAGGGTGAAAGACTTCTAAGGATTAGGACCCCTGATTGGTTGCCATTTGTCTAGAAGTGTCCTGTTGAATGTGTGCTGTCAGGTGATCCTATCTACAAAGGTTGGTTGGAACTTTAGGGATTTCCTTTGGATGGTCTGTTCCTGGGTGGTGCCTTGGGCAGTCTCAGTTTGTGGTCCTTATGGGGACCAGGTATTGCCTCAGGGTAAACTACTGAGACTCAGGCTTCTGTTAAGCTTATCATGGCTGGGTCCTACGCTCCCAGACTTCTTTTGTATTAAAAGTGAATCTTCCATTCAGATCCCCCCAGAGGGAATACTGATGGGTAAATTCAGTTGGCTTAGAAAGTAAGAACTTTGCTTCTGCCTGCTGTATAACAGCAACTTTCGCCATATTCTTCAAATGCCTGGGGCAATCAGAAAAGCATTCAGCTTTGTGAGTTATCAATAGTGCATTATTCTCTAGAGTCAGATTTCCAGAATGGGGAATCATACCTATTTTTACTAGACAGGCATTAATGAAAGTAACAGGACTAAATAAGATTTACACATGTTGAATGTTCTCATTATTAGTAGGCATTTAGAACCCTAGAGAAAGGAGATTTGACATTTAGCTTAATGTGCTTTCCATATTTTGTAATTATTTTAAAGTTTATTCTGGAAACTTCTTTCTGGGAATCCTTTCACAGTCACTGAAAAATAAATAATTTAATTAGTTTTCATAAATTAAAAATTAAAAAAATACTTCTTGCCTATATATTTTTATATATTAGTGCCAAGATTTTTTTAGAACGAGCAGCTCTAAAATATAGGTAACTTTATCAAATGACTAACTCTTCATCAATAGAATCAGAGTCTTCATGTGCTCCTGACTCGCAGGGTTGGGCATGTGGAGTGCAGTTTAAGTGTTTTTCCTCTCCTCTGCATGGCTGTATTGAATTTTCAGAAAAGAAATAAATGTTACCAATTTTCCATCTTACCTGATTTCAAATAAAACTCCCAATACACTGATGAGTCCTTTGTCTCACTGTATGGTGACAAAGGAGACTTTGCTATTCACACAGTGAAAAAAAATTAAACCATCTTGAAATTGCTTCTAAGCTTCAATTAAGACAGTATCTGTAAGGAACTCTTGGCATTGGAAATGTTGGCAGCCTTCTCTTTTGCTCAGTGAAGATGACATAGATCCTTCCATCCTCATTACAGACAAAAAAATAAGAGATAAATAATAAGCCGTTTGTTCCCTAGGATTTTTTTATAAACAGTTAAGAGATTGAGGAGGATCAAATTTAATTTAAAATTTTAAGTATAATAGATATGACATTCAATGACCATTATATTTTTAGCATTTTCTTTGTTTCTAATAGAATATAATGTCATAAAATCATTATGTCTACACCATTTTTGCTTATATGCATATACACACACACAAAATACATACACAACACACACAAACACACACACATACAATGCCTCTGAGAGGCCACCTGTCTAAGTGCAATCTTTGGCTCTAGGAATGTTTTCCTAATAGTGAGTAGTTTACTTCTTGGTCCATTCTTGGACCATTTTCTTCAATTCTCTTTCTATATTTCATCTAACTTCATTTTCTGTTGGTGCCCCCTGTTGAAAATGTTCTTATGTAAATATTAGCTTTTTTTAATTTCTTGTTTATTTCGGTCTCCTGGAAATCATGTGCTCTCTGTTTTGAGAGCTCACCCCCCTGTGCTCTTCAGTCAAACATTGTTCCTCTTGCACAACTTTTGTGTCGCAGTATTTTCTGTGCTGTGTGTTTGGTGTCTTCTTACCAGTGTTCTCTAACTAGAAACAATATCACCATGGGCCAGGATGTGCATACGTATTTCTGCCTCTCATTAGAAAACAAACACTCTTCTAAGGGATAATAATGAATAAAATAAAATAAGGTGGAAGGCAATATATCTTTGTATATTGAAAGATAAGTGTGATTATTTGTGATGTATCACCAATTTCTCTCAATAGAGTTCAATCATTTTATCTCTACTTGTAAACCTAGGGACCATCTTCTTCCTGAGAAGACAAGCTGTGCTTCAGAGGACAGTGGGTATGTGTTCTGGGGACAGTGAGTAGACAG
This sequence comes from Microtus oregoni, assembly GCF_018167655.1. Lineage (NCBI taxonomy): Eukaryota > Metazoa > Chordata > Mammalia > Rodentia > Cricetidae > Microtus > Microtus oregoni. Next base: position 157,860 of record NW_024544551.1, read on the forward strand.
TGCAGTTTGCCACTGCTCTCTTCTCCACTGATGCCGAAATATGGAAAATCTTGGTCATTTATAACCCAAAAAAAATCGTGTTTTTTGTTTTAGAATAACAATGTTAGGAATTTTCACCTTTTATAATTGTTCTATGTACGGGGAAATGAGAGGAGTCTTTAAACTGGCTTAGCATCTCTCTCTCTCTCTCATAGCCCAGTCTCAGGATATGTAACTGCACTGAAAGAATGGCTATACTGGGAAACATGGGCTTTTTGAGGTGACATCTAGATACTGTCCCCATGGGGCAAAATAATTCAATTCTTTGGAGCTTGAATATCCTGTATCGTGGCTTCATAAGTGAAAATTAAGCAACACAAAACAGTAGATACCAACTTGGAAAGTAAACCACATGTCGGAGGACTCCTTTCTGAAATTTACTGTGGAAGCGTACTTTGATAAGGCTTACTTTTTGTTCACCACTAAACTTACTCAGCTCATGGTATTCTCAAGACAAAAAACATTTACTAACTAAGGTGTTTGATTGCTGTTTTTAAATATTATTTTGATGATAACTTACATGTTTCTGTTGGCATGGTCTATAGAAGACACATAGCTTTTGAACACTAACAAGTATCTGTTAGGCAAGTAAGTTGCCAAACCCATCTTTTGAAATTAGAATAGGTAATTTAATAGTCAAAATAGAAAAAAAGAGAGAGAGTATTACATTGTTGTTTTTATGGCTACTCATCTGATTGTATTGGAGAGGAGGAGAAGCTAACAAGAAATTACCATAATTACCAGTGTTTTTCCATACCCATTGTGCTTTTTAATTCCCCTTCAAACAAAACACAGTGATGATAATCTGCCTCCCTTGCACTTACTCAAAGTGTGATTTATTTTATGGTAACTTATTTGACAAGGCTGGCCCCTGTCTAGAACCTTCAAAGTATATTGGATGATGAACATTTTCAAATTACATGGTCTGCAATTCCTGGTTCCACTACATTTCCACCTTGCTTTCAAAGCCAGTGAACTGCAATTGATGAGGCTGCATTTAGTACAAAATCTTTCTTTGGGTACATAATTGAAACTGTTCTACCAAATCCGTTTCACTTACACAGCACATCACACCATCATTCTGTCAGCTGCTGAGAAATATCTGATGCCACCATTGATATCTAACACTTGTATTAAAATGACAGTCACTCTCTTCCAGGATGTGGATAACATCAAATCTAACTTTTCGGGGAGAGTACAAGATCACTAGTTCTGAGACAAGTAATAACAGTAGTAGTAGTAGTAGTAATAATAATAATAATAGTAATAGTAATAAGAGGATTATTTCATGTGTTGCAGTATCAGTCTCTGAGTATTCTGAGTCAGGATTCAAATAAGATGACATGAAAAATGATATTTACCAGTACTCCTTCCAGTATCAAAACAGAAATCTCAGAGTTATGGTGAACACCTGTACATGCATAGTCAGGCATAACTCACATCTCGTGGTCCCTGTGTTCTGCCAACAGGAACATTAGAAAGCTTAGTGGGTAGATTCTCTCAGGGCAAAAACACTACATACAGTTGTCTCAAGCACATTCTAAAGCATTTTTTACACACTTAAGAATTAGTTGATTTCTCTAGTCAGGCATTCGATAATAGCAGCCAGCTTCTGTGTTTGTTTTAATTTTGTTTTAATTCTGTACATGAAAAAGACATGCCTCTGGGCATTCCTGAGAACTCATTTACCCCAAATAAACAAACGACTACGTAACGTTTGTTCACTAGTGAAATTAACAGTAGAGGACTTGCCGACCTGACCTGTGGAACACAATGTTTGTTTTATTGAGGTCGGTGTTGAAGTGCATTCGAGGAAAAGTGCATTATATTGCTAAGGTAAGTTCAAACCAAGGGCGGATAATACTGATGAAAGTGGACCAATCTTCAGGTTAAACCTGTGAGTCCTAGAAAGACTGTGAGCAGAGGCCTCTGGGGAAGCCACTGAGTTTCAAATGCACAATCTCTCTACCTTATGTACTATCCCCAAATGGGATGGTGCTACAGATTCCAAAAACTCAAGAATGAATAGTTTCTAAGGAGACAAGTAGAAAGGATTTTTGTACTTACACCCAGAAAATCCAGACCAACGTCTCCATGTCTTATCCTCTAGATGAAGGCCTTAAACTAGGAACTGAAACTTTCATAGACTTGCTCTCTCACTTACAAGAAAGAACAAGAAAGAAGAATCTCCATGTCATAAATACTTTTAAGATGACTGAATGAAAGTATATTTCAGAAGCTCTAAACGAAGACAAAAGTTGACAGTAGTATATTGCCTTCTTAGACAAGGCTGCTTAAGTCTCAGGGTTCTGTTTTTCGCCTTGTCTGTGTCTTCTCTTTGCCTTTATCTGTATATTCTCTTTTTTTAAGAAGATAGTTTTTAATGTTTGAAAATTTCATATATATGCATAATTTGTTTTGATCATCTTAATCTTTTATCCTGTGTCTTCTTAAGGGATTACTTGCTTCTCTAAGGCTTAGGCCCATGAGCAATAGAATCTAACGTGACAGCTCTTCTAGATTGAGCACTATGGCTTAATACAATGAGGAAGGGAGCTGAGGCAAACTATTCTTAATATTTAGTATCTCAAAGAGCACATATGTTGGTGGACACTCCATTAATGCAGACAAAATGACAATGTTGCCAAGGAAAATAATTTAGAATAAAATGGGATACCATTGTACAGCACATATTGCCAAAAATTAGGCTGAAAAAAAGTGAAACAAAGAGACTTTAGATTATCGTTACATTCTCCCATCTCAATCAAAACTAGTTACTGATGTTACATAACAATAAAAATCCATAACCTATAGAGACTGCACTTAATTACAATACGGCCTGAGAATGCAATCTATAACAAGAACTCCCTGAGCACTCAGGGAGAAGAAGCTAGAAAAACTAATCTTTTTTTTTTTTTTTTGTAACCAAAACAGGGCTGAAAAGGAAAACAGCTAAGCAATAACAGAAAAAAATAACAATTAATTCAAGAACACAAAAGCTGTTTCTTTCATTCCATTGTTTTAAGTCTTAATTTTTTCTGAATATCTCCATTATTTCAAGATCTAGGACATGACGTGACTTCTAATAAAATGGCCCAACAATTTACGTGTAAGAATGATAGTTTCTTAGATTGAGACCTTGAAAGAAATGACTGAATTACAGTACAAGCTATTCTACAACAATTCAACATTCATTCAGATAACTTCAGGTAATATATGTCCACAGAGAAAGCACTGGCAGAGTATCTGTTCAGCATTTGCAGATATATCAGGGGTACAGACATATGTCAGCAAGGTGGTGTTCCATCAAGTATACTTTCTAGGGACTTTACAGAAGGAAGAACAGACTTTTGTGTTATCATGTTTCAGATGAAACTGGTTTCTAGGTAATTTTCAATATCCTCTGACTATTTCTCTTAGGATCTGTTTTTTTTTTTTTTCTTTTGAGGGCCACATGTTTTCTTCCTTAATCAAAGTATATTTGTTTGCTGCTTCTTTAATTCCATTTTATTATTCTACCAACTTTGAACTTAGACAGGGGATTTACAGCTTTCAAATATTCCTAATAATGTTTGATGATTATTATTTGCTACTCAGTTAAAAAAACTGTACATGCTCCCTCAGTTGGGCCTGTTGTATAAATTTCTTCATGTTCTTTTAATAAGAATTACTTTGAGTTCTTTACAGAATTTTGGAATGTTTTCTTTTAATATTTGTCTCATCTTTTAAAACAATATACATATATATATCTTATATATATTTTATTTATATAAAACCATATATATTATCAATAGCTAATAAACCCAACCAGAAGATAAGAAAATGATAGAGATTTATTTTCCTTTAACAATAATAACAAAAAAGAGTGGTAAAGAGTCTTATGGAATGGACACTAATATTCTAATCTATCCCAACTTTAATAAATGAATTTTTAAGATTTGTCAGGAGCATGAACTTGAGGTAATTAGCCTTGAGTTTGGCCTTCTTTTATTTTCTTTTTATTTACATTCTATGGGCAGGAGTGTTTGCCTGAGAGCATGTCTATGGATATTGTTCATGCAGTGCCCATGAAGATCAGAAAAGGGTGTGGCATCCCTTAGGTTTGGAGTTACAGATGGCTCTCAACCAACATTTGGGTGCTGAAAATTAAACCTAAGTCTTTTGGATGAGCACTCAGTGCCATTAACTGATGAGCCATCTCTGTAGCCCCTGAATTAAAACTTAGGGTGTTGTAGAAATGTCACAGGAGTCACAGACATATTACTCTTGAAAAGGACTAAGTTCCTTTCCTAGTATCCATATCAGGTATTTCAAAGCCTGCATCCAGAAGAGGTGCTCTTCCATGTCCTCCACAGGCACCTGTATCCACCCACATACACAGCTAATTAACAATAAAAATTTTTAAAAATATTCTTCAGCCTTAGAGGCTGTACAAAATATGACCAAAATCAATGTAGATTTTTTTTTTCATATAACTGTATAAAGAGTAGAATAAACAGATGCTTTAAAATATGTCTCTCTTCTGGTAGTGGAGAGCTCAAAAAAAAAAAAGACACTGGTGATAAACAGTCATGCGGATTGTAAACTCTATAGTGCATTAAAATTATAAAGTAGGATTAGTCCTTCATGCCTTGCGCATCAGCTTATAAAAGGGTAACACCGCTACTTTGTCATGCCATCACTTACAACTGAGTTTAAGTCAGTGACCATGAATTCACATAAAAGTGTAAGACTCAAATGAGGAAGTATTTCATAGGCGACATCTCATCCTATTACTAGGGAGAAAGTGGAAAAGGTTACAAATAGCCGCATTAAAGTGACGGAATGACTAAGCGTTCGCAAAGAGGTGGGGAATGTGGCTGTTTTTTTAGAAAGAAGGTGAGAGGTCAGGAATGGAACATAAAAAAGGAAGCCCTGAAGTGAAGAAAGAAGTGTCAGGGGGCGTAGTAAGCCTGCTCCAGATGGCCAGCTGAAGCGTGGGAGAGGGGTCTTCAGGAACCGACTCAGACAGTTGCTGCAGACAGCAGCGGAGTATTATAAACCAGACACTGTCTTCCTTTGTTGAGGAAAAACAACACCCATAGAAACATTACCCTCTTTCTCATATGCTTTCACTCCTTCCTATAAGGACGTGCTCATACGATAGTGTTTTTTTCAAGCACTACAATTTTATTAAAACAAAACCTTTTTGTGGCTTAACTACATCTATATAACTTCCTGATAATATAAGATTATGAATGTTGGAATTATCACTATTAATAAAAGTTGGAATTGGATGTGAAAATCTTGGTCATGCGTGAGAATTTCTCAACACACACAATGCTTTGCAAGTTTAACAACAGCATCAAGAGTATTGTTAGACTCAATAGAATCACATAGGAATGACAAAAAGGGAAATATGAATAAAATCATCTCACTTCATGCCAGTATGGCTATCCACTTAAAAGTCCATCTTTACTGCCAGATATGGGTCCCCAAGATGAATCAGTGTATAAAGTGCTTGCCACATCAGCCTGATGACCGGAGTGTGATCATTGGAACCTACCAAATAATCAGGATGTTGTGGTACATACTTATAACTCCAGCACTCAGCCTACAGCAAGGTGGAAGGAGAGACTGGAGAAATACTCATGAACTCACATGCCTACTAGCCTGGCTTAGACAGCACAGCAAAAGAAGAAAGAAAGAATCTGCTTTGATAAAGTAGAATATATGAGCATATATAATATATGAAATATGAGTCCCCAAAGTTTTCCTATGACCACTACATGCTTTGTTGTGGTAATAGACATATTCAAACATAGATCGATAGATAGATAGATAGATAGATAGATAGATAGATAGATAGATAGACAGATAGATAATTCCTCTAACATTACTACTCATTTTACCAACTGAATACCTTCAAAGTCTCACATTCTCACTTGGGATTTTTGTTGTTGCACTATTAACTGAGTGAACCATCTTCTGTCCTGCTGAGGTGTGCTGGAATCTTTCAATCAATTGCATGTACAGAGTGAACTCATTCTATTCTTGAGGGCATCATTCTAGTATTTCTTAGACTCTGACATCTAGACCACTTGACACTTCAACTGAGGATGGAAATCCCCCAAAAATGTTTCTGTGTGTTTCATCTGTTGGTACTTATTACCCAGGAGGTGCTCCCTTTGTGTGTGTCTTAGAGTCCTATTGCTATGAGGAGATGCCATGATGGAGCTGAGCGTTCTTACATCTTGACTCACAGACAACAGGAAGTAGTCTGAGACATTAGGCATGGTTTGAGCATGTGTGAGACTTCAAAACCTGCCTTCACAGAGAAGCCCCTCCTCTAGCAAGACCACATCTGCTCCAACAAAACCATACCTCCTAATAGTGCCACAACCTTTTGAAGACATTTTCTTTCAAACTACCTCAGTGTGTTACCATTCTAACTTAAATTTGTGCACATTCAGAGATTTTATAATAGCAGGACTAGCGAGCACAAAACAATGACAATGGGCATAGCTTCAGTGTGTGGGGATTTTAGTGAAATTACACTACAGTGTAAATTGAGGATAGCTTGAATTAGAAGAAAAGTTCAGACATAAAAAAATATTCACTCTAAATAATATAAGCCTACAAAATGTCTACATCCTGCCTCCAGGCTATTGAAATATATAACTGCAGTTGATTTGTACAGAGATAATGCAGGCCTAGAAGTTCCAGTTGGAAAAATGAGACAGGTGGCTTATTACCTTTTAGAGAATTATGAATATTCTTTGATATTATAACAAATCTCAAAAAGGAATAATTTTAAAATTAGATGCAGTAAGGATTTTAAAACTGTATTAATTTTTCAAATACTTTTATATTGCAAAATATTATTTTTATTGAATTTTAACATATTTTATTCACCCATTTTTAAAAGGTCTTTTTGAAAATATTAACTTACTAAATTTTACTGGTCTTCCAAAGTTAATAGTATTTCATTATAATGTCCTTGGGAACGATATTCTTGAACTCCATCACAATTCTCAGGAAAGGCTTGTAAAAAGTCATGCGTGACTCAAAAGTAGTTTTCTAAAAGTTCATTTTCTGTAAACAAATGCTTTAATTTTAAGTAGTTTCTGTATTGTTTTCTTGAAGTGCTAGACTTACTCCTTTTGTTTTTATGACCTTGTCTGTCAATACCCAAATCTAAAGAGCCATCCATGGTCCACTAGCTGTTCTTTCAAGTCAAAATTGTTTGTATGACTGAGTACAGCTTGACATTTCAACAAAAAGCATCTTCCCCTTCAGGCAGTAATGTTCAGATTAAAGTGTTTTATATGTACTTCTTATCTCACTATCCATAATATTAAAAATACATGCTCACAAGGGTCATGTTTAATAAATATCAATAATTGCATTTCATCAAGGGCATTCTTGAACAAAACCAGTACCTTACAGTTGTGAGTGAGCATCAATAAAAAATATAAAGATTGCTGGCATGAGTCAGCACCCCAACTTCACTTTTGCTAAAACACTAAAAGTTTTGTTAAATCTCCACTTGCAAATCATCACTCCAATAAAAAAAGTCAGCTTACAGTGTCTGAATTTAATATGAAAAATAGTTTGACCCTTCCTCAGTTCCTGAGATGATTTGGGGGAAACCAAGAGAGGCACAGCCCAGATTTCGAGAATTATTCTTTCAAAAAAAAAAAAACAAAAAACAAAAAAAAAAAAAAAACCTCTCCATTTTAGCAACTCCTTTTTTGTCCCACTGCCAAGCAAATAAACTAACTGTTGCACTAAATCTTGACAGTCTGAGACAGATCAGTCTTCACACTCTTGGGTGTGACTCCTACAGAGCAAAAACTTTCAGTTCTTTTGCCTCTAAACTTATGTACTTTGCACATGACCCTCCTTCACATCTGCGCAAGTTTTGGATTTGCCCCCCAGCTTGCCTGAAAATGTTCTTGTCACCCTATAGGGTCTATTTGAATATTGGGGCATCCCTATTAGCTTCCTCATTTCATCTACTCAGAAGTTATTGTCCTCCTTGGATACATTCATTCTCCCCAATACTTCACTCACTGCTCTTGCTATGTCAATCAAGCCCAGAGAGAAAACAGAATTCACCTCAGAGAATCTGGCCTGTTTTAAAACAATATGAGAAGCTAAAATGTTCAGGGAAACTGAAAGGTTTTCTCTTTTCGGTGTTGGGGAGCAAGAAAAAAAAAATTACCCAAGTCAAGTAAGAGATGGAGTCTGGCCCTCCATCAGGAAGTCAGAGCAAGAGAAGAGAAGGTCAGCACGTGGTTTAACATAGCAGTGTAGAGGAGCATGAAGAAAGGATTTGGCAGACACAATGGGAAACAAAGGAGCCTTGCTTTAATCAGCTCAGGCTGCCATAGCAAATACCACAAGCAGGGTGTCTTAAACAACAGAAATGCATTTTCTCTTTGAGTCTGCATATCCTGGACTGAGGTTTCAAAAGCATCAGCAGAGCTTTTGTTTTGTGACTTCTGAAAGTCTCTTCCTCTGTCCTGCAGATGACTTCCTTCTCTGAGGACTTTGTGAGTGTACATTCCTGGTGTATTTGTGTGTCAGAATGGATTAGAGTCCACTCTAGTAGTCTCATTTAACTTTACCACCCTTTAGAGATCCTCTCCTTAAATGTCTGTATTCAGAGCTGCCAGGGATTAAGGCTTCAGTGTTGGAGTTGGGGGTGGAAGTCAGTCCCATGACAATCCTCAGTATCAGCGTGTTAGTTGTGTACCTTTCTTATTTACAAGTTTGCTTGATTTTATTTTTTAATAATTATATGTCCACTTCTGGATTCCATCTTTGACTCCTTCTTCCTGACCTATCTGAATGTTTCTTAAATAAATGAAAATTTATTGATAACTTAACATTTGAAAGATAGTTATGAATAATTTTGTTTCACTTCATTTAATTCTTATTTATCCAGTGATAGAAATATTATTGTTTTATAATAAGTTTCTAAATGAATAAACTGTAAAACAGAAATTTAAAATTTGCCGAAGACAAAGAAGTTTTGAATTGGTGAAGCTGAGCTGTAAAATCTTGAATAATTTCAGAGCCTGGTCTCTAGTCAGCAGGCAAGATAGACTAAACCTCTCTCTCATGTCTAACTGGAATACAGCTTGTAACTGCTGATCTAAGCATTGCTGTCATTCTCTTTTCATAGAAACTTAAGTTGGAAACAGGTACGTCAAAAAGATAGCATTAGATAAAACAGTCCTTCTATGCATTTTTAAATGATATCTAACAATTATGCAGATTTATTATCTCCACAGTTTCCCGAGTTAGTCTTTCAGATTTAGTTGCTAGGTTCTCTGTCTAAGCATCTGCCAGGGTATGGTCTTAGCTGGCGTTGGACATCCCAGTCAAGTTTCATATAGCTGTATGACTCAGAATCCTATTTTCTTGGTATCCACTCATTGCCACATTTGACTTCTCTCAGAGTCTTCTCATGGGTCCAGTTGAGAATCTATAATCTATATCTCCAGAAGATCCTTCAGAACTTTATATAACTTACAGTCATCAATGTCACTAGACAGCTACTTATCACCTGTATAACCTAATCAAGAAGTGACTCCCGTGTTCATAGATCTTGTCAGACATTCGATAGTGAAACACGTTAGGAAAGGACAAGCATTGGGCCTGGGTGGCAGCTGACTTGGTCACACCACCAACTCTCCTACATCTGTGCCAACAGGGCCAGCACCCCAGCACTACTCAGTCTGGGGTGGGACCAGCTCTCCTGTACCCAGGCCTGCTGGCTTTCCAGGCTCAAGCCATCACAGACAGCTCCACTGTACTGTCAAGCAAGCTGGGACTGACTGAATCTTAACCTGCTAGAGTTTTCATTTCAGATTTGTAGTAAATAGGAGCGGTGGGGCTGCGTCCCTGGCACCCCAGCCACCTGGCTAGCTTATGCCCCGAAATAACAACACACAAACTGTATTCATTTAAACACTGCTTGGCCCTTTAGCTCTAGCCCTTACTGGCTAATTCTGATATCCCGATCAACCCATCTCTAATAATCTGTGAGAACCGGTCTTACCGGGAAGATTCTAGCCTAGTCCATCTGACCCGGGAGCGGGGCATGGCGTCTCTCTCAGGCGTCTGCTCCCAAGAGGAGAGCTGTGGAGTCTGAGCTCAATTCCTCTTCCTCCCAGTGTTCTCTTCTGTTTACTCCTCCCACCTATCTTCTAACCAATGAGAGCCAAGCAGTTTCTTTTTATTTAACCAATGACCTTCCTCCATCACAGATTTCAGATTTTGAGAGCAAGACAGTACCAGTGAGGACCGCATTCAGACTCTGTGGGTCCACTCTCTCTGTCTGCTGTCTTAACCTGCTCTCCCACTACCAGATTCACTGTCAAAATATTTCACGAAGTCCATCTTCCTTTTAAGGCATTGCATACAGTGCATTGTAAAGGTCTACTCACTTCTATCTGGGGGCAGAATCACACATTAATTGTGCTTTTTTTAAAAGAGTAAAGTGGCAAAATTTTAGACTGTTTTTGTATTCTTTTAGTCTTAACATCTGTGATTTATGAGACCAAGGTTGAATGTGTCAGAGTGAACAATACAATTGTAGAAGAGGTCTTCAGGCAGAACAGGGAAAGGTCAAGGCAAAGTTCTGCTGAGTATTAAATCCATGCCGATCTCAAAGTACTGTTCCTCTGCACCCTGGTGCAACTCATCTGACTCACTGGAATCGTGTTCATGAAGGGGGAACTCACATCCTACATTCTCTCGAGAAGTAGTCCAGCTAATTTATTCTTGATTTATAAATCAATCAGCTCAACACACACATATGGATTACCAGCCCCATACAGTTCTATGGGAAGAATAGGAGAAGCTAAATATGGGAGAAGTGTGGGAGAATAAAGTACACACACACACATACACACACACACATACATACACACACACACACACACACACGCACACACACACCTAATTAGTAATGTGTTGAAAATAATAATGGAGAAAGAGTCTCGACTGAAGTGAAGGCAGGTAAGGTTTGAGAAAACAGGGCGCTGGAGAGGTGGCTCAGCAGTTATGAGGTCCTGATACCCTTTCAGAGGATCAGAGTTCAGTTTACGACACCAATATTGGGTGGCTCATAATCACCTATGAATTTAGTTCTATAGGAATCAATGGCCTCTTCTGGCCTCAGTAGGCATTAACACACAGACACAGACACACACATACACACACACATACACACACACACACACACACACACATTTTCGATTCTAATACATGAACTGTCTTTGTGGGAGCCTAGCCTGTTTGGATGCTCACCTTCCTGGACCTGGATAGAAGTGGGAGGACCTTGGACTTCCTGCAGGGCAGGGAATCTGGACTGCTCTTCATTCTCTAGAGGGAGGGGGAATGGAGTGGAGGGGAGGGGGATAGGGGGAGGGGAGTGAGGAAGGGGAGGGAAATGGGAAACGCGGAGGAGGTGGAAATTTTTTTTTCAACAACTAAAAAAAATAAACAAAACAAAAAAAAAGAAAAGATTTAAGAAACTGTAAGACACTGGATGCTATAAACAATGATAACAAAATTAAAAAGCTAAGATCAGTCTGTCTTGGCCTGTAGGAAATGGAAGACATCTAATAAAAGAGTAACCTTGTTAATGTCATGACCCCTGGTTTCATAAACTCTGCAAATGTCACTTGCCATCCATCAAAGTTCCCACAAAGCACTATAAAATGCAGTTGATAAAATATTTAGCAAAATTCTTCAGACAGTTCATTATTTTCAGGATGCAAAATCAAAAATTTAGGTAGAAATGATCACTTTCCTGACAGCCTTATCTCAATTTTCTCTTGTGATTTTGCAACAGTTTTAGTCATTACTCTTCCATAAGATGTTTTACATGAAGTTAAAACGTAGGTTATCAAATAACAGGACCCCCTTCAAACTTGATCAAGAAATTAAATTTTAAAAAGTTCCACATTAGAAGGAAATGCAAGACAAAACCAGAAGAAAATAACTCCCAATTAGCAATGCCTCTTTCAGGTGGGTTTCTAGGCTAATACTGCATATGTAGGATTTAAGATCTTCTCTGGGGTATGGGAAGTTCATAAAGTCTAGGTTTTATTCTCCTGTATTATTAGAGATCTTTGAGATAGGGGCTAGATAGTTCAGTAGTTAAGAGTCTTTCTACATTGGCAGAGTTCCTGGGACCAGGTCCCAGCATCCCTATGAGAAAATCTAGCAACTCAACCCATAATGCTAATTCCAGGAGATCCAACACCCTTTTACGATCTCCATGGGTATGGTATAGGTTACACATTTGCTGCATTCACAGACATACAGGCAAAGCACTCACACATACAAAATATAATATAACTAGATCTTTAAATAAACAGTATTCAGGATACTACATGTATACTAAACACTTTCTGATAAATGTAACATGAAAAAATCCAACCTTCAAAATGTTTTGAAGATAAAAATAAAATATGTGTAAAAATATTTTACATTTAAATTTTTCCACCTTGGCATAATGAAAAATTTGTGAGTTGCTATATTTATTTGATCAGATATAATAACCTCATTTTGGAGGAAGTTTCACTTTCTTTTCTAATTCTGCTTTCTCATACATATATTAAAAATAAAAACACAAATTTAAGGGATATTTTCTTCCAGCACATACCCATGACTCCACATGGAAATAATTACATACTGATAACACTGAATTATAACCAGCTCACATGGACAAGAATAGACACAGTGCTCACAATTCCGCATCACTCTCTTGCAGTAGTCCAGCGAATCCTCATTGCTGTAGTATTCAAGGCTGCCACTGCAGGGGTTAATACTGATGTTCTTATCTCAGTAACGCTGCATTCACTTATATTCTTGATTTTGATTCCAAATATTTTTTGTCCTCATTTTTCTTGAGTATAAAATAGAATCTTGACTTTGAGAGTTCCTTGTGTACATAACAAAGAGACTTGAAAACATTTTCTTCTAGTGTTGTAATTGATTTATAGTTTTTAAGGGGGAGCTTAAAAAAACTTCTCTTGATATTATTAAATTCATACACATTTCTTATATGTAAAATGAAAAGCATCTGTTGATCTCATTCTTAAGCAATCTTGAATTATCATATGCAGTCAATTCAATAATTTATGGACATAATTTTGATTCATAGCATATGCATTATTCCTTCATGCTTTTATATTATAATCAATTACTGAGGCAGTATAAAGGTATCTTATTCTTCTTTCATCTTTCTAAATAATTCTAATTCAGCATACACGAGGAAACACAACACAGAAAATGTGAGCCCGATAGATGAGGTCTAGCTACATTTAGCTTGCTGTCAGCTTTCTACATTGTCTCGCTGTCTCCAGATAAGTTTTTCCAAAATGTCAAAAGAGGTGGAGACCCGACACTGTGTTTCAATAAACTGTCCTGATACATCTTACTATGTGGTAAATATTACAGCTTCCTCTGGGCTGGAAGACATTGGAGTTGGGCACAGTGACCTCTTTTACGAAAAGGAAATGAGAACAGAGCATGTTGCATCTGAAGCAGGATGGCTCTGATGGATTTAGTTATCCAGGGTTATTGCTGTCAATTGGAAATGCCTGCTCTACCTCAATGTAAATCAGCTCTCCCAGGCTTTTTTTTTTTTACTTTTAAACCAAACAGTAATCAAAAAATGTCTTCAAGACAAAAAGGAAAGTATAAGCAAACCAAAACCGGGGGAACATGTATCTTTGTTTGAAGGCATTTATTTGTTTTGCCACACACACACTTGTTTGAATTCTGTAACTATTAAATATCAAATAAGGAAATTCCAAGTAAAAGAAGGTTTTTGATTACTGTGCCTCAGGATGGAGAAAAAGGCATAATTTTGAAATCTATGGATTTCAAATTCTAAGAAAAGGACTGGGCTAGCTTGAAAAATTAAAACTATCTACAAATAAAATTGTTTAGTTTTTATTGCACTGTTGTTTTAGCTTTGAGGAGACTCAGCTCTGCTCTATAGCACAGCCTGCCATTAAGCTAACTATTTGTATACCAAGTTGGTCTCATATTGACCATCCTAAACAACTACACCTAGTTTAGAGTTTAACACTGATGTTAAACAAACTTAGTTTTTTAGACATCTAAGATATGTCCTCACTTAGTGGGTGTATGTATAATTTTTAAGAATATACTTTTTCCAATGTTGAGATGGAGCATTGTTTCTGTTCCTGTTTTTTGTTGTTTGTTTTTTGTTTTTGTTTTGAGGGAGAGTTTTTCTATGTAGCCCCGGCTGTCCTGGAACTCATTCTGTAGACCATGCTGGCCTCAAAATCAAAGATTTTCCTGCCTCTGCCTCCTGAGTGTTGGAACTAAAGGTATATGTCACCACACCTGACAGTTAAATATTTCTTAAATTACAAGGCAATAAATCAGGTGTTAAATATGGAACTTATTTAATAGCAACCGTGAGCCTGTTCACAGCAAATCTATGATTTTAGAAATTGGGAAATAAGCTGTGTATACATGAATCAGGGAAATAGCTCAGCAGGTTAAAAACAAATGAAAACACTTTCTCCCATACATGACAACCTGAGGCTATTCCTGGGATCCACTGCACTTTTCCTCTCCTCTCCAAGTTTGTGCCATGACACACATGTCCATACACGTGCAGAAAACAAAATTAATACACGTATTCACATACACATGCACACACACACACACACACACAGAGGCATATGTGTGTCTGTGTTCGTGTGTGTAAAACAATGAACAAGTAAAATCAATGTGCTAAAGCTACTATGAAGTGTTCACATGGTACAACATCATGTAATTTTTGTGTGTGTTTATGCTGACTGTGTTAGGATATATGTGCACATGGGCACACATGTATATGTGAAGGTTGAAGTACTAACTAGGATACCATTCTTCAGATACTATTTTTTTTTCTGGAGATAGAGTTTCTCATTGATCAGGAACTCATGGAAAAGGTGAATATGGCTAGATAGTGAGCCTCAGAGCTCAAGAGATCATTATTGTTTTTTTCCAAGTGGGATAGCAAGGGCGTGCCAGATACCTTGTGATTATTATTAGTTTTTAGATAAACTTAAAATAAAATTCTGGTTTCCTATTGATATTGTTTCATACGTACATCAAACAAAATAAGAGGCAAATGAATAAACAACAACTTCCTATAAAAATAAAAGGTTGTGGGGGAAACTCTTATCTTTGGCCGTTTCTCACATTTCACACACCTGACTACTTACACATAGAAAAGCTGCTGATGTGCTTGGAATAAAGTTGGTTCTTTTGCCATGCTGGAGTTTGATTTCTTGGCAAAGTTTATTATTTTCTTCTTAGGGATTCTAATGATCATGGTCACATCACAAGCAGAATTATATATATATATATATATATATATATATATATATATATATCAATATAAACAAACTTATAAAATGTAAGTAAAAATAAAAAAACTAATTGATTTTCCTGTTAAGTAATTTTAAAGAAAAGAGCAATGTCATGAAAGTTTGGGTTCTTATTTCTTCCCGTTTAAACCATATTTAGCATTACTAAATGAAAATATGCCTAATTTACACAAGGGTCAATTGTTCAACTGTTAAGAAAAATAAAATGTGCTGGTAAATGGATGAAGCTAAAAACAAAATCCTGTATGTAATAACCCAGGCACCCAAAGACAAGTAATGCATGATTTTTATTATTTTCTTTTAAGCCTTTGGAATGTGTGCTACAATCCAAATAGTCACAGAGGTTGTGTAATTAGTAAGGGACTGAGGATGGAGGGTGGGAGGATATTTCCCAAAGAATAGATGATAGAATATAGTGGTATGAAGAGATAAAGGAGAGAAGAGAAGAGGAGGATTAAATAGGGAAAGAGATGGGGGAAAGAGGTAAAGGAAAAAATATGGTGAGGGACAACTACCATAATGGTCTTTTGGAAAAAAAAATATGGAAACCCCTACTATAGGAGTTTTCTAAAATACATACATATATGAAAAGTATTTAAATGGATTCAACAAATAATAAGGGAAACAATGTTTCAACTCGACATCTTCTGTCACCAAGTAAAACCATCAGTGCCAGGCAATAGAGTCATTGTTGAACCACTGGCCAAAAAATATGCACAGAACTTTCCAAATATCACAGGCTAATTCTAAGACTATTGATTACTTTCCATGACCTCATGCTACGGTCTTCCCACTGAAGACAATACTTATTTATGTCACCCACCACAAAGAAAACAAGCTGCTGTCTAACTGGAAGCTTCACCCTTACTGCTTAGTACTCACTGTGTTGGAGATGATGCTGAGTCCTACTAAAGGAGATATATGATCATCAGTATCTCCCAAGTATAAATCCTGCAACCCGCCTGCAACATTTACTGGTGTCATAGTGGCACAAATACTATGGGATCGAACAACAACATTTTCATTGAATTTAAGGCCCACTCCATGAGACAGAACCCATGTTTGACACTGTTGCAGTGACCAGGGACCTAAGACTAGATAAGTCATGAGCCTAAGAGAAAACCTACCAATATTATTCTGGTAATGGAAGACAGCAACAAAATGACTCGTAAGGACATAACCTCAGTAACTAGATGAACCCACATCAGAGAAATTTCTTGCGGTAGATAGAAATCAATATAGAGACCCACACCTGGACCATGGCAGAGAGTGATAGACTTTGGTGTACTTGGTATTAAATGGGGCTTCATCAAACTCTTCTGCCTCATTAAGGCTTAGGGATCTATGTAGAAGAGGAAGTATAAAAATTATAAAGCCTTAGAAGTTAGATGACTCCAAGAAAACTGTTTCTTCCTGATATAAAAACTAGTATACAGAGCCTGTGACAAGTACAAGCACTGTCCAGGTTCAAGACAGGTGGGATCCCAGCACTGAGATGAGGAAGTAGACGTGGTTTCCCACCACTAGCCAAGAAGTTATTCGGAGTTGACGTCTAATGACAAAGAGGTAATCACTACTTTTCAGTGGAATTTCACTGGGAATATCAGCTACAGTTCATAACAGGTCCTAGACCAAGAGCAGTTAGTCAACACGCTACAAAATCAGTGTTCTAGTTCATGTCCTTTTTGTTTGGTTTGTTTTGGCATTATCTGTTTTACTGGTCTTTTGTCTATTTGTATGTTGTGAATTTCATTTACATGTTTTCCGGTGGGGGGGTTGGTTTTGTTTTGTTTTATTTTGTGTTTGAGGGAGAGAACGTAATGTTGACTGGGTAGGAGGAGGGAAATAATATAATTAGAGAAAATTATATAATTTTTTTAAATAAAAAATAAATGCAATTTCATGCACAACACACACACATACATGAATGCACATACGAATGTTATGGTAACCAGTGCCAGAGAAAACGCCAGTTTAGTGCTAGGTGACTGGAAGGGGACCTGACCTGAGCATAACCTGCAGCTTTGTTAGGAACAGATGCCCCACACGACACTCAGGAACACTGTCTAGCAGTGTCCACCACCTGAGAAAGCACAGTTTGTAATCTCATAGTAATGGGAATGTGGATCATTGTTTCCACTGAAATTTTGTGCATTAACTCAATAAGCCATTCAAAACAAAATCACTAATGTACAGTGAATAAGCAACTTGAACTAGAAGCCTCCGAGACCAGTCTCATCAACTACAGCTCACCGCTTCCTAATACATAACTAGTTTGAAATACAGGTAATTTGAAAAGAAAAAAAAAATAAGCAGTGCCTTGTTTCTTTTGCTTTGTTTTGCTTTTCTCTTTCTTTCCATAATACACCATGGCATGAACTGTCTGCTGCAAACAACACTAATGGATTCTCTCGGGAGCATCCTAACAAGCCCAAGTGAGCTGTATCTAGAGCGAACTATGCTATTTGATTGGACACATTAACAGAAGACAAGAACTCCTTTCATGAATTGGATTGGGAATTTTCTAGGCTGTCTTGTGTGTTTGCTGTGAGCAAACTTCATTTCAGTAGCATTAGCTGAAGGTCAGACACCATGCTACCTTCAAGAAGTGAGTGTGCACACACCATTTTCACAAATTGTGAAATATGCTGAAACAAAATAGTTCAAATTAGGCAACTCTCCAAATTCTACACCATCATGTGTTGACCTGGACATTGATGAGGTTTAGAATTGTTCAATCTGTTGCTATCACACTGCTACTTAACATGGTGTCTGACCAGTGGTATGTCTGAAATAAATATGCCTCTTCTCACCGTCACTCCACAGTGAGGCAAGCTGTTCTTCTTATCATCACTAAATGGCCCCCAGGTTGGAACCACATCCAACAGTAATTGCCTTAGGAGGTCTGGTTGAAAGCTAATGGGAAACAAGTTTTTTCCACTATTCTTACCAGTTCTGTGAGAAATTCTACCACCTTAATCTGGCACAAAATTCCATATCCAATTGGAAACTTACATATAATTTTCACAGTGACATCTATGGTCCTAAAAAAGATGTAGAGTAAAGTTGCAAATTATTTTAAGAATTAGCTCCTCCTGGTCTATATAGTGTTACTTATTGTTTCGGGTAATGACTATTCAACTTAGCTGTAAGCACCACCACCTAGTTCAGCCACATCTAACGGTATTTTGATACATGTACAACAGCAGAAACTCTCTCTGGGAGTTTTATTGGCTTCTCTTAACCACAGGACAGGATCAAAATATTTAATAGTATACAAGCCATAAGTTTATAAATAAATACATAAAAAGGTAATACAGTCTTTCACATCATAGCTAATGAGTGTTATCAAAAAGCTAGAAAGTCCTGGAAGCTTCACCAAACCTGGGATTAACTAATGAACCAATCACAACTTTTTAAGTCCTGGACTGATTAACTTTACTCTTTGTATATAAAATAAAATCATTTATCATGTAAACTTTGATAATGAGCTGACATAAGAAACCGTGAAGAGATTTCTGCTTTCTGGTAACAGACATGTTATTCAGAATGCCCCTTTCTCACCAAAATAATTTAAACAACTATGTGAAACATTTCAAAAATTTTCTTAAATAAAAAAAGTACTGTGATGCAGTAGTAATGAATCACTAGAATTAACAACGAAAGGACATTGTAGAATTTGTTGTTTTCTATATTCAATCTATTTTCACTTGGATGGTACTTGCTGATCCTAAAAAAACCCTCAGATTTGTTTGGAGAACTTTGCAAGAAGTAAAATCAATCTTTATGCTGGCAACACTAAGCTCTAATAAGAGAAAGTGACCAAAGTCCCCAGACTAAGCCCTCATGCTGAGATATAAGGAGCTAACATTCAGGTGGCAATCTTAACTTTAGTCTTGGATTTAAGTGTTCCCAATTTGTGGTAACCTACAGTACATGGCAAACACAAACAAAGGCCCCTCTCAGCATTCTTCTAGTGATTTCATGAGCACTATTTTCACACAGACTGACCAAACACAGAACAATTAGGCCTTCATGGCAGCATGGATGAAAATGAGCAAGCTCAAACAACAGATACATATCTATAAGGTGTTAGATACTTCCATTTTGAGTTCAAAAATTAAAAAAATGATTGCCTTGATGTTAAATAAAATGAAACTTAAATGATATGATCTGTGGGAAATTACACAATAGTGTTGTATAGCAACAGTGGATCTTAAAGAAGAAAGGAACGTTATAATAATGAAAATTAAGAATTCAGTGCATGAGTTTAAAAAAACACATAAAGGTAAATATATATCTCTGAGGATTGATGACCAGACAGCATAAATAAACACAAAGAGGAAAAAATATGGATGCATATAAAAAGCATAAAAGCCACTTTGAAATGTTAGATATAATATGAATCAGAGTCCAAGAAAAAAATAAGAAACAGGAATTGTCTATTATTTGAGGATAATGAAATGTCCATAGCTACATATTTTAAGTATGAATGAATAAAAACACTTTAGATGCAACATAATTAGTCAGCAGAAACCAAAGGGAAGAATCACAGTTAAAACAACCAGAAAAAAATGGCAGATAACACTAGAAAAAAAGTGCAATAATGAATTATTATCTTCACGAAATAGCAAGAAAAGATCTGAAATTGTTTAAGTTTATACCAAGTCAAGACATCCTTTAAGGATGACACTTAAGCATTGCTTTTTAACAAAAAGTGAGAGAATTTACCATTTGGAAAGCAAAATAGAAAAGATTTGAAGAAGACTGAAAATATAAACTCACAAGAGAGAAATGACACGCTACAAGGACTATGGGAGAGGAGCTGTTAAAATATGACAAAAGCATTAGGAGACAACACAAAAATGATGTGTTTTGAGATTTTTAATTATTTATGTCCCTGAGGGTTTTTTTTTATGAATCAATTTTATAAAAAACTATTGTAA
The DNA here is from genome assembly GCF_018167655.1 of Microtus oregoni. Classification (NCBI taxonomy): domain Eukaryota; kingdom Metazoa; phylum Chordata; class Mammalia; order Rodentia; family Cricetidae; genus Microtus; species Microtus oregoni. The sequence continues at coordinate 178,264 of NW_024544551.1, forward strand.
TATAATTTCCAACAAGTTGGAAATATGTAGATAAGTTATATCAAAATCTTGATAGCAGATTCTAGTAATTTTCAGGGAAATAAAGCATCTAGTAACTATCTTTTAAAAAAAAATTTTCGACATAGGTTTTCTCTGTAGTTTTGGAGCCTGTTTTGGAACTCTTTGTAGACCAGGCTGGCCTTGAACTCAATTAGATGTACCTATCTTTACCTGCCCCCCCCCCCCAGTGCTGGGATTAAAGGCGTGTGTTATCACCACCCAGCTGATAATTATTTTTTAACTAAGCAACTGAATAAAAACTTCCTGCACAAGTAAAAGAAGTAAATACAGGAGTCAGTGACACAGCTTACTGGATAAAGATTCTTTCCATGAAGACCGCAATTCAATCCTGGAACCTACATGGGGAAGAAGAGGATCGAATCCCAAAAGGTAGCCTTTGGCCGTTGCATTGCACACATGTATGTATACAAACAGAAGCACAAACACACACAATTAATAAATGCCAATTTACCAAACACCAATGTACATTATCTCATAGGAAGAGAGAGAGTTTTATAGTCTAGAATACAACATAAACATGAATTTATTATCAAGTGCTGACCCTCTTTATGTTATGTCCCTGTCTAAAATTTTATTTATTTATTTTTTCCAGGTGGACAATTTAGCAGGGAAAAGAGTAGAAAGATATTAATCTTTACAGAAAAGGAGAAAGTAAAATTCTACTGCATATGGGAATTATATAATAAACACTGAAAATGCTCAGTCAAATACTGTTTCCTCTGGCATCTGTGGTCTAGAATATCCATCTGAACCCTTGATTTCAGTCCTCAAGAGTAAACATAGTGGGTTTGTGTTAAGCAGACTAAGTACAAGAAACGATCAACAAACATTTCTGATGTGTTGAAATTTTATCAGGTTACACTGAGAATATTTTAATTTAATGCATTACACATTAAGATACTTCCTAATATTACTTCTTTCTAATCTTTCTAATTATTTCCCTTTAGGCAGAATTACTAACACCATCAATTAGATCAAATTCAGTGAAAACAGTTTAAATTATATGAGTTTCAATTGAAATAAAAATATTTTGACGTTTAAGTGCCTGACCTTTAAGAAATCCTGTACAGTACAAATGAAAAAAAAAAGAAGAAGAACATTTTGTTGCTAAAATAAACTACATTGGAGAATTTGGATTTGCATGGGCAGCAGAAGAGTGGGCGGTCTTAGTAACCACCAAACTACATCTGTATAAAGTGAAAGGAAAGACAGCAGCAAGCTAACAGCCCCTTTGGGCAAAACCACATGTGTGACTGTTACAACTCCATGTTAAACTGCTAATCATGACTTTTCACTTTCTCCTAAGCCAAATCAAATAGTCATTTAAAACCAAGTTACACAAACCATGTCAAGTAAGCCACAGAATCAGAACTATAACTTTCATTTCCAGAATGGGCCATGGAGTCGGATGGAGGTGGGATAGGCTTTCTAATTATATTAAACCTAGATAATGTTTAATAATCTTTTCAATTTCATGCACCAAAGTTAGATTTTTTTTTCTTTTTGCCTAGTGTTTCTGACAGTGGGTATAAGGTTTGCATACAATTAATTGCTTTATACTAACATTGCTCTGTTTGAGTTCCTTCTGTACATTATACTGGAAATGTCAACTCTATGCTGTCTTAGATAGGGTTACTATTGCTGTGATGAAACATCATACATAACCAAATTAGCTTCACGGATATTAAAGGGTTTGCTTGACTTATTACGCTTCCACAGGACAGTTTGTCATCAAAGGAAGGTGGGCTAAGTGGAGTCTAGAATGTCAATGAGCTTCAAAAGCCACTCATAAAAGATGTGATCCTTTTGTTAATAGCAGTGTTAGAAATTGTTTTACTCTTCTGCTATCAGAGATGCTTAACTTACTTCTCTTGTTTTGCTCACCCTGATTTACCTAGATACAGTTTCAGACAGTCTTTACTATTTCCTGTATGCTCCACCCAGGGGTTCTTATAGAAAGTCCTAGAAAGTCTATTTTTATTTTTTGTTTAATTGAAATGCATGAAGATGACATAGACAAATATCTTTCTGTTTATTATCTTTAATCCTGATGGAAATATTTAAAAATTTTAAAATATATATTACAGGGTAAGAGCAAAATATTTTAAAAATCCTAAAAAATTCAGTTGTAGTCAGTGCTTCCATTTGTCACATACCAGTGTCTGTCTTTGTAAATTCTTACATGCATTATCCTTGAAGAATAAAGAATAATTGAATTGAACTATACCTATTGTTAAAAAACAGATTAAGCATTCTGAAATATCTCCAGCTACATAAGAACAAAACAAAACAAAAGCAAGAAATATTGTAAGAAAGTAATAAATATCCATTTAAATACACATAAGATGTCCTAAAGACCTGGGCAACATTTGTGGAGGGTGGATTTCTAAACCAAGAGATAAATGAAAATAAAATGCATCAGTCCTGTAGGAGGCCTGCAACCTCCAACAACATAACCCTGGTGCTCAAACAGCTGACTCCAAAAACATAGACTGAAAATAACAAACTCACCTATTAGTATAACATTGCCTTCATAGAATTCCTCCACCCTTGTGGATACAATTTAATTATATATATATATATATATATATATATATATATATATATATATATATGAAATCAACCACCTTAAAGTCAGCCCACACAATGCTTGGAACTATCCTCCATTGCCAAGTTAGTAAATAATATTATATGTATGTTTTTGAATATGTGTTATCTGTATATGTGCATATGTGTGGGTTTGCTTGCCCAGGAGTATGTGGGTAAAGAATAGGGGTCAATGTTATGTGTCTTTATCAAGTCTAAGCTATTTTTTTAAAACAAAATTCTTTATTGATTCTTTGAAATTTCAAATTATACACTCAAATCCCATTCAAGTACCAGTCCCTCTATATCTGCCCCTCACTCCTGAAGCATGCACTGCTCCAAATTAATTCAAAACAAAACAAACAAACAAAAAAACCCACTTGCTCCTCATTCTTTCTAACACATCTTTATTCATCCTAGGACTAGGGGGTGCCATGTGTCACAACAATATACCCTTTTAGCCAGTCAGTCCTGCCCACAAAATAGTCATTGCAATGAGTTATGTTGGTGTAGGAGGTCCTTCTGTCTTTAGGTTGCTTTCATTGGTAAATAAAGAAACTGCCTTGACCTGATAGGGCAGAACTCAGGTAGGCAGAGAAGACAAAACTGAATTCTGGGAGGAGAGATAGATGCCATGGATCCACCAGATACAGACGCTGGGAATTCTACCTGGTAAGCCACTGCCATGTGGCAATACACAGATTAATAGAAATGAGTTAAATTAAAATGTAAGAATTAGCCATTGAGAAACTAGAGCTAATGGGCCAAGCAGTGATTTAATTAATAAATTTTCTGTGTGGTTTTTTTTATGAGGGGGGGTGTAAGCTAGCTAGGCAGCCAGGAACTAGGCAGCAGGAAGAACAAGCAGCCCCCTCCTTGAAACATAATGGGTCTGATTCAAGTCCCTTCAGGGTTCATCAAAACTGGATGCCCTCTGATATTCCTTTTGGATATCCTGCTGTTGCTGAGAGTCATGGAGACACTGTGGTTATTGTTCCATAGAACCATTCCCTTTATGCATTCCAGTAAATCATAGATAAGTTGATGTTAGGGTGGCCCAACTTAAGGCCCAAGTTGTAGGTCTGGGTAATAACTGGGCTGTCCTTTCTGGGCCACTGGAATCACCCTCTCAAGGGAGGGACAAACCAAGCTCTCCTAGACCCATGCCAACAGGGCCAGCTCTCCCATTTCAGTGGCCGAGTGCATTTCTCCTGAGTTCAGGGGAGGGGATTTATTGTTAAAAACAGAGTTGATCTCATTGACATTAGAGTTCTTTCCTTGAGACAGACTTCAAAGCTAGCATGCTCCCAAGATCTGCCCTTACTGCACTCATCCACAATATTGAGTTATAATTGTACATCTTCTTGCCTGACTTTTGTGTGTTTGACCAGTGTCTGAACTGTTCTTATGAGTGCTGCCTAGCACGCACTTTATTCAGTGAGATATCAATCATCTCTATTTTTTAATACAAGATAAAAGATAAAATATAGTAAAAATTTCAACATCATGAAATAATCAGAAAAGACCACAGAAAGGTAAAGTGATATGTGATGAAAGAGAATGATAATTAGAAAAAAAAACATGCAAACAAAATGGAATGAGATTTCCAGAAATTTAGAAGTAAAAGGAAAAAGCAACTCTCAAAATGCACATTTGAGACTATGGAATAGTAACACTTGTGTTCCAGCTACTGGGCAGATGAGACATGCATTGTCAGATTCATAAAGTTTACCAAATAATGGTTGGTATAAATAAATGATCCACTCTAAGATGTTAATAAATGAAACTTGAGAGAACCAGGTCAAAAAAGAGGATGTTGAATGCATTTTGAGTGAGAGAGAGAAGTAAAATAGGAAAAGGGTATATCATTTAATATGGCAAAAAAAAAAACTGAACAGAGATATTACCAGACTAAATGACTTTGTTTATGGCAACAGAAAAGAGCATTGTTAGAATAAGGTTACATATGTGATGATATTTTGTTTTGCAGTAATATGCAAACCTTGCCTGAGGATTAGAGTGTGGAGAGAGCCACTAGTTAGACATAGAGGCTGGGCAGTTGTGGAACACACTTTATTCCCAGAACTCTGAAGATAGAGGCAGACAAATCTCTGTGATTTCAAGGCTACACTGGACTACACAAAATTGATTCAGTCTAAAAGAGAAACAGAGCCAGGTGGTGGTGGCTCACACCTTTGATCCCAGCACTTTGGAGAGTCACCGGCCTTTAATTCAAGCATTAGGGAGCTGTTGACAGGAAGTATATGGCTTGGCAGAGAAAGGAATATAAAGCGGGAGGAGACACGAGCTCACTGCATTCTGTCTAAGAACTTGTAAAGACAGGATACCCTTTATGGTCTGAGGATTTCTCAGAGGTAAGAACTAATGGCTGGTTGCTCTGCTTCTCTAATATTTCAGCTTTCATCCCTGATGGAGGAAGGTCATTGGCTAATAAAGGAACTGCCTTGGCCCATTTTATTGGTTAGAGGATAGGTGGGAGGAGTAAACAGAACAGAATGCTGGGAGGAAGAGGAAGTGAGCTCAGAGTCTCGACAGCTCTCCTCTCTGGAGCAGACGCCTGAGAGAGACGCCATGCCCTGCTCCCTGGCAGACACACACTATGAAGGTCCGACCCAGGATGGACATAGGCTAGAATCTTCCTGGTAAGCGCACCTTGGGGTGCTACACACAGATGATTAGAAATGGGCTAAATTGCTAAATTAATATGTGAGAATTAGCCTAGAAGAGAATGGGCCAAGCAGTGATTTAAATGAATACAGTTTCCGTGTAATTATTTCGGGGCATAAGCTAGCCGGACAGGCGGCTGGGGTGTTGGGGACGCAGCCCCGCCGCCGCCCTTATTACTTCACATCCCCTAATATCTGACTCTGGATTTTTATAATTAAGACTGATTAGAATCCATGCTACAACGTACTACATAGATAGTAGTTATTGGTGGTCACTGGCAAAACAAGATTTTAACTCAAACCCAAAGTCAAGAAACAGCAAATTAAATAAAAAATAACTTTCTAAAAAATCCTAGCAATGCAATTTTTTTTGAGTTGTCTTTCAAGGTAAATAAAAATCTACACTATAATGAATGGCAGCAACTCCTATTGCTAAGAGGGAATCTATACAAATACTAATATATTAATTTGACAGCAATCAGATTTACTAACTTTGGAAATTAGAATTGTGAAGCTAAAAAACAAATAAAAATATTTTAAAATAGTGAAAAATTTGTATGGAATTGATATGAACTTATAGCCTTGAATAGTTAAAAATAATATTGCTTACTCTTACTAAATTTGCCTACTAATACAGAAGTAGGGAAGAAAGCAACATAAAAACATGAAGAAGCAAAATAATTAAAAACATTAAAATAAATGACAAATTAAATCAAATATAAATTCCTGGAATATAATATACATATAGAATATAATTATGTATTTATAGCCAGTCATATATAAATATATATATATATATATATATATATATATATATATATATAATCTCACTATAGGCATCTGTTAGAGAGACTATCAGACAAGGTAATATAAATTCAACCTTAGACTCTTATTGCAGTCAACAACTAAAACACAGATATCAAGGATAAAAATGTAAAGATTAAATATCTAGGAACTTAATAAAAATCACTGAGATAACCAAACTGATATAATTTTAAACTTTAAAAAGAGGTGTTATTGACAATAATTATAATAAGTGTCATTTGATAGCTTAGTAAGTATGTGCAGAATTTCTAACCCCCCAGACACCTAATTATATAGCTTCATACTGCATGAAAGGAAACATTGGCAGTATCTTAAGTTAAAAGCAACAAAATAATCTTCAGAATGAAACATTTATCATAGCTCTTTCAATGCTTTATGGAAGAATAGATCATAGTTCATGGTGCATAAAACATAGGGGCTGTACTATTAATGAAGTCAAGAAAGTAGTGTAGCTAAAGAGGGCTCAGAAAAGCAGTGGTGACCTTGCTGTGGTTAATATTTATCTAACAACTGTTGAACCGTGTTTAACCTTGCTGTTTGCTTATATTTTAAGTTTAACTCTGATAAATTACACACAACTAATTTTAAAGAGTGCACCTCACCATATTTACACTGGATTATTTATATTTAATGTACATAGTAAACATAATGCTTTTCCTAGTCTTTAAAAACCTAATACACATATTTATCTTCTACATTTTCTTTTTTTGGATTCCTTTATTTTATTTTCTTCTTTTTTCTTTTATTGCTTACTAAAGGATATTTTTAGACTAAATAATAGGTGTATCATGACATCCTCATAGACCATCATGCTGTATCATTTGTTCCCTTCCATTCAGCTGTGACCTCCCTTCCCTTTCTGTCCACAGGGAGTCCCATTTCTTACTGTATATAATCCACTATTCTATATTCAGCTCCCTCAGTATTTATTTCATTTCTTTCTCACCTCTTCTGATTTCCTTTCTAGTGCACAGCTCCCTAAAATTCCAGTGTCCATTCTCTTTAATCATTTTCTTTTGTTGGTGGACAGGTAGTTTGGCTAGGTTTCCCAGCATTTTGATTTCATTCCATTATTTTGAATTAGGCAACTAAAAGCATGCATACGCAGGAATCTCTGACATGTTCTTCCTTTCCTTCCCCCAGACATCCTTTCCTTCCTCCCCTCCTTCCTACCTCTCTTTCTTTTATCATTTCCTTTCTTCTCTTTTCTTTCTTCCTATGTTTATTTTCCCAATAATCATTTTATATGTTTTACACAAACAAACACATTAATTTTTGATAAGTGTTTTGTTGGTCTTTCCTAATTATTCCCAATAAGAAGCTTTTCAAAAGTGGTGGACACTTAATTATCATTTAAAAGGAGTGCATAGAAATATGTGTGTGTTTGTGCATGCGCGTGCGTATGTGCATGCATGTGCACACATGCGTGCACATGTGTGCATGCTGATGATACTGATCATTCCTGAAGTATGAATGTGATCATTTAGGGTCTCATAGAAATGCCCTCTAAGGTTTTGGAGCTGTCAGAGAAAACTACATCAGTACACAAGGAATACCACACTGAAAGTTACTGTATACAGAAAACAAGTGCAGCTCCGATCCTTTGAATGAGTCTCTGTGAATACCAGGAAAAGTGAGTGGAAAAATAATGAATGACCACTGTGTAATGAATGGCCCATGTGATTAGGACACTTCCATTTTCTAGTAAGCACCCATGGATGATAGACTATTCCTCACAGAGACTTGGAGTTAGGGCTTGGTCTTTCTTTTTAATTATTATAAATTATAATTTAATTTATAGTTTTATTGCGTTGAGAATTTCATGTGTGAGTACTGTATATACCATCATTTCCACTGTCTTCCTCTTCCAACTGATTTTGCATCTCCTCCACTACATTTCAAGTTCACTTAATCTTTTTTATTGTCACACACACACACACACACACACACACATGACCTACTGAGTCCATTTTGTGTTGCTGTGTACATGAATTATATCTGACTACATGGGATTTGATAACTTAACAAGGATCTCCTCTCTGGAAAAGACTGATTCTCCTAGCAGCCCCTGACTGCCTGTAGCTCATCATCTAGGTATGAGTTTTTCTTAATGATAACATTTCAAAGAAATGGCACCTACAGGAAAGGCATTTTTAGGTTGTGGAAAAATTATGTTTCAAAAGGCAAAAAAAAAAAAAGAATTTAGAATGTTAGAATGTCAAGTTTTCTAAATTAAATGTAGTAGAAAATGTAGCCTGGAGTCTACACTAGGAAGAAAGCTATCTGAACCACAGAAAAACTGAAGACACAGTAGTGTCTTAATGGGCACTCCACAGAACCTTTCTGCAGTTTGGACTTTCTGAATATGTGCAAGGGGGACGACCTGGAACTCACACAGCTCATATAGTCTCTTACACCATCTGTGAACGTTAGCCTATCGTTAGAATTCCCCCCGTGTTGTCAATGCTTCTTCATCCAGCAGTACCTTCACTTAATCAGACAAATTACAATCTCCTGTAATTTCTGGTGTGGGGGTACTATGGGGTTGGTGTAATGTTGAGAGAAAAGGTTTTAACATTTCTCTGTAGGTTTCTACCTCAAACCTCCCCCTGGCATTCTGTGATCTTTGAAACTCTCTGGAGTTCTTACAAGCAAACAAACCTTACAAAATATTCTCCTTTCATGAATGTATTTATGATTTACTTTGTGACTGGTGCCATTACCATTTGTTTTCTCTGTCTTGTATGTATCCAACATTATCTTCACCCTTACCATTCTTTTAGCTCTTTTTCTATATCACATTTTTGCTTTCATTTAATTCGATGCAAGTATGATTACAAACACATAAAGCCAACTTAGTGGTAACTACCACTCTCAGCAATCACATTTCTAACCTTGTTTGGGGTATGAAAAATACCAGATTGATCCCTGAAGGAGAGGACCAATGATGGGAAGATTGGCATAGCATTCCATTGTTTTTAACTCCCAAGAAAAACACATTCTATTTGAAGGCGCACTTATGGTATAAATTTTCAGCAACCTGTACCAAAGATGGTTCGTAATGATGGTCATGGGACCTGAGGGCCCTCACTTATAAATTATGATGTTATACATCATACAATAAATATAAAACCCATGCTATAAAATGTATTAAGAAGGGAACCAAGTATTTAAATTAATATTTTTAATTAAGCTCTTGAAAATGAATGAAAAATCATGAAATTATTAAGAAGGAAATTGCTTAAGAGCAAGGTTATTTGTGAATTAAATTTCCTACAGGAAAGCAAATGATTGAGAATGAAGTAGACTATTATTTTAAATGTTCTTGAGGGGACAATGAGAACTATTTACACCAATCAATGTATTTCCTGAATTCCAGAAAAAAAATGCATACAGACTTACTCAGCTTCTGAATTTTAATCACAAAATCATAAATAAACTACAAACATATCTGGGTAGATGAAAAATCAATGTGTTTCTTTACCAAAAGTAATAAAAAAGTTAAACTGACTTCAAATTTCAGAAATCAAATCTATGTTCAGTTCTGCCAAAACAGAGAAAGAGGGCACAAAACAGATTATATCAAATTATTCATAATAAGAAAGATAAAATTGGAATAAATGACAACCTAAAAGACAAGGCAAAATGCTAATTGTGTGTGTTATTAAATGAACTAATATGCATATGATGATATGATGTTTTGTAAGTAGTTCATTTTACACAAGTCCTAGGATGGCCATATCTTTTTCTAATAGCTAGGAACATTATCCAAACTATAGGAAAGATAGAAAGTTTTACCTGTGAACATTTTTCCAGGGTAGGCTGTGTCAAGCAGTGATGCTAAAAGTGTAAAACTCCAAAGCCACAGAGAAACCCGGTCTCGAAAAACCAAAAAAAAAAAAAAAAGGGGGGGGGGGTCCTGAGTTCACTTCCTAGGCTCAACCTCTGCCATAGGTACTGGAGGACATTCATGTCCCTTTTGTCATGCATTAGGTGAATTTTGAAATTTTATCAAAGATTTCTATTTATCCAAACCTTAGAAAAAAATACATTTGAACAATTTAGAGCTATCAAAACAGCTTGCTAGAAAATAATTGTTTTTCCTCAAGAGTTAGATATTAAAATTTCTACAAATGTAATTATTTGACCAGACTAAATTGAAACACTTATAGGCATAAACCAAAATTGTAGGCCCAATGTATGCACTTCCCGATGGCTTTGGAGAGGCAATAAACAGCTGCCTCTCTAGGACCACTCAACTTGTTTGGTTTTGCTAATGTTTTAAATTTTTATTTGCTGTGTTATTTATGTAGAAAGATGGGGTAAAAATCCTGTATATAAAATGTGTAGTGTTATTCACCTGCAAGCCTAGCATTTAAGAGGATGAAATGGAAGATCATGAGTTAGGCTAGCATGGGCCATAGTAAGACCCCCCTCATATATGTATATAAACATATTACAACAATTACTTTATTACACTATACAATAAAACTGTAGTCCTGATAATGAGATCTGTAGTCTTTTGAATGTGTGTTGTAAAACTACAGCTTAAGGACCAAGTAAGAGTAATTTTTATTCATACTTGCTTTAGGCTTAAATATCTTTCAAAAATTATTTATGTTCAGAAGTGGAAACTCAAATGTCTGGGTCCCTAGGAAGTTGATGTTTTTTTCCTTAAAAGTCTATGATGATCTGGGAAACTTAGGAGTTCTGAGCAATAATCTATCCGAAGCTATATTCCTGCCTGTTTTCAGTGCAGTCTGGTGGTCTCTGGGCTTGCAAACACCCACCTTAGTGATATAGGCTCTGGTTCCTTAAGAAAATTAGTAATGTCTTTCATGGTAAAACTTTCATTTCAGTTGACTTCTGTAATTACTCTGTGAAAACAGATATTCCTTGAGGCTACTCATCACAGTAATCTGTGAGGAACTGTTCGCAGCTGTTGGACCACACATTCTGATCCTGTTAGGGTCATTTTGACTGTACTGAAAGAGGAGCCTTTCATGAAGTTGCTGGGCCCTCAAAGGAAGAATACCTGATGTAGAACAGCTCTGACACTGCTCAACTTTACAACTTGGCATTTTCAAAGATTCCTGTCCACGGTTCTGCCACCCTCAGGTGGCCCATCTTGTTCTCAAACTGGCCTTCTCAAGGCGGAGTGGTTACAAAGTGGGAATCACATGTAAAGTGCGGGGCATGTCAGTAGAAGAGGAGAAAATATATATGGTCTCTCTCTTTAAGAGTGGAAAAAACATTCAAGGGGACCTGACATCCTCACACGTGCAGGCAAAGCAGCAAGGCACATAAAATAAAAATAAATTACTAGGGGCTGGAGAGATCGCTAAGTGGTTAAGAACACTGTTTGCTCTTCCAGAGGACTTGGCTTTAATTCTCATCACTGAAATGGCAGCTCCTAACTGTCTGAATCTCCATTTCAGGGGATCTGACACCTTCACGCCAATACACATAAAATAAATTTAAATATATTATTTTTTAAAAGAGTGAATCAATGCTTCAGAATCCTTCTCTATCCTGTCTTCCTCAGCAGCACCTTGGCCATATATCCAACACTAAAGCAAATACAGGCGGGGATGTGAGGGGCCACAGGTAGACTTAGAATAATACAATTACCTATGGACTACAAATAGGAATGCTTCCTTTGGTGTTTCTGAGCCAGCACTTAGAAAGACAGACAAAAGAGTAATTTCCATCCACCGGAATAAATAAAACATGAACGTCTCAGCTAGGTTTTGGGAGCTTTTGTGATAAAGCACCATGACCAAGAGCAACATGGGGAGGGAAGGTTTTTATCGTTTTACAGCTTGTACATCATCCAGAGAAGAAAGTGCAGAAACCTACACAGAGGAACTGAAGGAAAAGCCTTGGAGAAGTGCTACTTACTGACTTTCTGCTCAAGGCTTGCCTAGCTTGCTATTTCATAGCACCCCAGGGCTCTGAGCCTGGGGTGGCATCAGCCACAGTGAGCTGGGTCCTTCTGTATTAATCGTCAAACAAGAAAAGCAGCCAGAGGCCTTACCACTGGCCAAGCAGGTAAGGTCACTTCTTCATTGAGGCTTCCTATTCAAAAATGAGGAGTATCAGGAGGACATAAAATTAGCCAGCAGAGTGTGTATGGGAGCTGATATTGGATAGTGACTTTGAATCTGCTTAAGTGCAATGCTTCTGCTTTGCAATGATTTCAACCATGTTACTTAAACTTTCCTCACAGAAGGTTTTATAAGGATTATGAATAATACTGCTGTCTGAAAACTTCTTACAAATTTTTAAAGGTGTAATGTTGAGAATGTACTTAGGTGCAATTCTGACTTTTGTCTGTCCTTGGTTCCCACAGAAAGAGTAGACTCTGTGTGTTCGTGTTGCGTTTCCCTAAGAAAACTTTGAAACCCAACCCATGTTTTGATCTAGATTTAAGTGAAATGTTTTAATGTTCAATTATGCCTTGGAATGTTTCATGTTTGGTGAAATAACATCAATAAAAATAATATCTGTGTTTACTGCTATGAAACACCTTCTATAGATATGGCGATCATGAGGCAGCATTTTCTCCTTCTGTCTTTTAACGTATGAAACTACCTTAGGATGTTTCCTAACTTGTAAAAATATCTTTGCACTCAAAATAAATCTCCCTAGGTCTTATTGAACATGCTTCTATCCTCTGAAGCCTTGTTAAATGTGCTATCCAAGACTTTTATTTTATATACATAGAAGAAATTGCCCACTGCTGTTTTTGCTCCTAAACTTTCCTACATTTGTTAAAATAGTGTATTTTCTGTATGCATTATTATATACTCTAGATCTTTGTTTTGTATATATTTAGTAGGAATCTCTTACATGAGCCTATACAACTTTAATCTTTTTTAAAAAGCAATTGTAATAAAAATAGATTAAAGGTATAAAGAATGACTGAGGATAGGGACTGTGCTCATTATTTTTCTTTTGTAGTTGCCATAACTGCACAGAAATTGGACGGCCTTTCCTATGATCACACATGATTTAGATGGCGAATGAATAAATAATACAATCACAGTTTTCTCAACAAGGCATCAATTTCTTTTTTTTATTTTTTTCATTTTGGAGAACTGTTCTACTTAACTTATGGTTAAGTATAATCTGAAGCCATTGGGTTTTGTTTTTATTCTGCTTGCTTGGGCAGATAGGAATACTCTGTCATCACAAAAGCCATAGATGACCAAAATTTTTAGTAAGCGATGCTTTCAGATAGAAGATCTCCAAGGGACATAAAGGTCATTTGGAACCTTCTGGAATCCTCCTTAATATTTAGGTCATCTGAAAGTTTCTATATTTTGCCCTGTCATGAAGAATAAAAACAGCCTAGATACAAGCTTGCTATTATTCCAGGTTTTCATGCAATTATATAGTATTCTTCTAAATACTGGACGTGTGAAGCAGACCTCCATGTTTCAATTCCTACTGCTGCTTGATGAAAGGTCTCCTGAGCACACATGAAAATTCTCTCCCTTTAACAAGTAGAAGTTAATCTACAGCCCTGGTGCATGGGTCCTTCATCATAGCACAGGATTCTCTAAATCTGTCTTTTGCTGTGACTCTGGGGATGCCATCACTTGTCACTCTGCCCAGCAGAGCATATTGTAGCACCTGCTTTATATTGTACATTGTGACAAAATACCCTCTCGAGTAGAAACTCAAACAGCCACACATGTCGGCTTATCCCTGTGGAGGTTGGTTGCTCTTTTATGCTCAATTAAATCAAAGTTCAGCCATTCCAATAGGACACCGAGCAAGCTTCTTTTACCCGTCAATCATTTTTGCATGATAACTATAGAGAAAGAATTGAACTTGAAAGCCAAACAAGTATTAACTTTTAAGGTTTTAAGGAAATTAGAAGACTATTAGTAAGACTGACTAAAAGTATATGTTAATATGCGTGTGTGTGTGTGTGTGTGTGTGTGTAGCATATAGTCATCTTCACTAAAAATGTTCCAAGAAGATTTCAAATCAACAAATTTGATTTATTTATCTGTAAAATATTTCAAAAAAATTTAATGAGATATATTAAACTGTAGAAAATGACTAAAAATCATAGAATGTTCTTGTAGGTAACCTTATATAACTGGAATAATCTGAGTATCTGCGGAAATATCTGAGAAACTTTTTGAGAGTATGAACAAGATGAATGTACAAAAATCAAATGATTTTCATGTATTAGCATACACAGAAAACTTAAAGGTAAAGAAGGCCTTGCCTCAAAAAAGCAGAATAATGAATAATGTATCTGAACATTATTTTTAAATAATTATGAAGCCTTGAATACAGAAAAGGTTTGTGAATGAATGTGATCAAAGTATGAAGACACCATGTTTTGTGTGAAAATGCCATAATAAACCCAAAGTTATGTACACCAGTCTAAACATTTAATTAATGTTAATAAGAGAAATAAGGGAGAATAGAACAAGTACGGCATGCTCTTATTCATTGATGGAAACTAGGAAGTCAGCCTTGTAGAGGAATGGGGTAGCAGTAATAGAGATTAAGAGTGGAGAATCAAAGTGATGAGGCATTCAGAAAGAGGCGCCATCTCACAGGTCTAGTGGAAGAATTATTTGTGGCTTTTCAGTAGTGCAATAGGTAAGTAAAGATAAATAAATTCTAAATTATTTACAAAGACTAGAAGAAAAATATTTAGCTTTTAACCAAGATGTGTGTTTGAACGGAAGGAAATACTGCTTTGACTTGATTGTTATATACGGTCCACATGTAAAGAATTACCACAGTCTATAAATAGAGCTGGGAGGGCATCATGACATGTGGGGCACTGGAGGCAGAAAGTTCAAAAGTCTGAGGCCAGCCTGAGCTAAACAACAAACAAGTCCATGCAAATATTATAAAGAGAAAAAATCATAAAAAATAAAATAATATTTTTACTTATTAGATAAAATACAACACAAAGGATTTTTTTCTAAAATGTTATAAGAAATAGCCCACTTACTTCATAGGTTCTAGGTCTATCGTATATAAATAACTTTGTAGGTTCTATGTCTACAAAGTTATTTATATATTATTTTTCCCTCTGGAGAAAGAGTGTTTCCAGATAAAATATGTTGTGAGACGAAATGATGGACTATCTTAGAATATTGTGAGTGTTGGTGGCTGCATGGGTCCACTGCAAAGCCAGTATAATTAAGAATGATGTAGGAAGTTGAGGGACAAGCGTATGAAGCAATATAAAGAATACTAAATTGAATAATTCAACCCTAGATTTTAACCCTATTTCTACTTATTTAATGACCTTGGTAGAGCATTTGGCTTCTCCTTGAGCATTAGATTTTTTATCTGAAGAGGAGGGCACACATCTAATTATCTCAAGTGCATTCTAATGCTAGCATCTTATGATTCTATTCAACTCAAATAATTTACTAATAATAAGTGTGATATTTAGGAAGAATTTGTAAAATGTAAAGTATTTTTCTAGGTGACTTATAAATCCCAACACACAACACTTCCATGAGGCACAATTAATAACTTCTTGGAAATGACCCAAAAGCCTATCAAACTTTTTTCTTCAAATTCACTGAGCTAACCTGAAGTATAACTCGCAAAGAAAATGAAGTACAACGTGTGAAGCAAAGACCAGGAGTCCTTTGCCAAAGTATTTTTCAAGCTGTCTAAAAACACATTTCAAAAGTGAAAAACAACAACAAAAAAAGGCAATTCCTACAAAAATTGCCATGAGGTTAATTGGGTCTGTTTATCTTGCTGAAAAAGGTGTGACATTGTTATTCTTTATTTCTGTTTTTTTTTTTTTCAATGCTGGCCAAAACCAATGAATGCTTTTCTGTGTAGACTTCCTCTGTAGTCTGTCAAAAGCCCATTCCTCCCCATGTCTATCCTGCCAAGTGGCTGCCCTCTATACTGGCTTAACGCAAATGGCACGACATCTTTTTCTTTTTCCTTTTCTCTGCTTTCTTCCTCCAGGAAGCAGCAGCAGAGATGTACAGCGTATTTGTCCTGGAGTCTTTCCTGCTTGCTTGCTTGCTTGCTTGCTTGCTTGCTTCCTTCCTTCTTTTTACTGTTTTATTTTTTATTTCTTTTTCTATTACTTTATAAATAATACCAATCAAAATTCCCACTTTCTCCCCTCTTCCCACTTCCCTCCCACTCCCCCCAACATTCCCCCCCATATTCCCCTCCAATCCTAAGAGAGGGAAAAATACCCTGCCCTGTGTGAAGTCCAAGTCCCTCCCCACTACATCCAGACTTAGAAAGGTATGCATCCAAAGGGAACAGGATCCCAAAAAGGCCAGTACATGCAGTAGAGACAAATCCCAGTGCCATTATCATTGGCCCCTCTGTCTGCCCCAATTGTCAACCACATTCAGAGAGCCCAGTTTGATCCCATGCTCGTTCAGTCCCAGCTGGAGTTGATAAGCTCCCATTAGCTCAGGCACACTGTCTCAGTGAGTGAACCAACCCCGTGTGGTCCTGACTTCCTTGCTCATAGTCTCCCTCCTTCTGCTCTTCAACTGGACCTTGGGATCTCAGTCCAGTGCTCCGATGTGGGTCTCTGTCTCTATGTCCATCTGTCACCGGATGAAGGTTCTATGGTGATACTCAAGATAGTCATCAGTCTGAAAACTGGACAAGGCCAGTTCAGGCACCCTCTCCTCCATTGCCAAAGGGCCTAGTTGAGGTCATCCCCGTGGACTCTGGAAACCCCTCCAGAGCCAAGCCTCTTGCCAAAACTCATTACATTGTCCTAGAGTTTAAAAAAGAAATCCTTACATCTTTCCCTTTAGCAGAGCCACATTAATGAGAACAGAATCTCAGAAGATAGGAACATTGCTTTGCCATCCAGTAGGAGAACAGAGGAGAGAAAAACACACTATGTGTGGTGCCCAGTAGGAAATGGAGTATACTACAGATTGAATTCACACATCCAGTTACTTTAAACACCTACAAACTTTATTTCCTCACTTCAGCTGATTTTCCTCTTTTCACACTTGGCCATTTACTGGCTCAATAAGCATTTCTGATATTTCCAGGGTAAACTTTCCCCCTCAATTAATTCTCTCTTATTTTAATCATTGGGTTTGAGATGGCAAAGAGGACAGAAATAAGAAGAGAAATAGAGAAGCGTTTGGAAAAACAGACCCAGATAAGATAAAACTGCTCGGCTCCTGACTTATCTCCTCCCCTTTCCTTAGAGTTCCAATCCATTAAGAGGTTTGAGAGGACTTATCAGCATGGGGGATTCCAGAGTTCAGCCTCCTTAAGGAGTCGCCTCACACTGAGTCTGCCATAACTGCTTTGACAATATTTAGTAAACACTGTCAGAAAGAGGAATGGTCAGATCCAGTTTCCTATTCTTTTACCTTATTTTTTTCCCTTTTCTCTTTCCAGGGCAAATTTTGAGTCTTTAAAGGGTATGGACTGGATCAATAATACTATTTCTTAAGTTTAGGTTCCTATGAAATACTACCCTACATCCACAGAAAAAATGTATATGTTAAATATGTATATGTGTATATGTAAGTTTAAAAAATCATCTCAGTATCAAGGCACTTATTTTTTCTACAATTAAGACAAAACTACCCTTAATTTAAAGTATCAGACTATTTCAAATCAAAGATAAGGATTTGTTCTAAAAGAAGATAATTTTCTTTATTTAAAATGTCAATTTAGTGACATTGTCAAAATGACAGGAAGAGCCATGTTTAAATGAGGAGAGGGTTTGCACTGGCCGTTTGTTTTTCTATTTCTGCATCATTTGCATCCATCCGTTTATTTGTTGGATGGATCTCATGTCCAATTGGGTTCAAGTGCTATTATACTTCTGAATTATTATTTCAATCCATGCCTCACACAAATGGCCTGCTAGAAAGATGCAATAAAGCCGCACTTTGTGGTACTGAGTTCACTCATGCCATTACAGAAAGTATAGTGTCAGCACTTTTGTTTCCATTACCCAACCTATTTGTCCAGACATTATATACACAGCCATAAAAATCTGCTTGGCTGTGAGGTATTAGTTCGGTCCTCGAATAAACAATTAGATAGAAACTATAAAATGACTAAGACAATTGATTAAGAGTGAAGTTTGAGTCAACTGTGGTTGTGACCTAGCTCAGTGTCACTCAGAAGGGGTCCTCAACAGACAGTCTCAGGGAAGATACAAATGTCTGCTATTGGCTATCTGTTAATGATTTACTTGTTTGATTTATCTATCTATCAATATCTATCTATCTATTTATTTTCTTATTCAAGATATTAAAATATAATTACATAATTTCTTCACTTTTACCAATTCAAAACCACCATCATGCCCTCCCACCTTGCTCTCAAATTCATAGGTGCTCTTTCCTTAATTGTTGTTATATTCACATATGTATATATGTTTACTATATCCTACTCAGTCTCTATAACTTTACATGCTTGTTTGTTTTTAGATTCTTTTCCATCATTGGAAGAAAAATTCAATCAGATTAAATTGACAATAAAAAGAATAAAACCACCCTGAATACTGAGTAGTTTGTTGGTAATAGTTAATATTAATACACAAACTGAAAGGCTTAGGAAGGGTCCATGAGCATAGGTGACTATGGCCACTCAAAGTGACAGTTCAATGTCATTGGGAAAAATAGGAAGTGTATCTTTGTGAGAACATATAACCAATGTCAAAGTCATAGATATTTACAAAGATTTTTTAGAGATATTCTGTATGATGATACCAGATAGACTTTTGATATCAAGTGACATAAATGTACCTGATAATCAAGCAATATTAAAACATGTGATTAGATAAGACAAAAGTGTAATGAAGAGAGGTGGTAAGTGGTATATAAAACACAAGTTGTAAAAATAAATATTCCTACAGTAGTTCATTTCCACTGCTTGGCTGAGCTTATGTATGCCATAGAAAACTGTCATATATGTTAGGACAGGACTTTCAATATTCTATATCTTTTTGATCCTTAAAACGTTCCTTTTATTTAGATGAAACTCATGGTTTTATCTATGGTTCTTTCTATACCCTAGTTTCCCTTTTTAAACATTTATTTATTAGTTTAGGGTGTGTGTGTGTGTTTGTGTGTGTGTGTGGTGTTCATAAATACACATACCAAATAACTGTATAGATATCAGAAAAACCTATCTGAAGTATGTTCTTTACTTCCTCCATGTGGGTCCCTGGGACAGAACTCAGTTCCCCATCCTTGGCAGCAGGCACATTCATCTACTTACTCATCTTTCCAGTGCTCTCTGCTCTATTTTCTCTCCGTCAACAAATTATCTTTCAGTTGTGAAATTCTGCCACACAGTCTAAGGAATAATAAAATTTGTCATTTTTTTATTTTATGCTTAATTATTTCCAGGACATTAAGAGTTTTGCACAATGTTTACTCATGTTGCTTTTGGTATTTTCCACAGCTATAATATCTGGAAAATTAAGAATCCAAGCCACTGGAAACATATAGAGAGAAACTACTTTTACATAGAGAAGGAAAATGAAGAATCTCCTTGAAAACAGAGAAAGGAGGTGAATTTATTGTAGATAGTTTCTTATTATAGATATTAACTAAGAACTTAAACCAGTATAGAATAAACTTGCCTTTCTTGCATGAGTAGTCATTTCTGACAAAAGCAACAAAGGAAAAAAAATACCTATACAGTTAGTCCCCTGTTCCTAATGGGAACCCACAGTAGTCAATATTTCAACAAATCAATAAACAGAATAATTTCTAATTTAATGAGTGATATATATTTTATAACAAAATTTAAGTAGGATAGAGGCAATTGAATTTCCTAGCAACTATTTCAGGCCTATGTACAGTAGGCCTAGACCAGTAGGTATAACATTAATTTTTAAAATATTAAAATTATTTCTAAAAGAGAAGAATGAGAAATATACAAGTAGTATTGCACAAAATTCATCTTTGACATAGCAATAGCAGCCACAAAAGTACTAGTAGAAACTATTCTTTAGTTTGATTATATAGTGAGGAACAAAGGAAGATGGAACTAGCTCAAAGAATTCAGGCTTGAATGTTGACCAACCATACACTGAATTGGCTAACTTTCTAAACTTTAAAAAAATACCAAGCTATAGAGCTCACAATGTCAGTAGCACCAGTGACTTCTAAGCATTGCTTTGCAAGTTACATCAGCTGATTAATTATTCATGATGATTCTCTACTGATGTGAAGTACACTGAACCATATCTAGTCCAACTGTAAGGAATAGTGACTGATAAAGTGAGCTGTGTAAATGTAATAATTAAACATGCAGTAAATAAAGTGTGTGTTTTTTAGTAGACTGCCAATACTTGACTGACTGGTTAAAAGGATAGGTTACACTGTATAAACCTGTCTAGATTAAAAATTCATCCAGCCTCGGTAGTAATCTAGGATGTTTTGTAAAAAATGCCCACATAGTTGAGTCTAATAATAAAGTTATCTCTTTCTTTTAAGAACCTGAGCATGTTGTTTTCTCCCCGTCCCTAATAACCCAACTCCTCTCCACTTAGCTATGTTTGTGCATTGGTCCCAGAGAAGAGAAAAAATAAGTCCGCTGAAAACTAGGAGACTAGAATACATGAAAGCATTTGGAATATACCTTCCTGGTATTTCATATACAATTTGTATAAATGAATCTCACCAACAAAGCATTCCTCTGTGAGGCCTGAATGAAAGATTTTATTGAGAGTATCCATTCTCTCTTACAGTTTTATAAGTCAATGATATGACTTATACACAGGTATTCCTGACTTCAAACATGCTTACTTCCTCATAAACTTATTGTAGTTTGGAACTGTTTTAAGTATAAATTGTTTTTAAGACACTAAAGAACTAACTTCATAGTTTAGCATCACTGCACACTGTAGAATACTGATTATTTATCATTATGACAATTAGCTGATGGGCTTAGCTGAGGCACTGCTGGCCACATAAAAGTCACCATTTTTTGAATTTGTTGACATATTTCTCTATTTTGTATATTGTGTTTAAAATGTGAAACATTTTAAATGAATTTAAAGTATATCCTGCAAGGCATACCAGAGTTTCTCAGAAGGTATCTCATGTGCCTCCATGGGGTGCAGGGTGCAGGGTTCATCCTTCCACACAGGATTTGACTGATTTTGGCATTTCGCATTGGAGAGAGCGCCGTGTTTAACACCTCAGTGCTAAATTACCTATGAACAAGTGATGCCAACCAATCCCCAGTACATTCTTCCCATTATCTATTTCAACCAATGAAGATAATTAGAAAATATTCTGAAAATAGACATCCATTATTATGCAACAGTAATCTCTTTCTCTTTTTTCTCATATAAGTATCCAAACTAGAGTGATAATTGACAATCAAAATCATATAACATACTGTTGTGAAAATTAATCAATGAATGAGTGAATCCCAAACAAATGCAAAGTAGCAGCGACTTGACACCACTGTGGCTTTTATTTTATCAGGTGAGGTGAAGACCGCAGCTTACCCGGAACAGTTGACTGACAGATGCCCTTTTATAATGAATAGAAAAAACTAACTTTCCTTCCCATGCCAAAATAGTGTCCAAACACACAGAGGCCCCGTTCTTTGCACTGCAATTTCATTATATATATAAAATGACTCTAAAAAATTTAAAAGTATTTTCTTAATTGATGAATTCATGACTTGTAACTCAGTTTGCTTTAGTCATCAGCTCAGGCACTTCTTCCTACTTCCTATTTTTTAAAAACAGAAAATTAAAGAGAGAGAGAGAGAGAGAGAGAGAGAGAGAAGCTACTTAAATTATGCCCAGTTAATAAGGTGTCCTACAAATTTTGACTGCCTCAGGCTCTGAAAGAAATAATGAGAACTGGTGAGAAAATGGGCAGCCTTAAATTGCTAGGCATGGGCACACGCTTCTCATTCAAACACCAACACTTTAAAGAATTCCCCAGAAGTGTTTGTGTGTGTACATTTTTTGATACTCTGAAACTTGATAATTTGTGAAGGATACTTGTCAGGCTTGAATCCCTTTTAAAAGGCACAGGAACAAATAAGAGTTAAGCAGAAAGCAAATATTATCACTTCCATAAAGGATTATAATTTTCTGAATCACTAGACTTTCTCAGGTAGAATCTATACTAACATTTACAGACACAGGCCTAGGTGGAAGAACAGCTCTCAGATAAAAGAACCTCCTTGGGGGCCTGTGAAAATGACTCAGCAGGTAGAAATGCTTGATGCCAAGTCTGACTACCTGAGCAGTCTCCTAGATCTACATGTTGCAAGGGAAGGGAAGGGGGTGCTTACTTCTCTATGCTGTCTCCTGACATCCACATAAAAAATATATGTCAAGGTGCAAAACTCCGGTGTACATTCATACACATGCAGACACTCACACAAACACACATACATATACACACACTCACACACAAATACATGTTGTAAGTTTTTTTTTTAATTTTTAAGAATATCCCTGGTCCAATACTTCATCTTTAATAATTGAAGCAATTTTAAGATGTAATTATTTTTACCATGTTTTGGTGAATGTGTACATCTCTCTCTATATTTCATGTGTGTGGGTACACATGATAGTCAAAAGATAGTATCTGGGCAATTCTACCAAAAGCAATCTATAGATTCAATGCAATCCCCATCAAAATCCCATCAAATTCTTCACAGATCTGGAGAAGGCAATAATCAACTTTATATGGAAAAACAAAAATCCCAGGATAGCCAAAACAATCTTATAGAATAAAGGATTGTCTGGAGGCATTACCATCCCTGACTTCAAACTCTATTACAGAGCTACAGTATTGAAAACAGCTTGGTATTGGCAAAAAAACAGAGAAGTCGACCAATGGAATCGAATAGAAGACCCTGACTTTAACCCACAAACCTATGAACACCTGATTTTCGATAAAGGAGCTAAAAGTATACAATGGAAAAAAGAGAGCATCTTCAACAAATTGTGCTGGGAAAACTGGATGTCAATCTGTAGAAGAACGAAAATAGATCCATATCTTTCACCATGCACAAAACTCAAGTCCAAATGGATTAAAGACTTCAATATCATTCCGAACACACTGAACCTGATAGAAGAGAAAGTGGGAAGTACTCTACAACACGTGGGCACAGGAGACCACTTCCTACGTATAACCCCAGCAGCACAGACATTAAGGGCCTCATTGAATAAATGGGACCTCCTAAGACTGAGAAGCTTCTGTAAAGCAAAGGACACTGTCACTAAGACAAAAAGGCAACCTACTGACTGGGAGAAGATCTTCACCAACCCCGCAACTGACAAAGGTCTGATCTCCAAAATATATAAAGAACTCAAGAAACTAGACCGCAAAAGGCTAATCAACCCAATTATAAAATGGGGCACTGAGCTGAACAGAGAATTCTCAACAGAAGAAGTTCAAATGGCCAAAAGACACTTAAGGTCATGCTCAACTTCCTTAGCCATCAGGGAAATGCAAATCAAGACAACTTTAAGATACCATCTTACATCTGTCAGAATGGCTAAAATAAAAAACACCAATGATAGCCTTTGCTGGAGAGGTTGTGGAGAAAGGGGTACACTCATCCATTGCTGGTGGGAATGCAAACTTGTGCAACCACTCTGGAAAGCAGTGTGGCGGTTTCTCAGGAAATTCGGGATCAACCTACCCCTGGACCCAGCAATACCACTCTTGGGAAAATACCCAAGAGAGGCCCTATCATACAACAAAAGTATATGCTCAACTATGTTCATAGCAGCATTGTTTGTAATAGCCAGAACCTGGAAACAACCTAGATGCCATTCAATGGAAGAATGGATGAAGAAAGTATGGAATATATACATATTAGAGTACTACTCAGCAGTAAAAAACAAGGACTTCTTGAATTTTGCCTACAGTTGGATGGAAATAGAAAACACTATCCTGAGTGAGGTAAGCCAGACCCAAAAAGAGGAACATGGGATGTACTCACTCATATTTGGTTTCTAGCCATAAATAAAGGACATTCAGCTTATAATTCGCAATCCTAGAGAAGCTAAATAAGAAGGTGAATCCAAAGACAAACATATAGGCATCCTCCTGAATATTAACGTTCATCAGGCGATGAAAGGAGACAGAGACAGAGACCACATTGGAGCACCGGACAGAAATCTCAAGGTCCAAATCAGGAGCAGAAGGAGAGGGAGCACGAGCAAGGAACTCAGGACTGCGAGGGGTACACCCACACACTGAGACAATGGGGATGTTCTATCAGGAATTCACCAAGGCCAGCTGGCCTGGGTCTGAAAGAGCATGGGATAAAACTGTACTTGCTGAACATAGCAGACAATGAGGACTACTGAGAACTCAAGAATAATGGCAATGGGTTTTTGATACTACTGCACGTACTGGCTTTGGGGGATACTAGGCAGTTTGGATGCTCACCTTACTAAACCTGGATGGAGGTGGGCGGTCCTTCGACCTCCCACAGGTCAGGGAACCTTGATTGCTCTTTGAGCTGATGAGAGAGAGGGACTTGATCGGCGGAGGGGGAGGGAAATGGGAGGCGGTGGCAGGGAGGAGGCAGAAATCCTTAATAAATAAATAAATTAAAAAAAAGAAAAAAAAGATAGTATATTCTTCTTCAGTAGCTGGAGTGATGTAGTTGTCAACCACTGACTTGAGTGTTGTAACTAAACTCAAGGTCTCTGGTAGAGCATCAAGCTCTGTTAACTGCTGAGCCATATCTTTAGTCCCTGAAGAAATGTTCATAAAAATCTTAAATAAGTGACACAATAATTGATGAAGTATAGGAGAAATAAAAAATTAGCACCAATCATAAAGTTCTCCTTTAGAAAATGTGAGCAAGAAACAAACAAATTCTGATTTCTGTGAATTTTCTTTCTATATCACTTAAAAAAATATGGTTTATTCTAATATGCCAGTAACCAGTAAGAAGTGACACACATCCTTTAAATTTTTAAGAGATAATGTTCAGAAAGGATTGTTTTATTTAAAGAAGGTTCAATATCTTGTAGCTAAATTATATGCATAAAATCTTGTTTTGTCATTATAAATGTTTTATAGAGGTAAACAGATAGAGATAGATAGATGATAGATGGATAGATAATAAATGATAGATAGATTTATGATAGTAATAAGACAGATAGATAATAGATAAATATATGTGAGAAAAATGATGTTTTTTCTATTTTATATTTTATGCTTAATATAATTAAGGGGACTCTTAATTCCATTTCTCTGTATAGACTATTCATTAATGAGAGACATCTCACAAACAGTAGGACTAACTGGGTCTTTACACAGGTGGTGAACTATAAAGAAGGTATCAGACTATGCAAAAGAAAAGTTTGCACTGGTTAGTACCTTCTCTGGACACGAATGACAAGTGATTGTAGGGAAGAAACAATTGGGGAATTTCTCAGCTGTTGCCTTTTTCTTCACAAAAACAATGTTCAAGAAAGCTGAACACTGTCACTGTTATGTATTTAAAGGCTTTAAAACTCTAAATCTTACACTAAACTGCTTTTCTGTCCACAGATAAATACACATACCAGAGAGAAACAGAACACAAAATTTCTCATATTTATTATTTCCCTATTACAGTTCCACATACATTTTATTGCACATAAGTTAATTAACTTTTCTATCCATCATACTGAAAGAAAAATGGTTTGAAGGAGAAATGCTCTCAGCATCCAATAGGGAAGCCACTTTCTAAAATATGTAAGATAATAGATAAAACAACATTACCGATTCTTGATTTTGACTCAGACAAAAATGTATTCTGAAATGTCTAAAGCTTTGGGGAAATTTACAATTGTGTGCCTGAGATATGACTTATAAGAGTACAAGCAGGTGAAGGAACCAGAGATCTGCATGTGTCACAGTTGGGCTGGGGTCACATTTTAGGAGTTCAGTCGTCTGAGAAAGTGATACACACCAGATAGGAGCCAGAAAAACTTGCGGTTAAGCAGTATGTCTTTTACTATGAGTTTTGACTTGAGACTTTTGAAAAGGTAAATATTTGTAATACCACTGTAGACACTATGTTGATGTCGTTGTCTTGAGATCTATCTTTCAGACTATGTACCTCATAAAGTGAAAAAAAGCACAGATATTTAGAAACACCCAGTGCATGTAACTGGACAAGCAGGATGGGTAGAGAATCACATCTGGGTATGCAATTCCTTCAATGGCAGATGACTGATTGAAATACCTAAGAAATTCTGCCATCATGAAAGTCTCCATAGCCTGTCTGACAACTCTGAACTCCTGTGTATCTCCCTCTATCTGAGTTATTAGAGTTAATGGTCAGTTGTCCATGAGGGATTGGTTTCAGGACTCTTTTAGATACCAGAGACTGTAGATGCTGAAATCTCTTCTACAAAATGACACAGTGATCATGTGTATCATACCTACCACCTTCCACTTTACATCATATCTAGTTTGCTTTGTAATCCCTGGCACAACTTAAATGTTATGTAAATGGTGTTAAATATGTTGTTTGGAGAATAATAAGACAAAGGTAATCCATGCAAATTGAATACACACAAATACATTTTATTAGAGATATATTTTATACAATAATTTTAATTCACATATTTGTATATATGCTGTGTGCCTTTATGCATACAAGTGTAAAGTGTATACATGAAAGACCCTCAGAATGGTCCTTCCCTCAGGAGGAGACCCCTAACCCAAGGAACAGTCGAGACCACTGGCTGCAATTAGCAAGAGGTTTATTGGGTGTGCACAGGTACCTGTGGGCGGCAAAGTCCTTTCGGAGGGCTTGCACACCTGCAGGCTGGTAGAAAGTCTTTTTATAGGAAAAGGGTGGCAAAAGCAGGCATACAGAATCAATGCATGGTTACAGGGATCTCATTGGTCAGTTCAAACGAGGCGATGGTTCATTTAGGGGACAAGTTCCCAGAAGACATGCAGGTCTGATAATAATAGCAGACTTGGCCCTATCTAGGGTACATGTAGTTTTTCCCAGAACTGTTCGTTCTCCTCCTAGGCCTGGTGTCTGACCACAGATATCCTGTTTGACCACCTAGGAGTACTGACTTTACCTTGAACTTACATTTGTTTGTGTGAAGGCTTTGCAAAATGGCATTACAGCAGCTAAGCTGGGGTCTTTTATACAGGCCAGACAAAAGTGTTAGCTGTCTCTTATTGTCACATATTGTGCTAAGCAACAATTCCCTCATAAGATTATCTCTTAACAAAAATAAAAGCTAGATGCTGCATAAGGAGTAAGCTTATTTTAACCATAGAAGAGAAAGGGAAAATCAAATACTTACAAACATTCACACAGATGGTATATAAAAAGTTGAAACTCAAATTTTGATTAGAGTAATCCCATATATGTGTGTAGCACTCTGCTTTTCTAACTTTTCTTAATTTAATACACACACACACACACACACACACACGTGGGTGTGTGATTTTTTAAACTCTAATTCTTATTCCTTTTTAATTTAAAGTCTGCTACATATGTCTTATTTTAGCTGGTTCTGATCTTCTACACTGTGATATGTGGAAAAATTACTAAAGTAACAGTGAACTTTAAACTATGAGCTTAATGAGAAATAACCAGGTAAGGAAACCATGTTCCTTGAATATCAGGCCTTCTTTGTCTCTGCTATCGAAAAAATGTATAGCTCTAAAACCCAAAACAAAACAAAAGAATATGTAGCACCAAGTATTCAGCAAGTGACCTTATTTGAAAGCAAAACAAAACAAAAAAAGTGGACTCTTTTGGTGACAATGTGGATGAGTGTCATTATGGTATTTCTAAGGTGATTAGTTAAGTCTATACAAGGTTCTAAGATTATAATCCAATAAAATGAATGTCATTAAAAAGAGAGAAAGAAAGATTAATAAAAGGACAAAGTGAAGCGAAAAGACACACTGTAGGATGCTAGGTGTTGAGAAAGGTAGACACAGGAAGGCATATCTGAAGCCCAGAGTTCCCATGGGTTCACCGACATCAAAAGGGCAAAGGAAACAGATTCTTTCTAAATGCAGACGTAAGGGAACACAGGACTCAGCCTACACCTGGCTCACTTTATGACTGTCTTCCTCCTGAACAGGGAATAAATGAGTGTCTGTTATTTGTAACCACCTAGCTTACAGTTCTTTGTCGTGGCAGCCCTAGGAAACCAATACACTCCATAATTGCTGCTGGAAGGAAGATCAGATTCCTACCATGGAGAAGACTAGCTAAACTCGTTTTGATAGCAGTTCGGGAAGCTAGAAGCACTGCTTGCATATAATGGTTAGCATTTCTGCAGATGCGAACACATATTGAATGAGACAAAAGATTTAGAAGGGAGGGAGAGAGAGAGCATCTGGAGTTAGGAGTAGATAACTGCCTCATTAAGCCCTGTCTGTGGAGAGAAGCTGAGGGGCTCCAGTATCAGCTATTATTAAGATTAGGCACAAATAACAGCACAGTCCTCATGAATATCATGTTGTCTCATTATAGCACATAGCTGTCTGCAGTTTAAAGGAAGTTTTTTGAAATTCCCTAATGAAGTAACAACTGCATGAGTTGGCAGAATTCACCCCCTCAATTTGTCATCTTAAAAATATATCGATGGGCATTATTTTTTTCCACCCTAGACTGTGAATCCCACCATCCACACTGTCTTTTTTTTTTCAGCCTTTAACTTCAGCCAGTTTGCTTCCAAGTACAGCATTCAATATTATGGCAACATCCTGCTAAATGTCCTACAAATCACACATGTGTGGAAGGACTTGAAGGAATCTGAGAAGTAACTCCGGAAGCCTCCAGACACTGAACAGTCTCAGCCATGGCTCCACTACATGGAATGACTTAAATGCAGGACGCAAAAGGAAGCTTTGGAGACAGATATTGCCTTTTGAAAGCTGTGAAGATACCAGTCCAATGTAGCAAATGATCATCCTGTCATATACACCGCAAAGAAACTTGTATTATTAAAACTTATACACAACTTCCAAATACTTTATCAACAGAAGATCCAAGTTTGAGGCTACCCTGAGTGAGACTTTGTCCCAAATGAAAAAAAAAAAAGCATAAGAAAGGCACAGCAACATTCTTTACACCAGGACAATATACCTGACACAGGAGCAGCCAGACTGATTTTTATAATCATTCTATTATTTGAACGTTTTGTAGATGCATGTAATGAATGCATTCTGATCAAATCCATCCTTCATTCACTCTCCTACAATTCCCTCTCTAGCCGCTGAATCACACTCCACTTATCCCTCCTATACTCATGAGCGCTTCTTATTTAAACTGATTATACTACTCAGTACATCACTGTCTATATTGGTGTGGGACTGTCTATTGAAACAGGCTTAGTCTCTGAGGAGCTCCATCACTGAAGAAAATGACTCACCCCAGCCGCCTTTGAGTGACAACAGTTCCTCAGATAAATGTGGGGTTTCATGAGTCCCTCTGCCATTCATCCTAGGATTTTGCATACTTCAGTCTTGTGCAGACCTTGTATATGCAGTCACAACCACTGTGAGTTCATGAGTATGATGATGATGACTTGTCTGGAAAATCCTATTTCGCTGAAGATATCAACTGCCTCTGTTTCTCACCATCCTTCCTCCCTCTCCTTTAAGATAGTCTATGATTCTTAATGGGGGAAATCCTAGAGATGCCTTATTTAGTACTGAACACTCCACAGTCTTATTCTCTTCATGTTGATCAGCCGTGGATCTCTGTATTAATAGCTTTCTACTGCAGAAAGGTGCTTCCCTGATCAGCATTAGAATGCATTAATTTGTGACTATAAAAGCAAGAACTTAGTAAGGAGTTCAATAGAATGTCTATTTAGAGGAGTCATAGTATTAGAAGCTCTTTCTGAGGTTGGTGACCCAGTTAGAAGTAAGATTTTGGTTCAGTTAGTGATAGCAAGCCTTGGTTACGTCTTGTGTAGCTGACATTAAGCCCAATCAGGAAGTTCCTAGTTATTTCCATAACCTGCAAGCCTCTATAGTACCAAGCCGGTAATTATAAGAGCTCCCAGAGTTCACAGCTGGCTACGACTGTTTATTCCTCTTCTCTGTTGGGTAACACACAAGGAATTTCCAACCCTATGTGAAGACAAATCAGTAGGAAGACACTTCCAAGTCAGTATCAGCTGGATTTCTCTGTGGTTTCAGTAAGAGGATCTTCCATTAATTTCCGGAGTGTGGTAACCAAGAGCGTGGAAATGGGATGTGCTGTTTGGGTTTGTCTATGCGACATTGCCCACCTGTCAGTGGACATTTATTTAAGAGCCTATAGTGTTTAGAGGAAGCATTTTCTAACCTACTCATTATAGGATAACTCCATTTAAACCACACCTAAGGACACGCACAGACACACATACATATGCACGCACATTTGTTCTATACAGAATCCTCTTTCAGATTATAGGTACTAAATAATTTTCCTCATATAGTTGTCTCTTCATACCTGTCATGGTGTCTTTTGCTATACACGGACTTTACAATCTTGTGAGATCCCATTTGGCAATTGTGGGTCTTAATGTCTACAGTATCAGGATCCTATGCAGAATGTCTTCTTTTGTTTTATTAATATTGAATACAGTGGATCTAGCTTATCATTATCTGAATTCAGATGCTAAGATCACATATCGTGGCTCTAACAAAATAATTCTTGCCAGTGCTTCAGGTCTTGGCACAGAAGACACAGAGAATACCATGTGTATGTATCTGCCAGTATCTCTCCTGTTTTTACATGTTTTACTTCTTAAATATTTTCATGAAATTTTTAATTTTTGAAAATTTAGCATATACACAGAAATCCTATTTCCTAAATATGCCATAATGTTTTAATATACATGTACAGAGAAAATTAAAACCTTGGGCAAAACTAAAGCTTAAACAAATCAGAAATTTTATTTTTTTCCTCTCCATCGTCTCATAAAGTTACTAATGTTCAATCATGTGGGCATACTCTAATGACACTTACTCATCCACATTGTAACCCAAAAGAGTCCGCTTCGAAGCATGAGTGAGATAAATTTCAAGATGCACAGGGAAGATGAAGCCTCCACAGGGTAAGCCACATGCAGGTCACCTGCAAACTTGACCCAAATAGTACCAACATCATAACTTACATCAGGTACAGTCACTGCATACTTCCTCAACTAAAAGTTGTAGAATGTATGTGATATTGTCATCTTTGTTGCTGCGCCATATATAACTCCAATTAGCATTCAAGCATCTAAAGCTCATATTTTTCTATTCTTGTGTAAAACAATTTTTTTTCATAGACAAGGACCAAAAAATTTTTGAGACGTAATACAATTCTGATTTTTATTTTTATTGAATTTTAATGTCAATGACCAGAATTTATTTAAATTAATATCTAAAGTTTAAGGTTACTATAATTTCATTTTATAAAGATATAATGAATTTTTGAAAATAAAATTTGAGAGACTATCTTACATTTCATTAGAAAAGTTGACTTTTTAACAGTATCTGAAATAGTTCTAATATCTATCTAAATTCTGTATTTCTGAAAAAGATGTCATATTAGTTATCTCATATCAAAATAAAAGTTAACAATTTTATAACTATCAATACATATTTCCACAATTACTTATTAACCAGAATTTCTAAAGGCATATACAGTGTATAGAAATAAGATTTATATATTGAACACAAATGAGAATTGGATTTTTCTTGAATCTAATTAAGTACAATTGAATCTGTGAAATGTAGCTGCTAAAAACATAGCTGCTGTATGTATTGAGCAAAACCAATTGTTCTGTGAATTTGTAGATAGAAACTAATGGGTTTCTTCAAGTCCTAAAGAGCAACATTCATGCTGTCACAGTTAAAGAGCAAGGTAAAGCTAATATAACAGCTTTGTTCATAATTAGTTACTTATCCAGTATGCAGAGAAGCAGATCTGCTTGCAATGGCCTTGCTTCACTGAATTAAATAGCGTTTTTTTTTGTTTTTTGTTTTTTGTTTTTTTTTTTTTTATTTCACTGATACGAGAGTTTGCTCTAAGAACCTATGTGGAGATGGGGGGTGAGTTATTTATATATAATTTCTTCCCCTAATACACTGGCATCAAGCCGGGTAGTGGTGGCGCACGCCTTTAATCCCAGCACTCGGGAGGCAGAGGCAGGCGGATCTCTGTGAGTTCGAGACCAGCCTGGTCTACAGAGCTATTTCCAGGACAGGCTCCAAAACCACAGAGAAACCCTGTCTTGAAAAAAAAAAAACACTGGCATCAACTGTCTCAAGTCATAATAAACACAGAAAATATTTTTAAAAATTATATAATAACTTACATGCTTACACATTTCAGAAATTTAGCTTCTTTCACAAAAATTTCAAACATTTCTAGCATATAATACTTGATTGTCAAATCAAATTCATTATCTGTAGCCTAGAGGCACATACCTTATGGTTTTTATCTATCAGATTTGTTCCAGTGTTTGTTACATTTACAATCAAAAGGAAACCAGATTTAAAAATCTGTTTGGTAGGCTATTTATATTTACTTATTATAAAATGTTCATTTTTTATTAACTATTTTTTAATGTTTTGTGCCTATAGAGAGTAGCATGTTTCATTATGATATTTTACACATGTATCATTAAATCTTGGTCAGATTAGCTCTCCCCTCACCATCCTTTCTGGTTCATCCTACTCTTGTTGGTCCCACCCTCCACTTTATGCTTTTATGTTACTAATGTAAGATTAAATCTAGAGTCTGTATGTAGGAGAGTTTATTTATTTATTAAAACATAGTTCTATAACTGAGGTCAAGGATAACTGTAGGAGGAAATACTACTCTTTGTGAATATGCAGAGCCTATGAAGAGTTCATAGTTCTATGCTATTAACAGCCTCTTTGAGGAAACAGTTATTACTCCATTGTTCTGAGAAGAAACTATTAGAAGGAATTAGTAAGGACTAATTAGTCAACTAACTTATGGAAAAACAAAAAAGTGTAGTGTGTTTGTGTATATCTATCCAAAGTCTCTCCTGTGGTTATTCCCATTATGTTTTCATCTACAACATCCACAAATCAATTATTTGAAAAAAATCTATAAACCTACCTGATGCAGGAAGGTCATTGGCTAATAAAGGAACTGCCTTGGCCCATTTTATTGGTTAGAAGATAGGTGGGAGGAGTAAACAGAACGCTGGGAGGAAGAGGAAGTGAGCTCAGACTCGACAGCTCTGCTCTCTGGAGCAGAGACACCATGCCCCGCTCCCCGGCAGACACACGCCATAAAGCTCCAACCCAGGATGAACTAGGCTAGAATCTTCCCGGTAAGACCGGTTCTCACAGATTATTAGAGATGGGTTGATCGGGATATCAGAATTAGCCAGTAAGGGCTAGAGCTAAAGGGCCAAGCAGTGTTTAAATGAATACAGTTAGTGTGTTGTCATTTCAGGACATAAGCTAGCCAAGCGGCTGGGGTGCCAGGGACGCAGCCCCACCGCTCATATTACTACACCTACCATTTTGTTATTAATAGGAGATCAATTATGATGATGATGATTAAAGTGATACATTTTTAAAGACTTCTTGGAAAGGAAGTTTTTACAAATATTTGTTAAAATTATTTATAAGGAAATATTAAAGGCCACCAAAGATATAGGGAGTTGTTTATTGAAAATCTGCTATGTAATGGGAAAAAGCAGCATTGCTAACACCCTGCTGAGAATGCCAAGGCAAGCAGGGTAGCCAGGAGATATCTTAATGCAAAATCTAGAGATTTTGCTAAAAAAAAAAAAATGGAGTACAGACCCAAACAGAGAACTCTCAACAGAGGAATCTAAAATGGCTGAAAGACACTTTAGGAAATGTTCAACATCCTTAGCCATCAGAGAAATGCAATTCAAAACAACTCCAAGATTCCATCTTACACCTGTAAGATTGGCCAAAATTAAAAACACTAATGATAACTTAGGCTGGAGAGGTTGTGGGGTAAAGGGGACACTCGTGCATTGCTGGTGGGAGTGCAAGCTGGTACAGCCCCTTTGGATATCAGTATGGAGATTTCTCAGAAAATTAGGAAACAACTTTCCTCAAGACCCAGCAATACCAGTTTTGGGTATATACCCAAAGGATGCTCAATTGTACCACAAGAATATGTGCTCAATTACATTCATAGCAGCATTGTTTGTCATAGCGGAACCTGGAAAAAACCTAAATGCCCCTCCACTGAAGAATGGATAAGGAAAATGTGGTACATTTACACAATGGAATAAGACACAGCAGAAAAAATAATGACATCTTGAAATTTGCAGGCAAATGAATGGATCTAGAAAACATCATATTGAGTGAGTTAACCCAGACCCAGAAAGACAATTATCATATGTACTCACTCGTAAGTGGTTTTTAAACATAAAGCAAAGAAAACCATCCTACAATCCACAATCCCAGAGAATCAAGACAACAATGAAGACCCCAAGATAGATATACTTGGATCTAATCTACATGGGAAGTAGAGAAAGACAAGATCTCCTTAGTAAATTTGGGTCATGGGAACCATAGGAGAGGGTTGAAGGGGTAGAAAGAAGAACAGAGGAGAGAAGAGAAAGCTGTTTAGCTCAATAAAATCAATCTTAAAAAGGAAAAAGATAAAGCTAGAGATTTTGAGGAAAACTTTGACTGACATTGTAGACTGGGGAAACTGGAAAGAAGTCAGAATTGGACTTAATATGTATTTGGCTTGGGAGTATGTTTGATTTTTCTATTCCTTGTCTTGGGGTAGAAGTTGATAGACACAATACAGAGGGTAGCATCTGTGCTCCAAATATCTTTTGGTAAGGTTTGCAATCTGGATATTGACTAAGGAAACTACGGGACAGCAAGCTTTTGTCATATATGACCTGGTCATTATTTGTCTGTATTTTCAAACTCCCGGTATTACTGAGTTGAATTATTACTTATTAAATTTTAAAAGGAGAACAACAGTGATGTAAATGGACCAGGTGTATCTGATGCATGCATAATAGCATTATTAATTTCCCCTTTATCACTCTATCCTCTGTCCTCATGTGAGGCTTGCAAATTTCCTGCAGTTTTCCCGTTTCTGTCAAAGGACTGCTCACCTGCTGTGAGAAGATCATATATTTCTTTCTTTCTTTCTTTCTCTTTTTTTATTGTAAAAAGATTTATTAAGAATTTTTATTACAATCTTTTCTCATTTTGCATAATTATCCCCATGTGCTCCCAGTTCAACCATTAGGGATAAATTCTGGTCCCACTGTTAGTGGCCTCACAGACTGCCCAAGCCTCACTCACAACTGTCACCCACATTCAGTGGGCTTAGTTGGGTCCTATGCAAGTTCCCCTGCTATCAGTCCAGAGTCACTGAGCTCTCACTAGCTCTGGTCAGCTATTTCTGTGGGTGTCACCATCATGGTCTTGACCCCTTTGCTCATATTATCGCTCTTTTCTTGGGTTGGTTTCCTGTAGCTCTGTCCAGTGCTTCATTGTAGATCTCTCTGCATCTGCTTCCATCAGTTGCTGGATGGAGGTTCTATGATGACAATTAAGGTAGTTACTAATCTGATGACAGTGGAAGGCCAGTTTAGGCATCCTCTCAAAAAAAAAAAAAGTGTTAGCTGGGGTCATCGTTTCGGGTTCCTGGGAATTTCCCTAGAGCCAGATTTCTCCCTAGCCCTTTAATGAAACCTTCAATCAAGATATCGCTTTCCTTTCTCTCCCTTTCTGTATGTCCCCCTTCTTGAGCATCCCATTCCCTCATGTTCTCCTACTCCCTCCCCTTCTCCCCTCTCCCTCTCCCTCTACTGTCCCTCCCTTTTCCCCTCCCACCACCACTCCCAACTTTCTCAGGAGATCTTTTCTGTAATTTTTTAAATTTTATTTATTCATTTTTATTTTTTAGTGTTTTTATTTTTGAGAATATATTTTAATTACAATATTTTTTCTTTCCTTTTCTTCCACACTGCCCTTCGAATTCATGGCTTCCTTTTTACTAGTTGTTATTGCATGCATATATGTATACACATGTATATACATATATATTCTCAAGTACAAGCTGTTCAGTCTGTATAATGCTACTTATATGTATGTTTCAAGGCTGATCATTTGGCACTGGGCAACCGGTTGATGTGATTCTCCCTGAGGAAGATCCCTCTTTCCTGCTCCCATCTCCCACCAGTTGCCTATAATTCTTCATGTAGGGTTGAAGCCTCATGGGCTTATTTCTGTCCACTTTGACACTTTTATTGGTGTCATCCTCATTCATCTCATGTTTTAGAAGGCACATGCATGAGACTCTGTGTATATAGCTTGTGATATTACAAGGAGACACATTCTCATAAAATCTCCCCCATCTCTTTTCTCTTGTGAGACTTCTGTTCCCTCTTCTGCCAGCACACACAGATACTATCACCACAGTGTGATGTTTTTTTTCCACATCCATTTTCATCCAAAGGTCGTTCATATTGCAAAATTACATACTTGCTTTGTTTTTGAAAGAATCCATATTTTTATGAATGTTTAATTTTTACTAATAGAGGCTAATTTTCTGAGATTAAATGGTCAATAGACCACTGTACATTTGGTGAAATAAAATGAATTTTTGTAGTTTCTGCTCTTCTTATTCTAGCTGAAAAAAAATCATGCCAATGAAGACATATTAAAATATTAAGGTCATGTTGAAGGTATTTTCTCTCCATTTGTTAATTCATTCTGCTTTTTAGTCTAATAGAATATGTGAGACTATATATTCCAAAATATATACTAAAATGTATTGTACAAGGCACATGTTTCTGATATACTGAAGGACTTTGAAATTTAAAATAGGGGGAATATTTCTGATAAGTACCCTGTGTAGGAAACAGTAATGTGTGAGAAAACATCCCCAAGCATAGTACAAGTAACTGTTTATTATATTCCCTAAGGCTTGAGGAACTATTACGGTAATTTTCCATATAAATGAGCTTTTAAGAGATTTAACTAAGCAAGATAATTGTTATTCATTCAAATACTTGAAGAATTTATCCTTCTAGTTCTCTAATTACACTGTCCCCAAAGACTTACTCATATTCATATGTATGTATGTATATATATATATATATATGCCTCTTCGGAATATAAATATCCATATAAAATAATTCATTTCTCTTACAGTTAAAAGTAAGTCATTGTGGTAGTTAACAAATATGTTTCTGTACAAAATTTGAAAGGACACTCTACAAATTCACATTCTCCACCCATTTTTAGTGGCTGTCTTGCATTGGGCATCTGGAACATAATCTTTCCCTTGGTTTATTTTGTGGTTTTTGCATTTTCCAGCAAGTTTTACAGTTAGAATCATACAACATGTAGGCTTTTCAGAACCTTTTCTTTAAGTTATCATAACTTAAGTTATGATAGCGTTCTTACGTTTCTTTCACATTTTTTCAGAGTTTGAAAAAAAATTCAATTCTTTTTATTGTTGTATATATCCTGGTGGTAAAATAGTGCAAATTATTTATTTATTAATTCATTGAAAGGTGCCTTGGCTACTTCTAAGTTTTGAAATTATAAATGAAGCAGCTATAAACATTGATATGCAACTTTTTGTTTGGATGAGAGTTTATTAATCATTTGACTAAACACCCAGTGATTAACTACTGGATCACACAGTGATAGAATATGCAATTTTTAAAGAATATATATATTCTTTATATGTGTGTGTGTGTGTATACATGCATATGAAACCCAAAAGCCCTTTAACTTTGCTTATAATACTTACATGTATATGTGTCCATGGTTGAATAGTCTATGAGGAAGCCTTTTCCTAGAGCAAACTGATTCTCCTCCGCAGCCAATGAGCCTCTGTTGCTCTTCATTTACAGATGGGACATTTTATAATTTCCATGTCCACGTCACCTATTTGTCATTTGTATATCTTTTTGGCAACACACACTTATCATGAATATTTGCTATTCTCAGAACATTGCGTTATATCCGGGGACCATTTCTAATTATTACAGAGAGGAAATGTATACTTAACAGTAGATTATTATTATTATTATTGTTATTATTATTATTATTTTGGTTTTTCGAGACAGGGTTTTTCTGTACCTTTGGTGCCTGTCCCGGAACTAGCTCGTGTAGACCACGCTGGCCTCGAACTCCCAGAGATCCGCCTGACTCTGCCTCAGTAGATTATTTTTAAAAGATACTAAGAACATTCATTTTCTGAGGAAAGCAATAGTTTAGCTGAAAATACATCTCTTTTCAATAAGGACAGTTGCCATGGAAACATTGTTCTTGATTTTCGTTAAATACATGTAGGTGTGACTGAACCGTCTTAAATTTCCCATTCTAAACAAGCTTCCACACTGAGAAATCTCCATTTTGGCTTCATTTTTTGTTGGAGGTGAACTACACTCAACATGTCAATCATGTGACATAGCCACTTCATTCTCAGAATATTACCACTAAATTGTGCACATATATTTAAGGGACATGTAAAATGCTGATAACAACATCAGTAGAGATTATCATCTAAAGTCTGAGAACAAGCATAGTATCTTCCTGTCAGACTGAAAGAGTATTTTGTGATACACACACAGAGTGCAATAGTTCTGAGTAGTGAAGTGAATGAACAAGTTATTGCTTTAAGCAACAGACTGAATGGCTTTCATAAAATGATGCTAAAAATAGACTCCAGGAATAAACATTTGACCACAAACTACATTATGTATCTGAACACTAAGTAAAAGCTGTCTAAAGTGGTATAAGTCAGGGCTTAGAAGATTCTGGCAATCCCGTTTCCTGTTTGAGGAAATATTCATGTGCTTCTGCTCATTGGCTTAAACATTTTTAGTCATATAATTTTTATTTGTGATTCTTTACAGATAAACCCATTAACAAAACAGTCTAAAACTGTATGTATTAATTAACATTTTAACTGTCTTTAGTTTTGGTAATGGAAAATTGGTGCTTTAAATGAAAATAATCATGAGATTGTAATTATAAATACAAAGAAGGAATATTCAGAATCTAAATACTTTATAATGTCTATACAGATAAAATCTCCTGATCTAAGTGAAAGATATGAAGCAAAACCAGACCACAAAGTGTTCAAACAGATACAGAAACCACAATGACGTGACAGCACGGCTCTATTTCCAGCCAGGCCCCAAACTGTCCCCATTGGTGTCACTGGAATCTAAAGCTGCTTCCTTTTTTAATATTTCAGGAAATAGTTGTTTTAAGACACCCCTTAGATCACAAGCAGATTATGATCATAGTTCATGATTTTTTTTTTGTCACTTTTACTGTTCTATGTAGTTCCTCATATCACTGGCTCCTAACAGGCCACAGTTGTGTTCTTCCTGAGCCTAGACAACAGAGCTGAAAGCAAACATTTGATTTGCTGAAGATGAACAGCAGAAGGCTGG
This sequence comes from Microtus oregoni, assembly GCF_018167655.1. NCBI lineage: Eukaryota > Metazoa > Chordata > Mammalia > Rodentia > Cricetidae > Microtus > Microtus oregoni. Next base: position 217,819 of record NW_024544551.1, read on the forward strand.
GAGAAACCAGGTCAGGAGCTGGGATCTCAGGCCATCTGGTGATAATTAAAAATTATAGTTAACATAAATGAAACGGGGGTAAGGGTCAATAGTAGTGATGGAGAAAGGTAGCTGCCAGCATGTTCTTGTTAATCCAATAATGATTGATCACAGCCACTTAAATAAAAGGATTGCTTGAACATGTCTGTAGCGATGAGTTTAGATTGCACTTCAGAGTACGGGTGCTAAACATCTGGGTCAATCTGTTTCCAAATGTGACCAGGATAGCAACCCTGAAATATGAAAATACTTCTCATGCAACACTTCAGTCACAGACTGAACTTGCTAACATGAATGGATATGCTGATATTTTGTATAGCTATTGGGCTTTTAAATGGCAATTTGTCACCAAAGTATATTTAATAAGTTGTTCCTCACAACTTTTCTTATTGTATTATTCAAATTATAACCAAAACGCATATAGGCATTCATATGTGTATATATACAAACACATTCACATCTTCTACTATATATGAATATGTTTCATGCTTCAAAGTCACATCAATTTCGATGTAGGGCACATGAAACAGACCATCGATTAGATCTTCAAAGGGCTTGTACCACTCTTATTGAGTAACATTTTCTTGATATTTAATTATCTGCTTCACTTTATTATAATAATAAAGATGTTGGGGTGAGGCTAATGCAGTATATACGTTCTGTATATTGTATTGCAGTTGTCAGTTTTCTCACATGTAGAAGGGTAATTAATTTTTTCAATAATTTCAAGAATGTTCTCTTTTATTCTATAGAAGAATACAATGTATTTTATAGAAGTTAAATGGTATAAAAATTCACACGACTGGCAAATATACACAGCTAATAAAACATGTGCCCTTTGGTACTCTAAATATTTGTGAAATAAATGAATAATGAGAAATGAATAAAGTATGATATATACAACTGAGCGTCAAAATTGTCACATAGAAGCAAAAGAATAACTTTCTAACAATATTGTCCTGAAGTTGCTCAGAGCAGATCAGGGCTCGAGGTTGTTCTGAATATTCTGCTCTCTTTGCTAGATTTGGTTCAGTTTAATCTCAATGCCATGAACACGTTGACACATTTTGTATTCTACTCAATGCTTCTAATTGCATGTTTTGCATAAGTTCTATATTTTTAAAATATTTATGAATATATCAAATCATCTTTAGGAACTCACTGAGAAGAGCCTTGGGCTTAAGCTGAGTGAAGTTATGAGCAGGGATGAAAGAGCCTATGAGCATTCTGACCCTAGAGATGCTTCTGATGCAACTCGTGACCCAAATACATAAGAAGGAGAGAAGTTTCAGGGTTAGTCTCTGATGTGATTTATATGAAACCAGTTAAACAAATTAGGTGTCACAGAGCAAGATACTGTGCGTCTTAAAAAGCTTTGTCTAAACCATACTGAGCTCCCAAGGTCCAAATGAGGAGCAGAAGGAGGGAGAAGATGAGCAAGGAAGTCAGGACCCCGAGGGGTGCATCCACCCACTGTGACAGTGGGGCTCATCTATTGGGAGCTCACCAAGGCCAGCTGGACTGGGACAGAATAAGCATGGGATAAAACCGTACTCTCTGAACATGGTGGACAATGAGGGCTGATGAGAAGCCAAGGACAATGGCACTAGGTTTCGATCCTATTGCATGAACTGGCTTTGTGGGAGCCTAGCCTGTTTGGATGCTCACCTTTCTGGACCTGGATGGAGGGGGTGGAGGACCTTGGACTTCCCACAGGGCAAGGAATCTAGACTGCTCTTCAGACTAGAGAGGGAGGGGAAATGGAGTGGGAGGAGGGGGAGAGGAGTGGGGAGAGGGGAGAGGAGTGGGAGGAGGGGGAGGGAAATGGGAGGCAGGGAGGAGGTGGAAATTTTTTTCAACAAATAAATAAATAAATAAATAAAGCTTTGTCTAACAAGTAAGGAGAAGAGAGCATGTGTGCGATGATTGACTTCATTTCCAGTATCTGCTGTCTTATGAGCCACTTACTTTTCCTCCAGCAGTCCAGGAATATAAATGCAGAAACCATGTTGTCTCTTGCTTCTGGATGGAATACTTACAGGTCAATAAGGATTTTGAAGTAATACACTGTCCACATAATTTAGGAAAGGCTCAATACGCACTTTCCTTCAATTTTATCTTTCTTTCCATTGTCATGTTTTTCAAAAGCAACCCCAAAAGATATGAGTATTACACTGTAACACTTATTTGTGAATGTGATTTCATTAGAAGCAGTTTAGAGCCATCTCCAGTGAAGTGACCCAGAAGAGAGACAGTTTGCTTATGATGTAATTTTTATTGTGTGTTATGGCTACTACACAACAGTTCAATCTCTCAACTGACACTGAGGAACTCAGGTTTTAGAATATGGCAGAATCTGGCAAAAACAGAGATCTGATGTATGGGAGGAAGAGCTTGCATTTTCAGCTTGTTTTCTTATAGACAGAGGAAGACAGAAAAATATGCCTGCATTCTACAGGAAAATATTTGATTCTCTATTAAGAGATAATTTTTATACATTGGTTGAAAGACCTATTCTAAGACTTTGGGGCAGAAAAATTCAATGACTTCACTTCAAAGAAAGCCTAACATAGATGTTATATTACTAAAATAATTCTCAGTGCCCTTGATTAGAAAATAAGTTGCATATTAACATTAGTGGACGGAAACTGAGAAGAAAAGACCATTCTGTTGATCATGGTCATGTGGAGTGTTTTAGATTGCACAATCACAATCTAAACAGAATTTAATTAATTTATTACTGAATATATTTAAAAACAGTATGGATTATTTACTTGAGAGAGGAGAGACAGAGATAGAAACTCAAAGATAGAAACAAATAAGTTGGACATTTTGGAGAAAGAAAAATGTTATGATATAAGACAAAAGATTAAATTATATGGGAAGTACTTTATAAAATATGCAGTTGAGTGGATTGTTCAATATAGTCAGTTTAGAAACAATTGCCTTATGTAATAATCTGCCCAAGATAAGGTCTCAGATTTTCACTACAAACAAAATTATAAGTTTAGGCCATAGCTCATTAAACTTGATTTTCTCCAAAAACTTTAGGCTCAGGGAATCCATTTCCCATACACTTCTTATTCTAATGATTAAGAGAGCAGTGAGATTTGTATAAATGTCTTAGGAAACCAAAATAGAGTACTCCTGATTATGAATCCACTATACAAATAATGTATCCTATGAAACTACTCTGTAGGAAATATTAAAACCACATTAAATCTTTTTTTATGCCTCATCTCTTAAATGCAGAATATGCAGGAAACAGAGAAACTCACTTAATATCCTCAAACTCACTTCTGGATATTCAAAAGGCAGAGTGCATCTTTGTTTCTTCAGAGGAAAATAAAAATCCTGAATGGGGTGTTTTAAGTTAAAAAACACTAAAGACATATAGAAAGAAAATACAGTGATGGGAATTTTGTACAATAAGTCTCAGTGAATGCAGTGAACTAGCACACACCAGGTTTTGGATGCCACCACTACTACGCAAACAATTAAAGTTAAAACAAAACAAATAAACAAACATGAGATAGTGTTTAGCTGACCAAATCAAGAGGCTGGCTATGCGTCAGATAGTAGATAATACTGTGAAGAAATCATTAGATATGACTAAGCCTGAGTAGTTTCGTACAAGTCTGTTTTTATTACTGAAGTAGCAATATGCATAGTATTTTTTCTGTTTGTTCTATAATTAATTTATTAACAACTATTAAATCTAGTAATGAATAAATTGATGCTAATTACATATTCCCTCTTGAAAGTTTGGAACATTTGTAATAATAAGCAAATATTATGGAAAAAATAATTGGTAGGAAAAGTGGAATAATGTTTTTCTAACACCAATCAATTACAAATCTCAAAATTCTTATTATAGAACAGTAATATAGTCTAAAAGTCACATCGCATTAATACATTTTGAGTTTGACACAAAGGATACATAATAGCAGTGATTTTACTTTAGGTTCTCAGTGCCTTATACCTTGGGGGAGTTTTAGGAGAAAGAAGTAGGAAAGAAAGAAAGAAAGAAAGAAAGAAAGAAAGAAAGAAAGAAAAGAAAAGAAGCAAGTAGGGAGGAGAGATGGGGGGAGGCTGGATCATTCTACATCAACTATAACATCCTTTAACGTCCGACTTTCCCTTAGAGAAAGAATGTAAAAATTAACATCTAAAGCTGTAATATTGCTATGAATGCTACGAGACTTCCTATTGATGATCTCAGAGGCTTCCCAGAAGGACACCAGTCCTAGGCCACCCATCACAGTTCTATTTGTAATGTATCCCACCAGATGCTAGTTTTGGTGGCTGTTGCTGTCAGTTACCAGTAGTTTATATTTTAATTATTACTTAAATACAATTGGATAGGCAAATTTAAGTGAGCATTTACAAACCCTTTAATATATTAAGATACACTGCTTTTCCATCTTATCTCAGACTGAAGATTTTGGTTTGTAAAATAACAATGTGAGGAAATTCTTCTCTACAATATTTCGAGAAGTTCTGCTAAGAATTTATTAGGTCAGGGGCATCAAATAAAGTAGTCTGGATCCCCTCCACATACAAATTAATAATAATAATAACAAACAACAACAATAATAAAAACAGCATTGACATAAGGTTTCATGTAAGTGAGTAGTGTATTTGGGGTAAGATGTTCTAAGGTATAAAGAAAGGAAAATAGGCGTTACTGCTTGAGGGAGGGAACCACTAATAAAGAAGGCACTGCGTGCATCTCTTCCATCAACAATAGGAACAGATGGTTCTCAGGACCTTCCAAGAACCTTAGAAAGCATTTCTAAACTTCCCCAAGAGACTTAAGTAGGAAATATTTATGGATGCAATGATTCCCCAATTAATTAATGGTTGCCTGGTAACTTAAGACCTCCTACCGGCAAGTTTATAACTAAATCAGAATAGCTTCTGTAACCCCTAGGGGTTTTCCACTTACAGCAATCTTAGCCAGATCTTGGCCCAAGGGTGGAGCAAAGCTCAGAAGAGATGCCAGTAGGTCAGTGAACTGATACTGGCACAGAGGGTGTGAGAAACAGAGATCTCCACGGAGTGTAGAGAGGAGCCTATGACAGGGGGAGGGAGGAGAGATGCTGGTTGCTCGTTCCCATTGTGCCATGGACCTTATTATCCAGACCCAGAGAGGAAAATCAAGCAAATAATTAAACACAACAAGATTTCTCTGGAGAAAGATCAGTAAATGAAAGCCAGTTGACTGAGGCCAAGAATATAAAGTCCTCTCACGGTGTTGCCTCTCCTTCCTGCTCCTGTGGAGATATGTGCGTTGTTCCTCAGCCCTGTGATAAAGTGCACTCATTCTCATGCCTGTTCTTACAGCACTGAAATGGCAGGCACGCATAAAACAAAACAACTGTAGCCAGTAATTAAGTGGATGACTAGCCTTCAAAGAAAGGGAGCAGAGCAGCTGTGGAACTGGCCTCACGACACAAAGTATCTCCCGTGTCCTCAGGAGAAGAGCAAGGCATTCAGTGCTCCTAATGATCTCTTTCATCATGCTGTCTCCTCATTGGCATCCAAGACTTCAGATCCCCTGTCTGCTAATGGCATTTCCTACCAGTAGCCATGAGGCTCCTGCTTCTCCTTCATCTTGCCCATCCTTCATCCTCACTGTTGGCAGACTTTCTGATTTACTCTTGAAGCCACATGTCTAGATTTGACTGTCTACCGTATAATGGCAACTCTTCTGGGATGAAATGAAAATACATTAAATATGATTAGATAGTTTACATCCCTGTGGGTGAATCCCACCAGTTACGATCTGGATAAATGACTAGTTTTCACTAGCAATACTGCAGCCCACCCTAAGCTAATGACCAACAGGAATGGAACCAAGTATTTTAGTCTCTCTTTAATGTCTCCAGACATATTAAATAATGAGATAGATCTACTCATCTTGGTTGTTTTCTTTCTACTCTTTACCTTCCAAACTTCACTTTAAGGTATTTTGATATGATAGAAGACAACCTCTGGATAAAAACATCAAACAAATGAGTTGCTTATGAAAGCATATTTCTCCCATCTGCATTTCATTCAGCAAGTAAGAGCTGGAGATTTAAATTGAGTTTATTCAAGCTTAAACCAGAGTCAAGCTTGACAAGCTCATCGCGTTTGGTTTTGCTCATAAATAGTGCCGTACACATTCCAAATTCAATTATCTCCAGTTCTTACACAGTCAAAATATGAGGGAAACCCGGGCCTATGGACCACTCTTAAAATGGCAACAGAATAGTTTAGTATCTGATATTTTGTTTTTACTTTATCTTGTAAAGTTAAAATTAAATTGGGATGGCACTTAGAAGATTTTTTCATCTTGAATATTACATTGCTGAAAAAATGGACATGTGGAGTTTTGCTTAATCTCTTTTCAGAGTTTGTACTCATTAATGAAGTCAGACATACTATAACGTGGAGAGAATTTTGCAGTTGTTGTTGGTCTAATAAAGGTAGGACATGCCTTGTTAAGTATTTCTGTACCTGGAAAAAGTCCATAGATGGATTCTTCTTATACAATTGAATTTATGTGATACGTGAAGGTGTTTCCAATGACTATGATAGCCAAACATTTCATTCCACCCTGATTTAAAGCCATGACCAGAGATCCTTATTACTTGTAAAAGGTTCTGTCAATTGTGTCTTTATGTGAAAAGGTTGGTTATCTGTAGAAGACCCTAACTGTAATCAATGTTAAATGAATAAAAAACAAGATGAGGACTAGAGAAAAATCACAAGTTTGCTTCCACAGATGCATAAAGATATAAGATAATTACCTAGGCATGCTGTCGCGTTCCTACTATCCCAGAAATTGGGCAGTAGGATGTGAGATGGAAGTCAGTCTTGACTACACAACAAGACACTGTCTCAATAAAACAAAGCAGAAATAGGAGAACTCACTTAAATCTATCTCAATCAGGAAAAGCAGTGTAGCTGTAGACAAGAACACAGAGACTGAATTCTAGAGTAGGCAAAATAAAACAGAATGTGCTGTCTGTCAGTCTCTCCTCTCTCTTTCACGAGTACTGCTCACCTCCAGGCTGCCAGGAAATCTTTAAACACCCAAGTAATTGATTTAAAAAAATCCAAGTGCAAAATGCTGACTTACAAACTTCTTTTTCTATGTGGGCAAAAATAAGTAGTATCTGGACTTGATTCTGTTATCACCATCTGAGTGAACTCAGGTAAGATGGACTTGATTCTGTTATCAACATCTGAGTGAACTCAGGTAAGATGGACTTGATTCTGTTATCAACATCTGAGTGAACTCAGGTAAGACACATTTGGAAACATCTTAGCCATTGTCTCCTCTCGTTAGATAATGTTAACATCAATTATCTTTCTTGCCTGTGTTTCCTTGTTGACAAAATGGAGCTCTCACACTTTATTGGTGAATTGTACAGTGTACAAAATACACTTTTCCTAGAGTATTCTAGCCTAGCTGTGGGTAAACACCATGACCTCATTTTTAATCATATCGAAATCACAAAATAGGCTTCTGTCACTGTTGAAAACACAATTATGCAGGAGGAATGCAAGGTATCTCTAGAAAAAAATAGAAGAAAACACAACTCTAGAAAGGATTTTTTACAGACAGGCTGAGCGTCAGGAGGAGAGGGAAGGAAAAGTTTCAGTTGCTAAGGCGAGAATTCCTTTTTTAGCTTTGGGTGATTTCTTAGCTACTGACCTCAAGAACAAAGGCAAAAACTGTGCAGTGATTTAAACACAGAAAGAGACGTGCTCATGGGTTAAAATCATTTATCAAGGAAGAACATACTATGTGTTTGGGAAAGAGAATAAGGTCGACTATCCCTGGTATGTTTCCCTGTGTACCAGCTCAGGAGGAAGATGTGGCTGCCTTCCAGCCCATAAACACAGAGAGATAACTTCTTTTGAGAAGTGGTTAAAAGAAGATAGTTTCCAGGTTTAAGGAATGGCTAACTTAAAAATCCTGTGTAAGCTAACTTTCAAGCAGGTGTAAAACAGAAGAACATGGTATAATCAGATTAGAAGCAATCCAGCAAAGGTATTCTAGAATTATATAAAGGATGGAAGAAGGAAGAACTATATAGACACACCAGTAGTACAAATATATACAATAGAGAGAATTAAATGTTTGCAAATATTTCTGAAATATAAGGAGAAAGCTAATATAAATCTACATATAGTTGTTTATTTAGTTGTTTGTTTATGATGACTACAGTCATCATACTTTAAAATTTGACAAAAAATTTAAGAATTTGTAATTTGAAAGCAGAAGTTCAGTACAAATAAAAACAGGGCTCACATCCTCTCCAATTCTCTCAGTCCAACGGTTATTCTCATTAGGTTCCGTTTAGCACTATCTTCATGAACTATCGCCCTTTAGTTACAACATAGGCCTGACATGCCTACATGAATTCTCGTGTTCTCAGTGCAGCAGTGCTGAGAGGTGAGACTTGAGGGGAAGTGACTGAAAAAGGACGGCTCTCACCACTCCTACTCACTGCCTTACTGTGGGCCCCAGAGTAACTCAGACAGGAACTGTTAACTGAAAGCTCTAAAACTACCAGCCGAAATGAAGCCTACTTCCTTTCTTTAGCATGAATTTCTCAAGTGTTTTTTTTTTTTATCACAGTTAAAAGAAGAGGACTAGCACAAGCATATATTAATTTGGGGGTCATTTGAGCAGTTGGGATTCCCAGTCTTTCCTCATTTTCATGAATAATATCTCATAAAGCGGCAGAGTCAGACTCACCTCAGAATGCAAAGCCTTGGAGCTCGGCAAGATGGTACTGTTACATCTTATGAACAAAAGGCCCCAGAACAGAACGCCTGGTCTTGACAAAGAGGTATCTTCCTCTGAATGGCCCTAAAATGTCAACAGAATCTGTTACATATCTGTGGGTAACCCAGGAAAAGAGGCCGGCAAAGATCATCTTCCTTGACCATACAGCAACATGTCTATAGTTCACTGTTAGTTTATAGAGCAGCTTGTGACAAGATATTGAAGATCTTAGCTAGAAAAGAAAATTTGATTTCTGCTCTCTAAATTGTAGCAATCTGTGGTTCATAGTAAGATGAGAAACTAACAGTAAACTGTGCAATATAAATATTCTATTTTGTAGTCACAGCTTATATATCTAAAATCCTCCAGGACTTTCCAGTTAATGATATGGAGAAATTACATTATTATTTGTTTAAATTGTTATGTGGCAAAATGTATTTGCTTTAAGAAATAGGTATAATCTTGACAGTAAAATGTGCTTTTAGATTCTAAAACAGAGCTAAGACTTATCTAAAAAGTAGTCTATTCCACTAAAGCTGCAAAAAGTGACTGGAGAGAAAAATCTTAAACATACACACGCAGGTAGACACACATACACATACACATACATATGCACAAAAACACACATGTACATACATACACATGCACACACACACTTTTGAAACACTACCTTAAAAAAGAGAAAGAGAAGAAAATTACTAATATTTGAATTTAGTCATGGTGCATAGATAAAAAGGCAAAATAATTCTATTATCTATCACAAATTAAGTAATAACAGTGTAACACACAAAAAATAATGTTTTGCATTAAATATGTATCTTTTTCTTTGTAACGACAACACAGTTTTACATTAGAATATTTTTAAGGGGAGATAATAAAGAAGATACAAAGATAAAAGTACTAAACCTCTACAAATTTTGTATGTATGTAATTTTGTGCTTTGAGAGGACAATGTAAGGACACATGATAAAAATTCATTTATGGTTATATGAAACACCAAACAATAACTTTAAGAATATTAAACAAAATAATCAGAAAGAATATGGCTCCCATAGTCCATGTGAAAAGCTGAGGTCTTAAACCCAGAGTGGTGACTAACACTGTTTGTGAAAGATTGTTCCCAAGAATGATCCAAAGGTCTAGAAAGGGGAAGATTAAGTTTGTTAGGTCTGTTATGTAAGACAGTATAGATGTGGCCTTGACAGACAAATTGACAATTCAATAAAAATCTCAAATTAAAGGTGTAAATGTAACAATAATTGCCTGATAATTAAATGAGTGAATACGACAGAGGGATGGGGTTGAGGATGTAGTTCTAAAAACCCTACAACACTTAGGTCACAGATCAGGTGGAAAGCTGGAAAAGGAGACTGACAAAGACCAACAGATGTAGCAGGACAAGAGGAGAGTTTGGTGAGCTACAAGTTTAAAGAACAAACTATTTCAAGGAGAAGGATTTGATGAAGTCTTTCTTAAGCTAGATAACTTGATTTTCTAGTTTGAAAATCATTGATGATCAAATGTGCATGTTGTTGGCATAGATCATCTTTGTGTCCAATGCCTCAGTGTGATAAAATTTCCCTATCAAAAGTTCTGTAAATTTTGCGATATATGACTTGGTTGACCAAGGCATTCCTCAACCTGGAAAAATAGATTTATGGGATGCTGTGGCAAAAGCATGATATAAGTGAGATTAAAGATAAACGAAGTGGAAACAGGTGGGCTGGAGCAGATTTGTGTGACTCAGATTCAAACAAAGCAGAAATGAATAATGAAGAGAGCACTTCATCAATACGAGGTTAGTGTTGTTATTGATTCCTAATTTGAAAGAATTAATAACATTTTTGTTGGACTAGGAAGAGGGAACTGATGAAGAAGGAGAAAAGGGGTACAGGAGAGAGAGGGGGAGAATGCAGGGACAATGAAGCATGAACAGAGCATGTTCTACTCTCAGGCATATTCTCAGCTCAGAACAGAAAAATAAGCCCAGCTAAATGGCGAAGAAAGACAGCACACAGATGCAGATGAATGAGTGCTAATGTGATGCTGTACTAAAGGTGCTTATTTGTTCTTCTACTTATCTCTTTTTAGAGGGGAGAGGTGAGGAAGATTGCTAACACCCCGGTAATATAAAGAGCATGTCTGAAACCAACAATCAGTAAAAGGAGAGAAAGTGGAGAAATACAGAAAGATGGGGACCTAACCATGAAAGCTCATTTAAGATTAATAATCATTTAAATAAAAACTCAGTGTGTAAATGTTTTATTCTCTAGAAAATTCAAACTGAAAAAGTAACAAAAATATTAGCAATCATAAATTTAAACTGACCTGATTCCAGAATTGTTTGAAATCTTTACTTTGCTGCATTTAGATTTAGTCAAAATTGGATTCTTGATTGACAAATTAAAATGAAAGCACTATGGAAAACACTACAAGAACACAATCATAATGAAGAGTCACAGAGTTTAAACCATCTAAGGAAAAGAATGAATGGTTAGTCCATTGTTATTCTTCTTATTGGGGTAATAGAATTGATGTAATAAAGCATTTGAACTGGGAATTTCAGAAGTATCAGAAGAAATGGGTACATAACATTGCAATTATTTTGGCTGTTGAATGGTTCTGTTGGCGGGGAAAGCTGCCAAGCCTGGGGATTTGAGCTCAATCCCTGGTTTCCACAAGGAAGTAGGAGAGAATAAACTTCTGTAAGCTTTATTTTGACCTACAACAGAGAGTGGGTAGGGGCAAAGAAAGAGAGAGAGGGGAAGAAAATATATTAAAATTATAAATATAGAATAACTTTAGTTATCAGTTTTATATTGTCTAGAGCCTAGAAAGTGTGTAGGACTAGAAGTCTATGGGAAATAAGTTCCCAGGGTCTGCATGACAATTGTAGATGACTGACAGATACTGCAATGTATGAGTAGTGGTATAATTCAAAGGTGAAAATGATTGGGCAAGAAATAAAGAAGACAATCTGAAAATAGTAAGGAGGAATAAGGGGTATCTCTTCCACTTTCAGCACAAATGTATGAGGGATATGAGAGAAGAATGTTGCACTGCTCATATATGCTATAGAGGGCTTCTAGTTTACATCAATCAGAGAACATTCAAGTTTTCATTCAATTATAAGTATACAGAACCTTTATAATTATGAGAAATTCACTGAACAATAATGATTGCTTTTGTACAGTTCAGTAGAGATGTTGAAAGAATTCAAGAAAGGACAGTGCTATTGAGACTTGGGAAGTATAGGCGTTAGGAAGACGATTAAGTGCTTTTGGACAAATCTACATTATAAACTACCGTCCAGGTCACTAACTACACTATGACATCATCATAAAGAATGAATAGTTGACCATACTGATGATATCATCATAATCATAATGGATGACAAGGATCAATTTAACTGAATGCACAGAAAGTCATTTCATTAGTTAATTCACCAACCAGGCCTTGAGTGCCAAACAGGTGTTAGTCATTATGTTAAGTGCTGCTATAGAGCAAAGGTCAACACATCAAATATGGTCTCTGCCTTTCCCAAACTCAAATACAACAGACAGAAGGACATTGAACATGGAATGAAAAAGGGAATTCATGCCTAAATCTCTCTGGTTGCCTAAGATTAGACGGATGGGATAGAGTAGTGTTAGATAAAAAACAAAACAAAACACACACACACACACACACACACACACAAAACAGTAAGGTTTATTAGGTCAACAGTCTACGGTAGTGATATATTGATTGGTAGAATACACATAATTTGGGAGAAACCCAGTATGGTACAACAGAGGCTGAGAAGACAGTTTGGAGGGACTGTATTTATTTGTCATACTTGTCCTTTAACTTTTACTGATTTTTGTTCTCATTTGTCCATGTCCTGACTTCTATGTTATGTTTTGGTGCATTAAAATATACTTATTTTCTTTATTTTTGACATAATAGTTATAACTGAATTTTTCTATCATTCTTTTTGGTTAATGAAATATTGAATAAATAGTTAGAAACCATTTCTTATTGTTCTTGGCTGTTCATTCTTTTTTTCCTATTTGTTAATATACTCACTCCTCCTACTCACCCGCCCATCCTTCCATAATACACAACTACAGAAAAGAACATAGCGAAGACCTATTATATAACCCCACCACACAAGTAGGTTTGTAGCTAGACCAGACAAATGTCTGGGATGTGCTGTTGTAAATAATAAGGGAAGAAATAATTCTTCCCTGACGTGATAAAGCAACGGTGGGAATCTACTCCAAGAAGTGGCTGTGACACACCTTAGCTTCCTGTAATGTAAGCTGAGTTTTAAAGTGAGTGGCCCTGTGTGGCCTGGGGTGGAATTCATAAAACTCTTCTCAAAGGACATCAAGGTGTAGGTGGTAGTTATTCGTTCATATCCAATTTATCAGTCTTGATGTCGGCAGTTCCATTCTATTTGCACTTTTGGAAATGCAATATCCTTCGTTTCCATATAGTAGCCAGCATTTCGTTCTTGTTCTTTTTATTATACAGAATCAAGAAATTTGTGATTTGGAGCCATGTATGTGCATTTACCTCCAAAAAACAATGCATTTCCCACATTTCAGACCATAATCAATAAAATCTGTGTAAAAGCCTCAGTGCTTGATTAAGCATTGCCGTTAATATTTTACTGAAAGAGTCTTTGGAATGTCCTTTCTATCCTTGAGTTCATTAAGGCCTCAGAGATGCATCACAGGTTCAATATCTTATTTCAGGTTAGACTTTTCATCTATGAATCTCAAAGATGATAAAATGAGTTTTAATGTCTTTAGAGGTCAGGGTGTGTTTTGCGCCTACAGTTTATGTAAATGACCCTTTTCATCCACTTGACTTTCACCTGCAATTTATTATTATCTGAACTTGCAAGATTTAAATTCCACATTATTTCTTTCTTATTGAAGGAAAATATTAATACAAACCCACCCAAATCATAAACACAATTCTATGTCATTATAAATTCTATTATATTACCTATAGACACTTACTCAGTTCATGACCTGGAACATTACCACCACAGTGCATGGTCAGTTATTTTTTTTAGCATAAATAAACAGTCGTACTTACCTACCCTTTTTCCCCTAGGTAATACACAATTTGCATATGATTCAAATTGCTTCAATCTAGTGGGTACGTTTACTTTGGTCTGTATTACCTATATGAAGTGAGTAGACATTTGTTCATAGTTCTCAAGGAATAGTTATACAAAAATGTTTCAACAATCTAAAAATTGATCTAACAATGCTCATTTCCATAGTATAATTTTTAATCATTAATAAAACTGAGCAACATGTGAAAATAAATCTTTGGAAATATCTTTGACTAATAGGAAAGTTATTTAGCAATAAAATGATGGGTTGAATAAAAAAGCTTGGAGGTAAAAAATGAATGTTTGATAATTAATTTATAAAAATTTGACTAATTTTACTTTAGATTGCAACTAAAATTTCTAAAAAGATAATGAGAAATAAAATCATTCTTCATTTAAAAAATTTTCAAACATATATTTTAAAATAATAAATAATAGCCAGCTGGTGGTGGCACATAACTTAATCCCAGCACTCAGAAGACAGAAGTATGCAGATCTCTGTGAGTTCAAGGCCAGCCTGGTCTACAATGGGCTAGTTCCAGGACAGGCTCCAACACTACAAGAAAAAGCATGGGATAAATCCGGACTAGCTGAACATAGCGGACAATGAGGAATACTGAGAATTCAAGAACAATTGCAGTGGGTTTTTGATCCTACTGCACGTACTAGCTTTGTGGGAGCCTAGGCAGTTTGAATGCTCACCTTATGAGACCTGGATAGAGGTGGGCAGTCCTTGGGCTTCCCACAGGTCAGGGAACCCTGATTGCTCTTCGAGCAGATGAGGGGGGGGGACTTAATCGTGGGAGGGGGAGGGAAATGGGAAGCGGTTGCGGGGACGAGGCAGAAATCCTTAATAAATAAATAAATTTAAAAAAAAAAAGAAAGACACTAACTTCTCATCAGGGGTTACATATAAAAAAAGATGCCTAACTAGAAATTATATTAATAATTTTGTGCTTGCAGTTCATCTGGAAAAATATATATTGATTTGAAAAAAAGGACTCAGTGGAGATAAAATTTCAAAATTTAAAATATACTACTTAAAATAATCTGTAATTGAGGAAAGACCAGCTTTGTCACAGACACACAAATAAATATAGTATTTGTCAATTAAAACATCATTTTTACAAAATATTAAATATGATATAGTAAATGGTTCTCTTGTCTTTATAAGCAAAAAGGGAAAAGGAATATATTCTTTTTCCCTTTTTGCTTTCAGTTTTTGTTGTATTTGTTTTGATATTCTACTTATTTCCCTTTCAAGTTTTCTTGAAATTTGTTTAATTTGGCTTTGGAGTTTGGAATCTTTTTTTTTTCAATGAATTTATAATTGTTATCACTACTCTAATCAAGTAGACATGAGATCTGTTTTCTTTTGTCTTTACTGTGTTAGGTACTTAAGCAGTTGTTAAGAAGTCAATTATCAGGGCTGAAGAGATGGCTCAGAGGTTAAGAGCATTGCCTGCTCTTCCAAAGGTCCTGAGTTCATTCCCCAGCAACCACATGGTCTGGTGCTCTCTTCTAGCCTTCAGGCATACACACAGACATCATATTGTATATATAATAAATAAATAAATAAATAAATAAATAACTATTAAAGAAAGAAGTTAATTCTCAAATTGGAAAATAGTACAGTTTCCTTAACATTTATAACCTGATTTGTTTTAATTGTTTATTACTGTTGGCATATTTTTTAAAAAATGGCATGATAATACTTTTAGCTTATTGGTTTACTACTTGGATTATTGTTGACTTTAACCCATCATTTCTGAGTTTAGAATACTGTCTGTTCCAGTAACAGTAATTTTGAGGTCAGTATTGATTGAAATAACCATTATTGTGAAATAGAAATATTCAGCACTATAAAGACATTTAAGCAAATATTAATGTAGCCAGCACAGTAATATAACAACTAGTCTGACACAGAAATACCTTTTTGAATCTACACTTGATTAATAGATAAAAAAAATACTATGTGCATTTCCTGGTAGTGAGATAGCTCTGGATTACAGTATGCCCACTGGCTTACAGTATGCCAGTAACTTACAGGGGTGTTTTCATTGTTGATTTCTACCTGTCTTCACAGTAGATGTCCTATAACAACTACTGGTTAACTTGGAAAAATGATGACAATATCCACTCTTATACTCAAATTACAAAACTAAGGAAGGGGAATCTAATCCAACCACAGGATAATTTTGCAGAAAGCCATATCTCTGTAACACACATGACACAGAGAATTGTAGTTACTTTAAGAAAACTGCAGTGAGGTAAGCCAGACCCAAAAAGAGGAACATGGGATGTACTCACTCAAATTTGGTTTCTAGCCATAAATAAAGGACATTGAGCTTATAATTCATGTTCCTAGAGAAGTTAAATAAGAAGGTGAATCCAAAGACAAACACATAGGCATCCTCAAGAATATTAACCTTCATCAGGCGATGAAAGGAGACAGAGACAGAGACCCACATGGGAGCACCGGACAGAAATCTCAAGGTCCAAATCAGGAGCAGAAGGAGAGGGAGCACGAGCAAGGAACTCAGGACCACGAGGGGTGCACCCACACACTGAGACAATGGGGATGTTCTATTGGGATCTCACCAAGGCCAGCTGGCCTAGGACTGAAAAAGCATGGGATAAATCCGGACTAGCTGAACATAGCGGACAATGAGGAATACTGAGAATTCAAGAACAATTGCAGTGGGTTTTTGATCCTACTAAACGTACTGGTTTTGTGGGAGCCTAGGCAGTTTGGATGCTCACCATATGAGACCTGGATAGAGGTGGGCAGTCCTTGGGCTTCCCTCAGGTCAGGGAACCGTGATTGCTCTTGGAGCAGATGAGGGAGGGGGACTTGATCGGGGGAGAGGGAGGGAAATGGGAAGCGGTTGAGGGGACGAGGCAGAAATCCTTAATAAATAAATAAATTTAAATAAAAAAAGAAAGAAAACTGCATAGATCATGGAGAGGAAGGGCATCTGAAGCTCAACTAACTGAGGTACTATTGACAGTTGATCTGTGCTAAATGAGGAGGAGACACTTTGTTTTATTGAAAGGGGTAGACATTAGTTGATTGCCCCAGGTCACAGCCGGTGTATCCCACAATCAGTCACATAGTAAATAGCACTAATTAGATTCAGTGGATTATTAAAAGTAATATTTAAAAATGACACATGATGTTGGGAGGGAGATATGTTTGAAGACTGGGTGATGTTTGAAAGGACAGAGTTGGAGCTGTAGGGGTTATAATCCATATACACTTTAAACAGGTATGACATTTTTCAAAGGATAAAAACTTCATTAAATTTGAATAAGATCTGTATATTGTCTTTTCAACTTTCACAGTCTTCATTTGACTTGCTCAAATTATATAGGCTATTTTGCTCTGAAATTTACCACAAGTATTTTGTTTGCCTTTTCCCATGAAGCATGATTTATGCATTGAATTTAAGCATGATTAATAAAAGCTTAGGGACAGATATTGGGGTTCAACCTGAAGATCTGAAAAGCAAAGCAGCCTGCCACTGATTCTTACCTTGACCTCAATCTGAAATTAATCATGCTTCATTGAGTCAGCCATATAGATAATTTAATGATGTTTTTTCTTAATGATAATGATGGTTTAAAAACACTGCTATATGAGAAGCATAGATATTTGCCTCCTCTGGCTCTGATGGTCATTGCTTTGATGGTGATGAACAGATGGTGAGTTGGGAATCATAAGCTATTTCACACTGATACTGTGCTCTTTTCTTTTCTTTTCTTTTTTTTTTTTGGCTTACTTCAATCTCAATATCACTTAACCTTATGTTTTTCTAAATGATACATATTGCCAATCACTCCATTAGCTAAATTCCACCAGCTTTAAAAAATCTTATCAACAAAATGTAAGTAATCAGGAATGAAACACTGGAAGTATATGTATCATATAAATTCCAGGAATCATGGTCCCAAATTAACTTGTCAACAATGGGCCAAAGAATGAATATAAAAAGAGCACAAAAATCTAAGCAAAAGAACACAAGCATATAAAATAGCAAGATAAAATCTGGGAGTATGTAGTCTAGTTATTTTAAAAACATCATTATTGCTATATACAAAAATTCCTTTGTATATAATCTTTGAATAATCTAGCTCCCAATCATAAGAAAATAGAAACTTAAATGTCTTCTTCTTTTGGGTCCTTGACCTTGGTGAAGAGTGATCCATTTCTCTAAGACACAACAGTTTTTACTTTTACTTGTGATTTACCTTGAATATATTAATTTCATGATCATTAAATTTATTCTTAACCTTAAATTTAATAAGTAAAATTATCAAAAGTATTTCTTGATTCACTAAGAATCTCATCTAAATGCTTCTGAAAAGCAAATCCTAAGCTAGCAGTTTTATTTTCTTTAAAATATATTTTTAAGCTTTTTGCCACTAAGATCCTGCCTGACATGTAAGAGATAGGTGAATAGGCTCAATTTTAGTGTGTATATAATACCTATGCACATATGTATTCACACATATATATTTGACTCTTATACACGCAGGCTATCACATCCCAAGATGTATCTAAATTTTCACTTCTATGTGACACAATCATCTTGATCTAGGCAAATAAATTAAATAGTGAAACCAAAAGTGAGAGTAACAGCTTATAAATATTTATTTGATGACCCAATATAAATATTTTGTAATGTGTACAGAGGAATCTAATTTGTTTGCAATTTTTATACTTAAAAGAATTATTGAAAATATGTTGTTTATATTTGGTCTACCTTTTTAAAATGTATGTCCAGTTAATGTGTTTCTGTATCCTGATTGTATTTTAATTATTCTTGTGCACTTGCATTTAAATCAGGAACTCACAGTGTCTTTTATGTGTCTGTAGTACTGTGGCCACCTTTGTTTTCTCACATTTGTTGGGGTTTTGTTCAGTCTTCCTGTGACTGCTTGGACACACATTTTCTCTTCAATGCTATGGATTTATTAGTTATGAAAGAAGCTTCTCTTATGGGTCACTGGCATGATTTGGTTCATTTGTTTCCTGACAGCTTTGCTTGAAATTTGTAGCACTTGAAAAGAGAAAACATGGTTCTGTAGTCATCCCAACCCAGCTGCCACCTCTCTAACACTACTAGGAGGCACAATCTCACAGCAAACTTCATGTTCCTACTGGCTTTGTGGGAGCCTAGCCAGTTTGGATGCTCACCTTCCTAGACCTGGATGGAGAGGGGAAGACCTTGGACTTCCCACAGGGCAGGGAACCCTGATTGCTCTTTGGACTGGAGGTGGGGGGGGGGAGTGTGGGGGGAGGGAAATGGGAGGCTGGGAGAAGGCGGAAATTTTTTCAATAAAAACAAAAACTTCATGTTCCTGTGGCCCTTATAACCTTCCCATCCCCTCTTTGGTAATAATCTTTGGAATCTTGGCTGAGAAAGTTGTGTTGTGAGGTCAGTTGGAATGGGTTTCACCACTCTGAATTTGATCGGTTGTAAAATATGGACAAGTAAAGAATGCTATCGCTCTGCCATAATGGCTTCAGGTCTTTTCTTAGTAAATAATTCAGAGTTTACATTTGAATGACTCTTGTAAGTCTCTGCTCTTATTTCTCTGTTTCTTTTTCTTCAGGAAAATACTATCCACACATTGGTATAAATCCTCTCCATGTCTTTAGCTTCTGTAGAGGCATGTTTATTAAAAGGTTAGTGTTTAAATATATGTAATCCTATTATAATAAGCTCTTTTAGAGGTAGGTTGCAAACATGTACGGTAATATATTTCCAAGTTTTAACTCTAAATGAATGCCTTCATACTGTTTATAATGCTAGAGCATTAAATCATATTTAAAGCAAGCAGATGATTTTACTATTTTTTCTGAATTCATTAAAGATTAAGTTAAAGAAAAAAATTGAATTCTTTTGTGAGAGCTTCTTCCAAAACATAATTTTTACTGACTTCATGGATAAATAAACAATGGCTGTCAATTTCACTTTCAGGATAATTGATCCAAATTATCTAGGCCAGATTTACTCTTTGAGAAATGTAAGCTGTAATCAGTCTTTAAAAATATAACTGATTAAGGATATAAAAGGTTATATGCTGATCCTAAAGCTACATATTTAAACCAGAGCAGGAGCACACCCTTCACAGATGCATAGCGTTATACTTCATGAGCCTCATTCTTAGACAAGGAAGAGGGCACACACTGGGAACTTTAAGTGGGAATTTTGTGGGAACAATATTCTACTTTTAAGAGTCTCCAGTATGTTGGGTGATAAAATAAAACAATTGAAATGCTTGTGCACACTTCTAACCTTGTGCCATTAAATACAGAGTAGACTTTTTTGCAAGCTATAATCCTATCAGATTTTCAAGTAAAGGAAGACCAATGAAGTCTGAAAATAGCCACAGAATATGTAATGAGAAACAGTGATTAGAAGAATGTGTAGAATTTGCACAAGTTAGAGCAAGAAAAGCATGGCCAGCAGGGGGATGCCTAATTGAAGTAAATGGCACACACTGGGAGAGAGGAGAAATATTAAAATGAGAGATAATGAGAGACTAATAGAATTTGATGTGAGCTAAATAAATTCCTTATTGATATTCCTTTTATTCTTGTCATGGTCCTGAGAAGAGTGGGTAGTTCTTAATGTATCTGTGGATATTTTTTCCTTTGAAAAAACTCATAGGAGTTATAGGAACATTTTAATGTCAAGTGATAAAACTTTCTCAGCACAAGAGTGTAGGTTAAGATAATTGGTGGGGATTGGGTTCATTAACAACTACTCTACCAGATTATTTAGAAGAACAGTGAGAAATTTATCAGCATGAAAAATGAGGCATAGAAAATAAAATGGTTCAGCCATTACCAATCATTGCTCTGGGACAAGTTGAAGAGGATTCTAAGGTCAGAAAGAACATTCAGAGATTGTCAATTGCCACTCCCATTGGATGGCAGAATTCTCACTATTTAGCACCCTCTAGAAAAGAAATGTTTATGTCCTTTCTCACTAACTTTTCAAAAGACTGAGGGTCCACATTTGCTATCTCTACCTCAAATTGTGTTTGTCTCTCCAAAATCATTTAAACAGAATAAACATTACCCCAACAAATGGGTGTATTAGTATTAGAAGTCAATTGAATATAAAAAGATTAGCACTAAATGGTTTAATTCTCAATGTAAATTTTAGAATCAAGTTGGCTATGAAGCCAGGAGATTTAATAGTAACAACTACGTTTTGAGACTTCAGTGAAGATAACAAGATACAGCTTGGTTGTTGTACACAGGATTTGAATATAAACAATTATGTGATGGACTATTTCTATTCAGGTTGATATGTCTAGTGTGAAAGGAAGTTGGGTTGACAAGGAAAATTTATGTCATCTAGTTAGAAACCATTTATTGCTACCCCACTGTTGTAACTCCAGTTTCTTACGTCCTCTCACGTCTGTTTCTAAAGGGTTCATATTAGATCCTAAATGGGAAGACTAAGTAAAAGGCCAGAGCTTCAAATTTCAAGGTACTTCAGCATCAAATTTCACAAATAGGAAAATTGTGATTTGCAATTAAGTCTACTACCATTCAAGCACATTATGCAATGATATGTTAATTTTGTACATCATAGCACATGATGCTTTTATATATACTTGCTATCAATTATTATAGAAGAGATTTGTAAAAAAATACCTATGTGTTCACCCAAAAAATAATGGACTTTATTTATTTATTTATTTTTCTTTTTTTTATTTTTTATTTTTTTGGTTCCCTGAATAATGGACTTTATTGTTGGAAGGAGACCGTTTGTTCATCCCAGCTGCACAGAACTGATAAAATCACACAGTAACTATATTAATTAAATCACTGCTAGGCCCATTAGCTCTAGCTTCTCATTGGCGATCTCTTACCTATTAATTTAATCCATCTCCATTAATCTGTGCATCACCACGAAGTTGTAGTCTACCAGCAAAGTTTTAGCCCATCTGTCTCTGGCGGCAGCTCCATGGCTTTTGCCTTGCTCTGCCCTTCTTTCTCCAAGCATTCAGTTTAGTTTTCTCCACCTAGCTCTGTTCCCCTATAGCTCTGCTATAGGCCCAAAGCAATTTCTTTATTAACCAATGATATTCACGTCATACAGAAGGGAATCCTACATCACTTTATACATTGAATAGAAGCAGCAATCTTAAGAACCCCTCAGGATATACTCTATCAGAAACAGAATTAAGTAACTGGCAAAAAAGGTGAATTATAGCCACATGTTTTCATTATGATCATTCCAATGGGACACTGCTCATTTATTCTTTTCTTTGATTCTGGAGCCTATCAATATATACTTCAGCTCATATGTCTTCTAGGGTTTGTCTGTCATTCAGTTACTGATAGTGCCACGTTGCTGAGAAATCAGGTATGTTTAAGCTCAGTTTAGAGACTATATAAGGATATTTTGAACCTCAGTTTTTTTCTTCCTTTTTGTTTTCTCTTTCCCCACCTCACAAGTGGCATCCTAATAAACATTCAGCATGTCAAATCTGTGTCAACGTCTGTTTGTGTAAAATACTCACCAGAGATGTCATTCTTCTGAAGGGCATTAGTATTTTTATAGTGCTATCATCAATGAAACATTTTCAGTTCTGATCACACTTGGATTCATGACTGGAATTGCTGACTCTTCTTTTTTTATACTACTTCCTTAAATATATTTTTTAGAATATTAATGAACAGCCAGCACATGCTCTTAAGATATAATTCATGTTCTTCCTCTGCTCAAAACTCTCCACTGCTTACCCTATTGACTATAATAGAAGCTAGTATCCCTACAGTATCTGCAAAGATTCAGTTGGTAACCCCATCATTCCATTGTAGTGATATTTCATTTGTATTTTAAAAAATAAAGCTTTCCTGAAGATCAGAACACAAAATAGCCACACTAAGCAGCCATACAGGCCAGGCAGTGGT
Source organism: Microtus oregoni (assembly GCF_018167655.1). NCBI lineage: Eukaryota > Metazoa > Chordata > Mammalia > Rodentia > Cricetidae > Microtus > Microtus oregoni. The sequence continues at coordinate 240,703 of NW_024544551.1, forward strand.
AGCGCACACCTTTAATCCCAGCAGCCACAATAGTTAGCCCTACAGGTGGTGCATGCCTTTAATCCCAGACCTATAGAGGAATATAAGGCAGGATGAGAAAGGAACTCATTCTCTTTCAGTCTGAAGATTTCATAGAGGTAAGAGCTCTCTAGTGACTTGGTTATTTTGTGCTCTGATCTTCAGGCACGCTTTATATATTAAAATACAAATGAAATATCACTACAGTCCACCATTTGACCTGACTGTCTGGTAGTTTCCCAATGTTCTCTTTGCTTCCACCCCATTAGTATGAATGTAATATCTTTAGTGTGGCAGCCACGTTCCTGTCAGTATATCCCATATCCATCCCCTTCATTGTCCTTGAAGAAAGTTTTGTGTAACTACACACAACCTCTTCCAGTCTTGCAAGCATTCCTGGGTCTTGGGCATTGGCTTTCTGCTTTTTTCATGTCCTTTTCTCCCATCTGACATACTCTGTGCTGATTTTCTTTACCCACTGACAATATAGTCTCCTAAGGAAAGTGGCCCTGCTTGTCGCTTACTGCAGTTACAGAATTTAAAACATTGCTGAAGAAAATGAATAGTTATTGAATAAGTATTAGAAAGAGCTAGATTCAATATTTTATTATATGCTAAAAATCCAGCAACCTTGTAGTTTTGAAGTAACATATGTATAAAACTCACATATTGCTTATTTAAGAATCACAGATATGTTATCAAGAATAAGTGCTGGAGGTGCAAGGGGGTAGAAGAGTGGAAAGCATGAGGGATGAGAACATGAGGGAACAGGTCAAGATGGGGAAGGGATGAAGTGGGAGAGCAATGAAAGAGATATCGTGATAGAAAGAGTCATATTATGGGGGTAGGAAGAAACCTGGTGCTAGGGAAATTCCTAGGAATCCATAAGGATGACCCCAGTTAAGACTACTAGCAATAGTGGAGAGGGTACCTGAACTGGCCTTCTCCTGTAATCACATAGGTGACTAAGCTAATTGTCATCATAGAACCTTCCGAGTAACTGATGGAAACATGCAGAGATCCACAGCCAAGCATCAGGCTGAGCTTAGGGAGTTCAGCCAAAGAGAGGGAGTAGAGATTATAGGAGCAAAAGATGTGGTCAAGATCATGATGGGAAACCCACAGAGACATCTGTCTCAAGCTCCTGAGAATTAAGACTCTGAAATGATAGCTGGGGAGCCTGCATGGGACTGAACGAGGCCCTCTGCATGTGGGTGACAGTTGTGTGGCTTGGTCTGTTTTTGGAGCCCTAGAAGTGGGACCAGGATTTATCCCTTGTACATGAGCTGACTTTTTGGAGCCCATTTCCTATCGTGGGATGCCTTGCTCAGCATTGAGGCAGCATGGAGGATCTTGGTCCTGCCTCAACTTGATGTGCCAGGATTTGTTGACTCGCCATGAGAGGCCTTCTGTTTTCTGAGGAGCAGAGGGAGGGAGAACTGTGGTTGGTATGTAAAAAGAATAAAAAATTAAAATACAAAAGGAGTGTTTTTCAAAAGGTGTGATAATTGGAAGCTCATCAAATTCTTTTCTTTGTGATCTTTTTCAAATTCCACGGGTTGTTCTGAAAACTGTTATTACATTCAGAAATGAAAATGAAAATTTTAAAGTTAGAACTTAATTAAAGAAAAGGTTAGAGGCTCAGTCATAATGAAAATGATTATGATACATATTAATTTGCAAACAAGATGGACCTTGATAGAGTTGTCTTTTTCAATATGAATCCAATATTGAGGAAATGCTCATAAAATTCTTTCTTGATAACTCCAGAGCAAATACTTTTAAACAAACCACTTCATCTACCAGACTCTGACAGAGAATTATGTGGCCAAAGACACTAAGGTTATGTGACTATTTGACAAACTGAGTCTTTGCTAAATTTAAGAAATTTGGCATAAGAAAAATGCAATAAAAGAAAATTGTGGTTATATGGATCCTCATGTTCCAATTTCAGTATCTCTGAGAAGAAAAGACAAAGAAAATGGGAGGAAAGTCATATTTTTTGATTCCCAACTAATTATTGATTATGTTAGGGAAAAAGGAACATCTAATTATTTTATACCTTCATCCAAGAAACACTTATAACAGGCAATGGAGATGTGCACTGGAATACACAGTCCTCATCTGTGCACTTGTTAATGGGATAAATAAAGCTTTATTAATAGTAATGAATTTAGCTCTAACAGTGATTGATCTGAAGAAAAGCTACGCAGATAATAATAGGGCTGGAGTTTCCAAATCAAATAGAGAAGCTTTTTTTTTTCCCCTCAATAAGTGACTTACTACAGATGCATAGAATGTTGTTACATTTTCATATTAATTATACAAACAGGTATACTATAAAAACCTAAACTTCCCATTTAAGCATATTTATAATATATGCAGGTATGCCTTTAAGAAAATACATCATATTTTAAGTCAAACAAGTTGACTTGGTTCAAAATAGAATGGAATTAAAATACAAAACAAAAGACTGCAGATATAGCTCAACAGGCAAGAGCATTGGATGCTCTTGCAGAAACCAGGTTTCAATTCCCAGCAGCTCCACGACAGCTCACATCTGTCTGGAACTCCCAGGCGATCTGACATCCCTTTTTGTTCTCCATAAATACCATACATGTGTGGTGCACAGGCATATAAGGAAGCAAGACACACATACACATAAAATAAAAGTAAAGAGAAAAATACAAAAATATCATATCTGAAGTCTATAGGGAATTCAATAGAACTATTAGTAATATTAACAACAAGGAAACAATAATGGCTAATTTTTTTCAAGTGCCACATGCAAGTTAGTACTCTAAGGGTTTTTCATGTAATTTTCTACAACTTCACAGACCTTTTCCTCCATGTGATTCTGCTATTCCTTTAGAGACACGGAGCAGAGCAGTCCAGGCATGGACACAGATGTATAAAATGATGGGACCAGCTTCAAACCTAGGTGTTTTCACTTCAGAGCCCATGATTTCAGTGTCTGCCTTGTTCACACCAACAATTCATTCGGGAGTTGAAATAGACGAGTCTATCAGTAGGTGTGACATTTTAGTATCAGCAAAAAGTGTCATTCATGAATAGCGAAATCTAGGTATTCTTTGGGTCATTTTCCTCAGCGTTTAATAGATGGTCAGACTAGTAGTTCTGACAAAATATCAGTTGATATGTCCAAAGTTAGCAGAGCTGTAATCTAGCTTCTGGATTCTCCTGGGAGGCTCTTGGCTAGAGTCCTTGTCTACATTGTTCTCAGCACTGTTTATCATGTCCTCCCAGCAGAGGTTCAAACCATCACAAAGTATAGTAAACCCAGTTTTTACATCTCAGAGGCATTGAGGAAAATTTATGGGATAACACCATGCTCTCTATATTATTTTTTCACCAGAAAAACAGATAATCTCTTGGCCATTATTTTAAGAATTTGACAACACAATGAAAATCTGAATATTTGGGAGAAAAGTAGACCAATATTAAGTTTTGTTATAAATTTGATGATGGTAGCAAGTGTTATGGAATGACTAATTGACAAAGAGACTCTGTTTATATGTTCTCACTGGATAAGAAACTGCATTTTATAAGTACCAATGTTTCTTCATGATAAAATTTCTTAACAAATCTGCTATAGCAGAAACATATGTGAAATTACAAAATAGGTGTGTGTGTGTGTTTAAGACTCAGAGTCAGTACCATCCTAAGCAAGAAAAGTGAGAAGCTAAAGAATTTTCTCTAAGAGCGAAAACAAATAAATAAATAAATAATGTCTGTCTTTACCAATTTTCTTTATTAACATGTTGAAATTCTTAGCAAGAAAAATATGAAAGAGAAAGAAGAAAGGATATCCAAACTGTCATGATGAAATAATTTTTACTCTACTTTTTAATAATGTTATACATACAAAAACTTTATTTTTGCCTAAAAATGCAGCTACAATTCAAATATAAATCTAGTGAGATAGAAAATACAGAATGACCATGTAAAGAAAAACTTGCAACACACACACATACACACACACACATATAGATATAGATATATCAGTATTGAACTCAGAAAATAAGAATGGAATCTATGTTACAATGCCTAGAAAATAGAATACTAAGTAACATATTTAACCAAAATGTAAAATGTCTCTATAATCATAATTTTAAGACATTGCTGAATGACACAGTGAATGAAAGACGTTCAGTGTCACAGTTTGAATGAATTAATGGAGGTGAATGATTTGATCACCTAAAGCAATATATAGATTTATTATAACACCAACAAAATATCAATTCTTTTCTTCATACATTCAAAAAATGTCTAAACTTCTAAAGAAGACACAAACTTAAATAGTCAAAGTGATTCTTAGTGAGAGTGGAGATATAAGACTTCCAAATTCCTGATTGCAAAGTTAAGTAGATACTTAAGTTAAATACTTAAATAAAACCAGACTCATGGGCTGAAGAATAGAGAATCCGAATATTAATTGGTATTTTGTAAAAATATCCATTTATTTTTGTCAAAAATCAGAAGCTCAAATCATTTTTTTTAAAAAAAGTTCAGGCCGGGTGATGGTGGTGCACGCCTTTAATCCCAGCACTCAGGAGGCAGAAGCAGGTGGATCTCTGTGAGTTCGAGACCAGCCTGGTCTATAGAGCTAGTTCCAGGACACTCTCCAAAGCCACAGAAGAGAAACCCTGTCTCGAAAAAGGAAAAAAAAAAAAAAAAAAAAAAAAAAAAAAAAAAGGTCAGTTCATCTATCACCTGAAAGTATTAAATTACTACCATAAAACAGGAAAAGACAACTTTCCAGTCACTGGTGTGGCCACGTTTTACTTGAGTAGGAACAGAGGCAACCAAAACATAAGCATACAGAAGGATTATATTATATGCAAAAGTTTCTGTGGAAATACCAGCCATGGACTTGTGAAATATCCAGTTAAATGGGAGAAATATACCTGCATCAAGATTGCTATCCAGAATATGTCATAAGCTAAGATTAAATAGTTATAATAACAATGATGATCATACAGTTGAAAATTGGCTAAGGAACAAAATAGGCCAAAAGATACATGTGGCTGAATAATTTTTTATAAGATTGGAAGTTCTCGAAAGAAGACAGGCATGTAGCCAACAACCTCATGAAAGAAATGAAAAGTTTTTAAAATCATTAGGAAAATGCAAATACAAATTGCAATGAAAAATTCTCACCCCAGTTTGAATGAAATAATGAAATCCGAATAAATGTTATCAAACACACACAAACAAAACCAAATGTTAATGAAGATACAGAAGAAAGAATTTTTACACACACTGCTGTTGAGATGTAAATAAATGCAGTCATTTTGGAAAATGGTATAGGACGTCCTTAAAGAAAAAAGGATGAAAACAGATCCCGAGGTATAATTCCTATATGATGTAGCAATTCTAGTACTGGGCACACAGCCAAGAAAGGAAATCATAAGACCAAACAGGTACTTTTAGTCCCGTGTCTTTCAGCACTACCCACAATAGTTTAAATATGAAATCAATCTAGTTGTTTACTACTTAAGTAATAGTAAAGAAGATGTGGTATCTACACAGAATAGAGTATTATTCAGTCCTAGAAGGAATGAAATTTCATCATTTACAACATGCATGTTGGAAACAATAGCAAGTGATCAAGAAACACAAGTTCTTATTCACTTGTGGAAGCTAATAAGTCACTCATATACAATGTACTAAGAGAATGATCCCTGGGGACTATAAAAGATAAGAAAGTAGGGACGGGGAGAAGTTGAGAAACATAATTCACATGGAGGCATTACTTCTGCTTTTCCTTTGTTAAAATGATTTATGCTATATCCCAAAGTCACTAAAATAATATAAAATTGCTGGCACAGAAATAACTACTGTAGGTAGAGATAGAAATACTTATTACTCTGATTTTGATACATGTATTGAAGTGTCACAAAGTACCCCATAACATGCATATAATATTCTCTTTACAAAAAAATAGCAGAGACATGAGGTTAAATGGGTGTGTGTCTTCACATTCATTGCTTGCATATTCTTTCCTTTCACTACTGGGTGCCTTTGCATTTAATTTACTATTTCTTCTTCTGCTAATGATTTTGATCTTGACCTATATAGTGCCATTAGTTTATTTTTGTCTTAGTTACCTATATTTTTATACTTATATACTTAAGATTTATTTAGTGCACTACTTAAATATTTTGCCTTCATGTATGTAAGTGTACCACATGGGTGCAATACCTACAGAGGACAGAAAAAGGTGTCAAGTCCCCTGGAACTAGTTTTAGGCAATTGTGAGCGATAATGTGAGTGCTACTGTGCTCAATTCCTGAGCCATCATAGACCTGTTTTTCTTTGTTTTCTTGTGTAACTAATGCTGCTAAATATTTGCTTGTTTTTGATACAGTATATCTCTATGTAGCCCTGACTATCCTAGAACTTGCTATGCAGACCTGGCTGGTTGTGAACTCTCAGTTATATGCCTGCCTCTGCAACCAAAGTGCTGAGATTAAAGTTTTGTATGAGTTACCAAGCCTGCATAAATCCAGTCCAACTTGTAACTTTGGGGACCTCCTGCATTTGCTTCTTCGGCATGTCCTACCAGCATGCACTACCACAGCTTACTATCACAGACATGGAATCACGGCCACAGCCATGTTTATGGTGCTCTTTGCTGTTTTCTTCTAGGGGTTTTATGACCTGAATCTTCAAGTTCAACATTTTAATCTGTTGTGTTATTTATGTATACTTCAAAATAAAAATTCACTTATTTTTGTATGTGGTTATATGATTTATAATTTTCACTGAAGAGGATATATTTCACTAAATATCCTTGGTATCTTTCTTGATCACTATTTAATATATGTGAATTTTTGCTTCTATAAAGTTACAGTTTTCTGTGTCTGGTTTTACCCATGTAGCTTATTGTTTTCATTATAATAACTTGATAATATCACTTGTGCTATGGGACAAAGCTCTTGTACACTACAAAGATTTGTCATTCATATTAGTTTAATAAAACAGTGATTGGCCAATAGCCAGGCAGGAAGTATAGGCAGGGTGACCAGACTAAGAGAATTCTGGGAAGACAAAACGCAAAGATGCAGTCGTCAAGCAGATGCAGAGGAAGCAAGATGTGAAAGCCTCACTGATAAAAAAAAAAAAAAAAAAAAAAAAAGGAACCAAGCCACATGGCTAAACATAGAGAAGAATTATGGGTTAATTTAAGTTGTAAGAGCTAGTTAATAATAAGTCTAAGCTAATAAGCCAAACTTTATAATTAATATGTCTCTGTGTGTTTTTTTGGGGGGACTGAATGAGCGAGGGATGGGGCAGGACAGAAACTTCTGTCTACACATTTGAAATTAGAAAATGTGATACTTCTACCTCTGTTCTGTGTACACAAACTTGCTTTAGGTTTGGTGTGATACCATTTTAGCAATGTATTCTCCTATCTCTTTGAAATAATCACTGGGGTGTTAGAGACTTACTGAAATTGAAAATCATAGCATGTGGATACTTTGCTGCTGTATTTTTAACATAAACAGGTTATTTTTTCATTTATTTTTTCCTTTGGTAATTTATGCCATCATGTTTTTATTTTTGAGGTTCTGGTTTAGTTTAAATGATCCCCATGTAATTTATTATGTCTGGTAGTACTGAAAATGAGAGCCTCCCCAGTTTCTGTTTCATATACTTCAATGTTAGCACGGAGAAATACTCTTTACTTTTGTATGATACTTTTATCTTTTAAGTTTGCTGAAATTCTGTAATTATTCTGACTGTTTCTTTTCATAATTCTTCAGGCTTGTATGTATGTTATGTCATTTCTCTCTATAAAACTAATATTCATCATGTTTTCACTTGTCATTAATGACATGTTTTATATTTTATTATTTTTATGTGACTACATATTTTCTTCTTCCTCTCTCTTCCTCCCCTTTCCCCTTCTATTCTCTCTTGTGACCCCCATGCTCCCAATTTACTCAGGAGATCTTGTCTTTTTTTCTCCTTCCTATGTATATCTATGTATATCTCTTAGGGTTCTCTTTGTTGTCTAGATTCTCTGGAGTTGTAGACTGTAGGCTGTTTTTTCTTTGCTTTATATCTAAAAGCCACTTCTGAATGAATACATATTATATTTGTCTTTCTGGGTATGGATTGCCACTCCTGTTTCTCCTCCCACACATTTAAGTTTTTAGCCTCTTTTTATTTTATTGGTTGTTATATATGTGCATATATATGAATATATAAATACAACATATTGAGTGCATATATATATGTGTATATATATATATGCATAAATGGTTTCAGGGCTGACTACTCTGCGTTGGACAATCAAGAAGAGGGCTCATCCCTGGGAGAGGCTAATTCCTCTCCTAGCAGTCATTAGTTGCCTGAAGTTTTTCATCTATGAACCCCCAAATTTTTCCTTTTCTCTGTTAGCATGTCCATTGATATTGTCGTAGTTCCAATCTTGTTTATGCCACCATTTCTAGCCTTGATTATTTTACAAAAGACTCCCGTGTATTTCGAGTCTTGGGAGCTTTTTGTCACCTTCTTCCACAATGTTACTGCAATGTTTGTAAAGAAACTGGGATGCATATGTATCCATTGGGGACTGGGTTCCCTAAAACCCATTGGTCTCTGCTTTGTGTACTGTGGGGGCCTTCTGAACCTTAGCTTGCTGTAAAAAGAGGCTTCTTTTGTGATAAGTGATTGAATAACAAAAGATTTATGTATAATTTCATCAACATGTTGGTGGTGTTTTTAAATGTAATCTTTTTTACCACAATTTTAGAAGAGTCACTGAAGCTGAACAATATTGAATTTAATCATTTCTCTTCAAAGGGAAGTTTCTGTCATCTTCCCTTATAGAACAGAAGTTTTAGGATGAGTTTTCTTTGGAGAGACTATATATGATTTCAGTAAATTTGCTTGCAAAAAAAAATTCTGTATCTCTGTAAATAATTGTGTCCCCCCCCCAAAAAAAAGATCTATATGTCCTGTGTTCACGTTGTTATGAGAATTTTCAGCCTGCACTTATTTATTTATTTCTGGGAGAGCAGGGGTTACAGATTCCAGTAGCTTTCTTTGAAAGTACACAGGAGTAGATTGGGTTTTCAGAAAGAACCTAGACCCTGCACAAATACAGCATCTACCCTCTGGCTCTAAGGACTAGTTATCATTTGGGAATGGAGGGCAAAAAATATAATGTCCTAAGTCTGAGTAGCCAACACCACCATATGTAAATTTTGGCTTAGCTAATTTTGAAGTCATGCTGTAGTATTTAAATCACTTCATTCTCAAACCACATTTGATCACATGTGACAATCTAGCATCATTTCATTAAAAATATTTCTGAATCATGTTTGACTAATTCTTGTATTTAGCTATTATTTTGGAATGAGTAAGCTATGGATACACAAGGCATTCTTTAGCTATTAGGTGTGTTTTTTAGTAAATGCTCCTGATTGGATTTTCCTGCAGTGTGATTTTTCTTATTTGAGACAAACCTTGAGTTATGTCAACATTAACTTCTCTCTGCGTTTTCATCTTCTGCCTTCTTGCCGCGCAAAGCGGCCCCGGTCTGTGCTCTATGTGCTAAACCCCAGTTCGCGAGCTTCGGGCAAGGGGTTGGAGGTTGAGAACACAGATGCAGAGACAGACAGACACACAGATCTTTAAACACTGATACCAAAGCCCCTCTTTATTAGCACCAGGTAGGCTTAAATACACTGCAGTCAATGGCCAACAGGTGAAAATCCCATCCTCTGATCCTCTAAGCTAGGCACAGCTTCTAGTAACGTTAATTAGAAGGTTCTAGGAGGGAAGAGAAGCTGAAGGCCAGGACTCATTAGTCGCAACATCTTCTGTGTCTTTTTTTCACATTTTAAGTTTATCAACAACATCCTGGAGTCAATTTTCTGCCATTCTGATGGAGGAAGGTCATTGGCTAATAAAGGCACTGCCCTGGCCCATTTTATTGGTTAGAGGATAGGTGGGAGGAGAAAACAGGACAGAACACTGGGAGGAAGAGGAAGTGAGGTCAGAGACTCGACCGCTGTCCTCTCGGGAGCAGACGCCTGAGAGAGACGCCATGCCCTGCTCCCGGGATGAAGCTCCAACCCAGGATGGACATAGGCTAGAATCTTCCTGGTAAGCGCACCTTGGGGTGCTACACACAGATGATTAGAAATGGGCTAAATTAATATGTGAGAATTAGCTTAGAAGAGAATGGGCCAAGCAGTGATTAAAAGAATACAGTGTCCGTGTAATTATTTCGGGGCATAAGCTAGCCGAGCAGGCGGCTGGGGTGCCGGGGACCCCTCCGCTCTTATTACTTCATATGGCGCCCCACGTGATGGAATAAACCCACTTAAAAAACCTGAGAAAACTTAAAAATAAGGGAGCAAGAGTTTAACACAGATTTTTGCTGTTTGTTGGTGGCGTGCTGTAGAGAGATTTCCTGATTTGGCAACAGTAGCAGAAAAAAACGCCGTGTCATTTTAAAGCGTGACTTCCTGGGGCTGTGCCGCCATTGCAATCTCTGTCTGGCTCCTGCAGGAGACAGAGCTTTTGAATAGAGCATTTGGAGTAAAGGGCTATAATTTGTTTGATGGCAACTAGACTCGCTGTGTTCTCGGGTCTGCTCTGCTTGTTAGAGGCAAGCAAGCGCCTCATCTAAGAGAGGCTTCCTGACTCAGCTTTAGCTGCAAAACCTGCAGCTCATTAAGAGGTCCTGCCACGAAACACTTAAACGATGTTGACGAAAAGCTGAACGCATGCTTTTCGGTTTTCAGCCTTAGCAGGAAAAAAGCTGCACTGTTTAAAAATGCCGGCTTTCTGGGTTGTCCTGCCAGGGCAAACTCTGACTCTATGCAGGCAGTTTGTGCGGTTTGCAAGTACAGGCTGCTGAAGCTTGCTTGCTGGCAGGGACATTGAAACACTGTATACTTGTGGCACTGAACGCGGCTCTAGACTGTACCTCAGCCATGAGGCTTGAAAGCTAAGGAATGGACTGGATCTAGCTGGCAAAGCCACGCCTTTAATCTTACCCATATTGCTCAGTAATTTAAAGGCTCGTGTGGTCAGAAAAAGAGAGATATACAGTAAAGAGAGATTCAAAGACAAGAAAATTTCTAAATGGTTTGAAGTGTGTTAAAAATATATGCAGACTAAAAGTTGAAGTTCTTAAAATAAAAAACAAAAAAAGGAAGAGAGTTGTTGTGTGTGGAAACACACGCCTTTAATCCCAGTGCTTAGAAGGCAGAGACAAACAGATCTCTGTGAGTTCAAGGTGTAGCAGTGTGCACCTTTAATCCCGAATGCCTGGGAGGCAGAGACAGGCGGATCTCTGAGAGTTCAAAGACAGCCTGGTCTACAGAGTTACTTCAGGTCAAAGATACAGAGAACCTGTCTCAAAAAGCAAAGAGTTAAAAGTAAAAATAAACAAAATAGAGGTTAAAACAAAGCTGCACAAAGATGGAAAATACACAGAGAATTTTGATACTGTATGCTATTATGCTCTCTTTGAATTATTTGAATGCTGAGGAAAGAGCAAAAGCTACTAAAAGATATTTGTTTATAAATGCTTCTAAACTAATCCAACATAGATATTTTGAGTTTGGAAAGGAGTTTCTTACTTTGTTTTCACAGAGGATGAGACGCTGTTCATTTCTTCTATTCCGATTTGGTATGATGGACCACGCTCTCCTGAAGGGTTGGTGTGAACGCCTTCAAAAAATTGCTTCGCTCAACTGCCAACTGAGATGAAGCTAGCACACAGGTTATACCATGAAAGACCTAATTAACGACGCCCCCATTCAGCAGGAAGCAGCTTGGAGAGAAAAAACTGCACCCATGTTCCCAAATATGGTTTATAAATGTTCTTTTACATTTAAAGGGGGATATGATATAGATATGAATAATTTGCATTAGTATAGATTTTGCTTTATTGATAGAGATTTACAGTCAATTCTGTTATATGTATAAGTGTTTCTGATTTTGATTAAGGTATTGTGATTGTGTAGTTCATTTAAATATGTAATGTATAATTAGGAAATATAAGTTGTTAATAGATAATCATAAATAATAGTCAAGTTTGTAGTCATGTTAGTTAATATTTTCTAGATATATAGAGATATATTTTAGATAGACATTCTTCATGTCTTTCAAAGATTACAGAATAGGACATTTAATGTTTTAATAACTGAGGACTTTTCATGACAATGAGACACTCTGCTCCTGGCAGCACCAATGTACTTCAAGAGGAAGATGGGCATCGAAGAGGCTCGTTATGGAGTTTGATAGCCATTTGGGCAAGAAACTGCTCTTGCCTAGACTATTGCATAAACTGGACACAGAGAACCCACAGAGAGAGGACTACTGAACTTGTCTAAGGTGAGACAATCTTTCGGGGTTCCTGATTCATGAAAGAGTCCGCGAGACATTCTACAGGACACAACAGATAGTGACTGAACTGACTTTGAATTTTCCTGCTTTATGGAAATGTCTGCTGGATACCTTGGGCCTGAATGCTGAAGATGGATGCCCCAACGGTACAGAGGAACTTTGGGTGACTGTCCAGGCAGCGAGATGTCTCTGTCATTTCTAGAGTTTTAAAAGTTGCTTTTTTCTTGTTTGCTTAGGTAGTAGTGTATCTTTCTGGAGTCTTTGATGGAGTTAAGAATAGTTAGTTATAGTTATAGTTTTCCTTAGTTATGATAAAGATTATTGTAACTTTTACTTGATAACTGTTTTGTTATATATAATTTTGCTATGTTAAAGCCTTTTTTTTTTGTTTAAACCGAAAAAGGGCAAATGATGAAGGAAGGTCATTGGCTAATAAAGGAACTGCCCTGGCCCATTTTATTGGTTAGAGGATAGGTGGGAGGAGAAAACAGGACAGAACACTGGGAGGAAGAGGAAGTGAGGTCAGAGACTCGACTGCTGTCCTCTCTGGAGCAGACGCCTGAGAGAGACGCCATGCCCCGCTCCCGGGATGAAGCTCCGCCCTAGGATGGACATAGGCTAGAATCTTCCTGGTAAGCGCACATTGGGGTGCTACACACAGATGATTAGAAATGGGCTAAATTAATATGTGAGAATTAGCTTAGAAGAGAATGGGCCAAGCAGTGATTAAAAGAATACAGTGTCCGTGTAATTATTTCGGGGCATAAGGTAGCCGAGCAGGCGGCTGGGGTGCTGGGGACCCCTCCGCTCTTATTACTTCACCATTCCAGATCTGTTCATCAATCATTGTTAAAAGTTTTCATTCAACTTTATTTATTTTTCTGATTTTTATTTTGCATAACACCTTTCTTAACTTGTTTTGTTACTTAAAAGCAATCTATACCAAGAAATTAAAAAAAATGTAAATTTAAAAGTGCCTGTGGAAATATGCAAAAAAAAAAAAAACCTCCTCTCAATGTGTTGTAATGCTTCCTTAAAGGTCCTATGCTGGTTTATTTAGCATTTTGTCAATTAAAATTCTTCACTATTATTTGAATGAACTAAATTTCCCTTTAACTTCACTTACTACTTGCAATTAGATAATGAGAGACCATCTTTATATTCTGATTCAGGTGAAGAACTTCTCTGAGACCTCAGTAGTAGGGTGGGTTCTAGACAGGGTTCCCAGTCTAATGTCCACTTATTAATACGAGTTCTCTGTCTGTGTTCACTGGAAACAGGGAGTGCAGTGGAAAGAATAAATATGGGACCTGGAGCTTAGATTGCTCCCGCAGTTATTTCAAGTTTCAATCTGCAAGTCTTTCTTTTGTTACTTACATTAATGAGTACTATACTCCAGATGGAGAACATGCTGCTAAAGCCTCCTGTCCATCAACTTCCTATACCATTCCACATACTCCACTTCCCATCCTGGTCATTTACTCTGAGGAAAACCTGAAAGGCCCCATAGTAATATGTCTGCCTTGTCTTCTGACTGCCACAATCTCCTTCCTACTAACCCTTAACAGCCCATCTGAATAATCAGATTTTATTTCAGTTAGCCTTTTGTTTCTGAGCAGTTCTACTTACAAAAATTAGGATGAAATGATTTTTGTAAATATGTGTCAAAATTCCCAGAATGTGTAAGATGTAATTAATCCTCTTTGATATATATATATATATATATATATATATATATGCCACACACATTATGAACTTTAATGACCTTATATTTTAACCATATTTTGATATACCTGTTATTAACCTAGAGACCAATTTATGATTAATATCTTTGACTCGTTGACTGTTACTAATGTTATTAAAAATAGCTAATAAAATGAAATATATTTTAATATATGTGATGAATCCTGAAGGAATAGTTTAGGTAAGTGTTATATTCTTCCCTAATTTTTTTTATTACTTGCAAAAGGACTTTTACCATATTTCAAAAGGGCAATAAAATAGGCATAACCTTTAAATTATTATTGCTTTTTTGTTTTTAATAAAGATTGTTGAGAGCCCAGAAATTTTCTGCATCTTCTAAAATAGAAAAACTGCAGAATAATGACAGGAGATGATGGTTGACAAGTCAGAGCACATCTTAGTCAATAAAATAAGGGTAAAATTATTCATACAAAATTTATTCTTGTCAAACTGTGACTAATGACTGAGGAATTCACTTCTAAGAACAAAAAGAAAATCCATATTCCTTTCCAGTTTGTCAAAAACACAAAGGGTCTAACCAAGCAATATTTACAAGATAACATGCATCATCTCACTTCGCTAATTGTGCAGGTGACAGTAACTTGATTTATTATGTTTTTCTATCATGGTATTCTTGATTTAAGAACTGTTTCTGTATATTGACTATTCTTCAAATTTCAGGTATGATTTCATTCCTTTTTTCTTCTTATCATTTCTATATTTTTGACTCTATAGTCATCTATGAATGGATGATTCGATCCAAATGATACATACATCCCTTACTTCCCGAAGACTCAACAAGACGGTAGGTGAATAGGTCACAGCCTCTGATCGTGGTTGATATGAGCTTGACTGTCATCAACATATAGGTATTCAAGCCATGGGCAGAAAACTTCAGTGATTTTGACTACTTGCTGTCCCTGTAATATTTATGGCAGTAGTCCATTAATCTTAGGCATAGAGATAAATATTATCTATATCTAAGCACTAATGTACAGGCATATGAAAGATGGAAAATAGTACTGTGTTACTTTAAGTCAATTTTATGCATGTGTTTTCTTAAAATGGGAAGATTAGAAAAAAATCTGCACAATGGGAAAAAACACAAAAATTGTATAGAAAAAAAACAATAAGAGAAAAGACTTAGTATCCTTGGTAAAAAAATATAGGATGTAATCTCTTGAGTTTAGAGAGAATGAAAATTCCCATTAAATATTATATTACTGATGTATTTATCACTCACATATTTTCACAGGAGCAAAATATGCCATGAACTATGTTAGGATATCAAACATCAACCAAAGTGATCTTCCAACAATTCATTATGTTGTGACCCTTTTAATCTTTTACAATGAATCTCCAACTCCCCAGCGGACTTTCTAAACTAGCATAGGGTAGAGTTATATCACTTCTCAAGAAAATACCATATTTCCCTTTTTAAAAAAGAATAGAAATACACAGAACAAACATTTTATAATTATAGTAATTGTAAAATATGCTAGTAATTGTATAATGATAAGTATTATTTCTATAATATATTTAAATTTTTGTAACTAATTTTTTTCAACTTACAAATTCTAGAAAATTTAATTACACCATATATCATTATAGAAACACAATCAGAGAGGAGAGGAATCATGCTTGCTTGAAGTTTTATGGGAGTTAGTAAAACATTTTCTTTTATGAGTTGATAAAAGCATTAAAATTTTATGGAATAGTCCACCATGATATCAAGACATCCTAGACATACTAGAGAGAAAAACATACACTTATGGGAAGATAACTTAATTCTGTTTTAACAACAGGGTGTTGGCATTCCTCAAATATCAGTTTTATTATTTACAAAACAAAGGTACAAGAAAACTTTTTCTATAACTCATCTTACAATGTTTTAAATTTATTAATGCTTATGGCAAAGAAGTTGAGAATATTAGATAGGTAAACTAAATGTAAACTATGAAGATAGCTTTAGTTCCTTCTGGTTTAACATAAACATTTTCACAATGTTACTTCAGTAACTTGAAAGCTCAAATTAAATATAAAACCCTCATCTATTTTTCAAAGTATTTTCTGTTCCTTTGTCCATTTTCGAAATGTTTGTCATACAAATAAAAGGACTCATCATCTTCATAAAGATCTATACAGTGGGATCTCTCCTCATGGATCTCCTTTTGAAGACTAATAAGGCTACTGGTTTCTAAAGTTCTGATGTCAAGATAATGCAGTCATTAAAAGCCTTTAAGAAATGTAGACTCTATTTCTACATATGTATACATTACACGTATATGTATGTGTTAAAAGTAAAACAAACACGTTAATCACATATTTCAAATAATACAATGTTATATTAGTTTCTTTTATCAATTTTGTTTTTTGAAAATTTCATACTTGTTCATAAACATAATATATTATGATTAACTTTTCCTCTCTCACTTACCTTTACTTCAATCTCAACCAGAATTAATCTTCTCTTACATCCTTACCCACAGTAGTTTGCTTTCTTTCCCAGATTCATGAATCTTGGTCTTATTTTGCTACCTATTTAGTTTAATAAGGGACATCTGTGGAAACACTGAGTTGGAACCAATCATGGAACCTGCTGGTGTCACCAGTGAGTATACAAACAAAAGTAAAGACTCCTCCTCCTCCTGAGCCTTTAAGAGGAAGTCAGTGAGCCCTTGATATCTTCCTGCATCTATGGTTGACTGTGACAGAATCATTCTTATGAAGTCTCTGTGCAGCCATCTATAACTGCTTTGAAGTTGTAATTGCAAAGGTCCTAAAACTAGCATCTCAGCCTTTCTCCCAATCTTTCTTTCAAAATCTACTCCATCAATGTTCCCTGAGATGTAGAGAGCATTAGAGAACATAATGCAAATAAAGATCTTTTAGCAATGGACACTCTTCCATAACTCATTCTCAGCACCTTGCGCAGCATGACTGAATTTACTACGTTCACTAGGAAGAGTGGTTTTTTCTGGTTAAAGAAGAGTATGGTATTTTTCTAGGTTTATAATCTTTGATATTTAGAAAGTAGTTTGACACTACCAATATGGTCAAACAATAGCATTCAGTACTCCATTAAAACATATAGTCCTTTATTTTGTTTGTTCCTTTGTTTTGTTCAAGCACTAACACTTGAATCAAATCAGTGAGCCATTGTTTCCTCCATAACTGTAGTGCCACTATTGTGCCCGTGGGTACCACCTGCTTGGCAGGTTGGTCTTTTAACTCAGAGTTCAAGATGGCTTAAATTATTGATATCTTTTCTTTCCAGCAGCCTCCAAAGCACCACCTGAAAAATATAAAACCTAGCCAGTGGAGGTGAAGCTTCCAATATAATTTATAGCTTACTTTCTTTATATCAGGCAACCAACATGTGCGGTTTCTTCAGCAATAGGATCTTATCTATTATTGGTGAGCCACAGATATGAATGACAGGAGCTGACACTGTGTGTGTTTGGGTGGGGGGTGTTTCTAGGGTTTTCCAGACCGATCAGTTGTTAAGAAGTTTCTCACACTAACACGTTTTCATGGAAAACGATTTCTGAATATAGATCTTCCATATGCACATGCAGTTCAGACATATTAATATCATCTCTGGTCTCATGAAAACATCTGTCAAGTTTAAAGTAGCAAATTTATTTTGTCAAATGTATTCATTTGCTACTGTTACCATAGCAATTTAATTAAGTCTCTCAAACTTCACAAATACATCTTGTAATTGTATACTTTAAAAATCTACCTGGACTTAGTATGTTCAGTTCAGAGACTTACAAAGTTAAAATCAGGCTGATAGCCAGTGTAGACTTCTATCTGATAGCTTCAGGAGAGAATTTGTTTAATTATATTTGTGAAAGCCCAAACTAACATACTTATGATTTTGGAAATGGATCTTCTTAGAAAAGGGTAAGAGTATTATTTTGCTTATAAAACAAATTGCTTGACTTTTTTTCTTAATATCGGGAAGAGATGCTTTACCTAACCAAACTTCCTTACCTTTTCAGTCTGGTTTCACTTTGTTACTAAAATGTTTGCTGTCTCCTACATTCTATTGATGTCCACAATAGCATTGGAATCAACTAGATTATCAAGATAATCTTTGTATTATAAGGGTAGCCCATTAATAATCTTATATTCCACTCAGAGCTCTAATTCTCCTTTATTATGTACTCTATTAACTGTATTCCGATATAAAGATAGAAATTTCTTTAGAAGATATTGTTTTCCTATCACATTGTCCCACTTAAAATTGTTATCTGTTTCCTAATAATTTCATAATAACAACCAAGAGTCCCTATTATTTTGAATCCTGACATTAATCAATTATTGGATTATAGGGTTACTTTTAAGTGTCTCCCACTAAGTAAAAATATTTATAAACTGACTTCAAATTTAAAGGTATATTTTTCTAACTTTACAAAAGAATAAGTAGTATTTGTTTTCAATGAGCTGAAATACACTTAGTCAATGTACTTTGCTATTAATTTTCCTGTTTTTATTATTATTCTTGAATCTGAATTTAAAATAATTTTCAGCTTCTCTTAACTATCACATTTCCTATTTATTTCATGCAGTTTGAGGCACCTGATTTTATTTCTGAATATTTATCAGGTTATCATTATTTTAAGCAATACCACCTCTACTAACACAGAGTGCCCTACAAAGGTTATGGTTATCATGTGTACCATTAAAGAACTTTCTGATTCACCAATTAATTACACCTGTCCAACTAATATGTTTTTCTTTATTTGAATGTGCATATGGACCATACATTTTATATATATTGAGGGTTTCCTGTGTTTGGATACTGTCCCAACAACTTGTTCTCTACAGGCGGCTAAAAAGTTGGAACAATACTTCTTGTCCCAATTCTTCGTTCAAAGGTTCTTAGCAATTTTATTTCAAGCATTCAAACGTACCCAATTCTGTGGTGGATTGAATGAGGATGCCACCAATAGGATTTTGTGTTTGAAAACTTAGCTCTCAACTGGTGGTTCTGTTTAGAAAGGTTTAAGAGACATGGTGTTGTTAAAATTTTGTCCCTGGGGGTTTTGAGGTTTCAAAGCCCACACCATTCCCTGCTGTCTCTTTCTGCCTCCGGCTTTCAGATCAGCTCTCAGCTCTTCCTGCTACCATACCTTTGCTCTGCCACCATGGACTATGGCTCTCTGAAATCAGCAGCCCAAATTAAACCTCCCCCCTTTTTTTAAAAAAAAAAATAGGTTTTTTTCATTGTGTTTTAACCAAAAATAGGAAAATAATGGAGACCTGTTCCTAATCTACTTTTCTATTTATGTCCTGTGTTTTACACCTACATGAAATCTTAAATTTTACGTGTTAGGTCAGTAATAAATAATTGACAACAAAACATTGAACTGAGTAAAAGGACACTGAATTTTGACATTAAGAGTTTAAAATCTTTAACACATGGTGATGGAATAACATTTTCTAAGTTAATGTAAAATTCATGCTTCTGCCAAATCATAACCAAACAATATTTATGTCCCTAAACAAATTTTACTGATGAGCCAAATCCCAGCCACAATTAATTTGCATCCTAATGTACTTCTTCCTAATGAGATAATTAAAAACTCTAATATAATTTTGCCACCTTAAAACTAAACGAGGCACTGATAAATAGTCAACAAATTGATTGAACACAGCAAACGCCTCCTTCAACAATCTGACAAGCGAAATGGACAGAAAGAAGCATCAACTTGACCAACTAGTTAGCATATACCAACTGAGAAACTTTAATTATTCTTCTTGACGAGGATAAGCCCTATTGCTACCACATGTGTTGGGTTTAGCTTCTTCAGAAGAGTCGAACAATATCACATGCTTCAAGGTAAGACTCAAATAACTTGAAAATCATCCTGCCTCTGAGGTCACAGATCACTGACGATCTTTCTCAACTTTGCCCTTAAAGAAGAACCACTTAAAAGAGAAAGAAGAGAAGAAGTTCCCTTGAGAAATGTTCTCTGTTTTCTTTCATTTCTTCTGAGTACTAACATGACAGAATTAAAAAACCACTGGTAGCTTGGTCTGGAATAACCCACTCTATAGAATACATAATTTCATGTTCCAGCATGTGACCTGAGAGAAGCATACCACAGTGTCTGATACTATATAGGTGGTAAGTCATTGAAACTTGAAGTGTCCTTGCTCCTAACAGCTTCTACAGCCTGATACAGAAACCACAAAATAAATATGCAATGGGAATGAGCAAAGGAAGAAGTTATGTTTAGAAATAGTTTTCTTGTGTGAAGAGCATGCACACGAGGCACATAGGTAAGAAGAGACAGCAAGTGGGTCTTCTCTCTATGTGTAAGAACTGTTTCTGCACATTACAAAAGTACCAAGAATGTAAGAATGTGTGCACATATGTCGCATGTTAAACAAAACAGGAACATATACATGTATTATGTAATTGTAGTTATTTTGAGGATATAAGTATATACCATAAATTATGCTATTGGAGACAAAGGAATATAAAATTAAAAGAATGTTAAGTAAAGTGTTTCCACATGTGTGGTAGCTTGCATGTATAATAACAACAGTTGGGATGCTAGGGCAGGAAGATGAATGAAGTAAATTTATAATAAGCCTGAGCTACTAGATGGATTCCAGACACAGTTGGCGACAGAGTGAGATCGTATCTTAAAAAGAATAGTAAATAAATGAAGTTTCTTTCATAGTATCTTTGATAAAGTATGGAAACTCTTCATAAAGCACCTAGTCCTTTGAAAATACTTTCATTTTCTACATATGATCAACCCAGAAAGAGATACCACAATTTTTCAAACTATAGTCAAATTATGAAGCAGACAATTTAAATGGAGTTCTTTCCCAGCACTATCACTTCATTTCTTTCCATAGTAAAACCATAAAATCACAAAGAATGGTCTTCAAGGGTAAAAGGAATGAAAACAGCTTTGAGGCAATGTTTATAAAATTGGAAGTTTTACTGACTCAGAATCATAACTTGAAACACATCAGATTGTGATCAATTAGACTTCCTCAAAAACTCTTTGTGTATAAAACTTGATCTCTGTGAAAATCATTTTTAGAGTTAGCATAATTAGGTTGTTGAGAATCCCATATCTCATTAGAAAAACAAAACATGAGATTAGGCACTGGGTATTGAGCAAAAAGGTGGGGGAAATTAAAACATACATGTAGGGATATCCTCAAACAGATTAGTGCAAGGGTCATGAGCCCGATGAGTATGCGGAGATTGATCCTCTACTACATGGCAGTTATGAGAGTTTGGATATAACCCCTCAATCTGAGAACACTAAAAATAATATGAGACAAGGTGTAAAATAGAATGATACAAAAACTTGTACTTTGATGTCCTTTTAAAACAAACTACTTGCTTCTTTTATTTAAATTACATGTTCATATTGGCATACTGACTTCTCCACCTGAATAAAACATGATAAAATAAATATAATGAGCATGAAAAACAGAATTTAAGAGGATCCTGCCATAGGGTATAATTGAAGAATATATCCTCTATATACAACACAGACACACATATGCAGGAAATAGATTTGGCTCTAGTTCTCAAGAGAAATGAAAATAAAGGAAATGCATGGACCACATTTCAGAGAAGGAGTACTTCAGGCTTTCAAGCTTATATAGACACTGTTTAATTATTTTCTTCCTCACTTGTTACCATTAGAAAGAAGAAAAAGGAAACAAAGTTTAGACCACGGGTTCCCCACCGTCTTAATTCTGTGATCCTTTAAAACAGCACCGCATGTCATGGTGACTCCGAGCCATAAATTTATTTTGTTGCTATTTTGTATTATTATTATTGTGCTGCTGCTATAAATCACAATGTGCATATCTGACATGCAGGATATATAATATCTGACCCCTGTGGAA
Source organism: Microtus oregoni (assembly GCF_018167655.1). Taxonomy (NCBI): domain Eukaryota; kingdom Metazoa; phylum Chordata; class Mammalia; order Rodentia; family Cricetidae; genus Microtus; species Microtus oregoni. Next base: position 262,759 of record NW_024544551.1, read on the forward strand.
GGGTCGTTCAACCCCCAAAAGGGTTGTGACTCACAGGTTGAAAACCACTGCCCTAGACTTTGTTTATTTCATCCAAGCACTTCTGGGAAATAAGATTTACCATCATAGGCTTTAGCTCCTACAAGGGAAGGATAGATCTGTTGTTCCTCTAAAGAACGAGGTTAGAGGAGATGGATCCATCCACGTAGAAGAAGACAGAGGAATCTTCAGGAAGAAAGCACCCGAATAATAGTAGACATGTATCATCAGTTCAGCCTGGAATGGAATAATGCAGTGAGCTGCAGAAGGAAGCTAACGGAAGAGCACTTGAAAGATCACGAATTGCTGTGCCTTCAGCAAACTGCAGTGGTCATTAATGGGCAAACGCAGTGAATTAACATCCCGGAGCAGACATGTAACAATCACTACTTTGGTGAGCAGCTTAGAAACCTCTATTTATTAAAACAATTCTTAAGTATCTAGACTAATAGGTCTGTTTCTTGCCTCCTCCTCTGAGTTTTTAGAGAGCCCAAATGCCCTAGGGTTCATAGTTAATGCATTAAATCAGGAAAATCTGGTGTAGCCCACAGGCATCAAAGTTTCACATACACTTGCCCGGTTTAATAATTCTCACCTTTTTTTTTTTTACTCTTCCCCAACTCAAACTTCAGATTCCATTCAAAATATTGTTGTTAATTTCTAAATTTCATAAATATTAAACTTGGTTCTGTATCTAAATTCTCATAAAAAAATAAAATTTTCTTTAACAAGAGATTTTCACCTATAAAGAAAAAACAAAACATAACTTAACAAAAATACCTCAGGTGATTTAATCTAGGTGTGAGAACACAACAATGGAACACAAGGAGAAGAAAGGCGTGGTGGAGAGAAGAGAATAAAGGAAGAAAGGGAGAACAAAAAATACAAAGAGAGGGAGGGAGAAAATGGTACCTGTGTGTGTGGAATTCTGAGGAATTCAGCTCAAGTGCAACTACTAGAGCCAAATGTTAAAAAGAGGATGTCTCATGGTCAAAGAAATATACTAATCCTATTAAGCTGAATTGTATATTTGTATGCATCACTATGTATCATTCAAAATTACTATGTACAATGTACTATGTATATCCTAAAATATGAAATTATAGCATATAATTGATTTAATATATGCTTGAGAATCAGGAAGTGAAAAAACTTAAAGAAGTGTTGTATTCAAAAATCTTTTCCTGGGAAGACACAACTCTTACATCTATTAACCCTGGACAGGGACACACAACAGATCCAAGTACAGGTACCATCGAAGTCCACCTTGGTGAAACCATGAGTTTTATTGTGGTTACTTACAAGAATATAGGTGAGGGGTTACTTAAATGATCAGAAATGACTCAAACACAGCTGCGTTACTGAGGTACTAAAGTTCATGCCTGCATATTTGACAACTCACAAAGTTGGTAACATGGAGCACAGTGCATAGCTTACAGACAGCTCAACGGGTTGTAGCCTGTTCTTTCTAGGTGCCTCAGTTGGTACAAATCTCTTTCCTGGGAGTTTAGAAATTTTCTGCTTCTTCCAAGAAGCTGGTTTTGTCTCAGAGTCTTCTTTACAATTTTTCTTCCTCAGAGAGTCTTCTTTGAATCACAACTTTCTTTTTCCTAAGAAGGATGATTTTATTGCTTAGTCTGGAAAATAGGGGCAGAGGGAATCTGGTCAGTTTCAGGGACTTCATGAAGCTACTTGAGTTGTTAATTGCCTGCCTCTTAAAGAGCTTCCATGCAGGATAAAATATTTAAATCTCCTACGAAACTGTAACATGTTCTAATATGAGCTGCGGGGCTGTGTCCCCAGCACCCCGACCGCCTGCTAGCTTATGCCTCAAAATAATTACACGGACACTGTTTTCTTTTAAACACTGCTTGGCCCATTCTGCTTGGCCCATTAGCTCTAGCCCTACTGGCTAATTCTGATATCCCCATCAACCCATCTCTAATAAACTGTGTAGTTCCAGTTCTTACCGGGAAAGATTCAGCATGTCTGACCTGGTGGCTTGCTTCATTGTGTGCGTCTGCCCTGGAGAGGGGAGCATGGCGTCTCTGCTCCAGAGAGCAGAGCTGTCGAGTCTGAGCTCACTTCCTCTTCCTCCCAGCATTCTGGTCTGTTTACTCCACCCACCTATGTTTTTACCTATGAGACCAAGCAGTTTCTTTATTATAATTAACCAATGACATTCCTCCATCATTTCCACTTTTTCTGTTTAAACAAAAAAGGAAGGTTTTAACATTAACATAGCAAAATTACATATAACAAAAGTTATCAAGCAAGAATTACAGTTACAATATTTATATCTATTTTATCTTTTATCATAACAATGGAAAACTATAACAATTTATCTATTCTTCAACACCATCAGAGACTCCAGAAGAATATAATATTACCCAAGCAAACAAGAAATCCAAAACTCTAGAAATGACAGAGACATCTCGCTGCCTGGACAGTCATCCAAAGTTTCTCTGTACCCTTGGGGTATCCATCTTCAGCCTACAGGCCCATAGTTTACAGCAGACATTTCCGTGAAGCAGGAAGTTTTAAAGGCAGTCACAATCTGCTTGTCCTGAAAAATGTCTTGCAGACTCTTTCATGAACCAGGAACCCCGAAAGATCATCTCACCTTTAGGCAAGTTCAGTAGTCCTCTCTCTGCGGGTTCTCTGTGTCCAGTTTATGCAATAGTCCAGGCAAGAGCAGTTTCTTGCCCAAATGGCTATCAAACTCCATAAGGTGCCTCTTCAATGCCCATCTTCTTCTTGAAGTAGATTGGTGCTTCCAGGAGCAGAGTGTCTCATTGTCATGAAAAGTCCTCAGTTATTAAAACATTAAATGTCCTATTCTGTAATCTTTGAAAGATATGAAGAATGTCTATCTAAAATATATCTATGTACATCTAGAAAATCTAACTAACATGACTACAAACTTGACTATTATTATTATCTATTAACCACCTATATACATCACATTTTTAAATGTACTACACAATCACAATACCTTAATCAAAATCAGAAACACTTATACATATAACAAAATTGACCTTAAATCTCTATCAATAAAGCAAAATCTATACTAATGCAAATTATTCATATCTATATCATATCCCCCTTTAAATGTTAAAGAACATTTATAAACCATATTTGGGAACATGGGCGCAGTTTTTTCTCTCCAAACTGCTTCCTGCTGAATGGGGGCATCGTTAATTAGGTCTTTCATGGTATAACCTGTGTGCTAGTTTCATCTTAGTTGGCAGTTGAGCGAAGCAATTTTCTGAAGATGTTTACAGCAACCCTTCAGGAGGGTGTGGTCCATCATACCAAATCGGAATAGAAGAAATGAACAGGGTCTCGTCCTCTGTGAAAACAAAATAAGAAACTCCTTTCCAAAGCATCATGTCCTTAGATCCAAATTTCACAGTCAAGGCATTTTCAAAATATCTATGTTGGATTAGTTCAGCAGCATTTATAAACAAATATTCTTTAGCAGCTGTAGCTCTTTCCTCAGCATTCAAACAATTCAAAGAGAGCATAATAGCATACAGTATCAAAATTCTCTGTGTATTTCCCATCTTTGTGAGCTTTATTTTAACCTCTGTTTTGTATATTTTTACTTTTATTTTTTGCTTTATGAGACAGGTTCTCTGTATCTTTGACCTGGAATAACTCTGTAGACCAGGTTGTCCTTGAACTCTCAGAGATCCGCCTGTCTCTGCCTCCCAGGCATTGGGATTAAAGGTGTACACTACTACACCTTGAACTCACATAGATCTGTTTGTCTCTGCCTTCTAGGCACTGGGATTAAAGGCGTGTGCTATCACACCTTGAAGACACAGAGATCAATCTCCCTCTGCCTCCCAAGTGTTGGGATTAAAGGTGTGTACTACCACACCCAACTACTCTCTTCCTTCTTTTTTTTGTTTTTTACTTTAAGAACTTCAACTTTTAGTCTGCATATATTTTTAACATGCTCTAAATCATTTTAAAAAATTTTTTGAATCTCTCTTTACTGTATATCTCTCTCTCTTTTTCTGACCACACGAGCCTTTAAATTACTGAGCAATATGGGTGGGATTAAAGCTGTGGCTTTGGCAGCTAGATCCAGCCCATTCTTTAGCTTTCCAGCCTTGCGGCTGAGGTACTGGCTGTAGCCATGTTTACTGCCACAACTCTATGGCATTTCAAGGTCCCTGCCAGCAAGCAAGCTTCAGCAGCCTGTGCTTGCAAACCGCACGAACCGCCTGCGTAAAAGAGTCAGAGTTTGCCCTGGCAGGACAGCCCAGAAAGCCGGCATTTTTAAATGGTGCAGCTTTTTTCCTGCTATGGCTGAAAACCGAAAAGCATGCGTTCAGCTTTTCGTCAACACCATTTAAGTGTTTCGTGGCAGGACCTCTTAAGAGCTGCAGAGTTTTGCAGCTAAAGCTGAGTCAGGAAGCCTCTCTTAGATGAGAGCGCTTGCTTGCTTCTAGCAAGCAGAGCAGACCAGAGAAATCGCTGCTACCAAGAAAACATGCTTTATTCTTTCCCAAGCTTTCTCAGGCTTTCAGTGGATTCGGTTGTCCACATGTCTGGGCCCCATTCTGTTTTAATATGAGCTGCGGGGCTGCGTCCCCAGCACCCTGACCGCCTGCTAGCTTATTCCCCAAAATAATTACATGGACACTGTATTCTTTTAAACACTGCTTGGCCCATTCTGCTTGGCCCATTAGCTCTAGCCCTACTGGCTAATTCTGATATCCCCATCAACCCATCTCTAATAAACTGTGTAGTTCCGGTCTTACCCGGAAAGATTCAGCATGTCTGACCTGGTGGCTTGCTTCATTGTGTGCGTCTGCCCTGGAGAGGGGAGCATGGCGTCTCTGCTCCAGAGAGCAGAGCTGTCGAGTCTGAGCTCACTTCCTCTTCCTCCCAGCATTCTGTTCTGTTTATTCCACCCACCTATGTTTTAACCTATGAGACCAAGTAGTTTCTTTATTATAATTAACCAATGACCTTCCTCCATCAGTAACAGATGAGTTTACAATAAATATTATAATATTTTGCTTGGAAAAGTAAAAGTGTTTTTAGTTGGATGTCTGTGAAGATTCTACTAGACTTGATAAAGTCTTATAAATTCCCGAGGAAATAATTAGACACTCAAAGACTCATTTAGCCTGTAAACCTTTGTGAATGACTGTACAATCTGTGCCTACCTTGTTCACTGACTAAGATACTCTTAATACTTTGCTGGCTGGCTAAAATTTTAGATATGTTTTTTCCTACATGTAATAGCCTAATTTAGGTGTGTGTGTATGTGTGCATACTTTTTTTTTTTTACTTCTTGGTCCATCTTTTGGAAATAGATGACATCTTTTTGAAACACAGTCATCAAGACAGATAAGTCATCAAGACAGAAATTGCCTCTGACCCTAGAGTCCACGGGAGAACAAAAGCTCAACTTTCCTAACTACCAATTAGTACACACTGGTGGTCTAGCAGTTTCAACAAGTGTCTTCAGCCTCCTTCAATACTTTTCACTCTGCCCCCTGCTCCACCATTCTAAAGTCACCAGCTCCAGCTTTTAGAGGCATTGAAATCAGTCTCTTTCAATGACAATAGTGCTAATAAAACCAGTGCAGTCTAGAATAAAATAGTCCTTGTCCATTTAAATCTACCATGTTTAAATGATGCTTTTTTTTTTATACCATTTCTCTTGGGTTTTTAGAAAACCTTAAATGGTTTTAACATACAACATTATGAAAAAAAAATTTAAACACTGAGAACTATGTTCCCAAAATACAGGTCCCTAAATCTATCATTTGTTGGAGAATATTATCTTCAGGTGTGTCACTTTTGTTTACACTGCATTTATTTACCTCTGAGAAGCTGTGTTACTTACTGTGCCTGTCTAAAACACCTGATGGTCCTAATAAAGAGATGAATGGCCAGTAGTGAGGCAGTAGCAAGGATAGATAGGCAGGGCTGGCAGGCAGAGTATGTAAATAGAGGAAATACCTAAAAGAAGGGAACAACAAGGGAATAAAGAGAGGAGGATGTCAGGGGCCAGCCACCCAGCTACACAGCAAGCCATAAAGAAAGAAGTAAAGAAAGGTATTCAGATACAAAGAAAGATAAAAGTCCAGAGGCAAAAGGTAGTCAGGATAACATAAGAAAAGCTGGCATGAAACAAGCCAAGCTAAGCCTGGGCATTTAAAACTAAGAATAAGCCTCTGTGTGTGTGATTTATGTGATTTATTTGGGATCTGGGTGGTGGGCTTCCAAAAAAAAAAAAAACAAAAAAAAAACAAGTAAAACATCACTCAACATTGATTTTTCCCTTGACATCGTCCATCTAATATTCTCTATTAACTTACACGCAAATTGACATGAGCTCAGTTCCTCATATAGGCAAACAAGTGGAATGGGATGAAGGGGAGCTGAATGGCATGTGGGTTTGCCTTTTGGCCCAACATTCTTTTTTGAGGAAAGAAAGGAATAGAGATTCCCTTGATTTTCTTTTCAGGTTTAAACAACACAAATGCCCAGCAATGCTGATGAATTCAGAGACCAAAAACCTCTCTGCCTACCATCACTTCTTCCTCTGAATTCTCTCTTCCACAATAATAATAAGCTATTACAGCCAGGACCAACCAAACGAATTATCAAAACAAACCACGTAAAATTAATGCAGTAATTAAAAAATATTCTGAAATATATAATGATGGCATTAATAAGCAGAACAGTACTGAGCAAAAGCTAATATCCTTTAGTAATTAAGAAATGCTGGGCTATAGAATTTTATTTCTATGGTTAAATTTTATGTTCTTAAATACAAACAGCTCTGAACCTAAATCTGTTTACACAATGCATTTCCTTAAAAATTACCTCCCTCTTCTCTTTCATAAAAAAGTGGAGATAGTTGTTCTGTTTATTCTCTGTATGTTCTTTATTTAATAAATTCTGTGATTCAAACATTTTATTCAAGTTTGGTACCGTTTAAATTTCACAATTGTCTACATATGCTAAATTTGATTTAGCCATATCTTTTTCCTGTATAAAAGCACTCTGTGATCAGTGAAAAGCCCTGTCCAAAAAAAGAATAGTTGACAAGTTTGAAACCCTGACATATCAATTTCAGAACAGTGTTTACTTTGGAAAACTAACACTCAGTTTTTCATACTGATACTTTTGTGAGAGTCTTTCTTGTTCTGCACTGGAGAGAGCATCTGATATAAACTCATGACAACACTCTGGAAGGCAATTAAAACACACCCCCAAAGTTGACTCTAATCTAATACCACTCTTGCATATTCCCAAACAAAAAGGCAATTACAAGTGGATGGTGTCTGTGTCTCATTTTTCAAGGAAATATGTGTGTTTTCCAGGGCTAGGCAGAAGAACAGCAACACTGTTAAGGTTTTAAAAACTAAATATGCAGATCTCTGAGGATAACATCCTTGCCTTAAGGAAGTATATGTGTTAAACAAACTTTACAAACGGAATTACAAACCCTGAAAGGCACTATGGAGCTAATTCTAAGCAAAAAGAAAACCCCAGAACCCAACTTTCCACTACCGTTCTGACAGCAGAACTGCACACTTTCCTGCTTGCTTCTTAAAGCTACATACTCAATTTATCTCCTTTTGACAAATGTGCTAAATGTTGCATACCTAATAGGGGTCGAGCTCTAATTAAAATTGCAGACACATTTCCAGAAAGTCCACTTCTAAGTGCAATGGACTCTACCACTCTAATAAGCAGGTTCTCAGGCACAACCAAGACAGAGAGTTTGGATGACTTGTATTCCTAGACCTGATCAAGTTAGTTACATTCTTTTAATCATTCAGAAATCACTTATCAATGCCTTCTTTGGATCTCATGGCTGCATTGGCAACAAAACAAACAGGAAGAGTCTCTGCCTTGGCAGGCCTAGAAGTTAGCATTGAAGGTAGATGTTAGACTAATACATAACACCATGAGAAGCTTGGGAAGCAAAGGACAAGGCAATGCCTTGGTGGAACTCTCTAAATTGAGGCAATAGTGGCTTTGTCAAAAGGAAAAATTATAGAAATTTTACCAGAGTTCTGCACAAGACAGATTCTTGGAGTTCTCATCAATGATTATCCCCACCTGCTGTTCTGCTACAATCAAGGTGATTTTATGATTTTCCAAAAATTCAGTTGTTCTCCCAAGCTCCTCAGTACATAACCTATTGGACATAAGAACAATTTTTATCTTCTTTTCTGTCTTAGACTGATTTGAATTCATTTCTAGAAACCTTATTGTCCTTCTGATTTCCCTTCCTTTCTATTTTCTATCTCTAATTTTCTGCAAACTATTGTGTTGATTCAGGTTTCTTATTATTGTTTTGCACTCTACTGATTGAAAGGTTACGTACTGTATCATATCTGCAGTCATCTTTAAACTATAACATGCAAAACTGACTTAGTCATAAAGTCAAGCCAATATTTCAACACTTGTTCCGAGGCAAGAAGTACAAAATTTTAGTCTACAATAACACTGAATACATATAAAGAGTCTCCCCCACACCTGTGTGTGTTTGTGTTTGTGTGTGTGTGTGTGTGTGTTACTGTCTGTCTGTCTGTAAGGTACTTAATTTTAAAAACTGTTAAACTGTAATTTTTTACTTATGAAGAAATAAATATGTTGCTAAATAAGAGGATAAAATAATTTCCATGAAATAGAATTTACTACTTTGTATATATGAATAAAACAGTTCAGGGGTTCTAAGAGATACCAAAATACTTATTATATTATTATAAATTGGGTACAAATAAAGAAAAGAGTGACACACAATAATGATAAAATGTTGGCCCCGACATTTAAAATTATGTGACATTTTGTTAGCAACTACACGTCCTTGATTTTGAGTTGCTGTTTCTAAAACCATATTGGTCTTACAGTTTATTTATGAAAAATGAAGAAGTGAAAGTGACAAAGTTTGGCCAATATCTGGCATAAAGCAGAGAAAAATCAGTTAATCATAGTTCATTGTGTTTTAATGAAAAACAAAACTATGTAAAACCATAGCGTTTTTTCCGGCAAGTTCTCAGGAGATAGCATGCAAACAGAGTTACTGAGCAAGGCTATATGAATGGTAATGGCTCACTTATTAAAATAAACTAAAATAATTTCTGATGAAGCACATTATAAAATGCTTCACTTGAGAACTGCAATACTTCTACTATTATGGTTTGAAAACTACAAAATCACTACTATTATGGCTACCGCATCTGTCATACAAGGATACACTTAAGTACACCCAGAAGCTAAGCTTTAGCTTGACATATCTAAAACATAACTGAGTCCTGTAAAATCTACAACGAATTATTGATTTTTCATGCAAATAAACTTATGAATTATACATTGTCATTTTAATTAAGAATTATTTTATGATGAATAGCACTAACTAAATAAGTTTTAGATAGAACCAATAAACATTTCAACACATCAGCTCTATGTTTTTTTTTATTGAAAAAAAATTTCTGCCTCCTCCCAGCCTCCCATTTTCCTCACCCTCCTCCCGCCCTCTCCCCCTCCCCCCCACTCCTCTCCCCCTCCCTCTCCAGTCCAAAGAGCAGTCAGGGTTCCCTGCCCTGTGGAAAGCCCAAGGTCCTCCCCCCTCCATCCAGGTCTAGGAAGGTGAACATCCAAACTGGCTAGGCTCCCACAAAGCCAGAACATGAAGTAGGAACAAAACCCAGTGCCATTGTCCTTGGCTTCTCATCAGCCCTCATTGTTCGCCATGTTCAGAGAGACCGGTTTTATCCCATGCTTTTTCAGTCACAGTCCAGCTGGCCTTGGTGAGCTCCCAATAGATCAGCCCCACTGTCTCAGTGGGTGGGTGCACCCCTCGTGATCCTGACTTCCTTGCTCATGTTCTCCCTCCTTCTGCTCCTCATTGGGACTTTGGGAGCTTAGTCAGATGCTCCAGTGTGGGTCTCTGTCTTTATCTCCATCCATCGCTAGATGAAGGTTCTATGGTGATATGCAAGATATTCATCAGTATGGCTATAGGATAGGTCATTTCAGGTTTCCTATCCTCAGCTGCCCAAGGAACTAACTGGGGACATTGCCCTGGGCACCTGGGAGCCACTCTAGGTTCAAGTCTCTTACCAACCCTAAGGTGGTTTCCTTAATTAAGTTATGTGATTCCCTGCTTGATGTGGGAGTGATTTCTTATTAATAAAGAAACTGCCTAGACCCATTTGATAGGCCAGCCCTTAGGTAGGCGGAGTAAACAGAACGGAATGCTGGGAGAAAGAAGCTGAGTCAGGGAGTCGCCATGATTCTCCCACTCCAGACAGACGCAGGTTAAGATCATTCCTGGTAAGCCAGCTCTTGGGCTACACAGATTAATAGAAATGGGTTAGATCAATATGTAAAAGCTAGCCAATAAGAAACTGAAACTAATGGGTCAGGCAGTGTTTAAAAGAATACAGTTTCCGTGTAATTATTTCGGGTAAAGCTAGCCATGCGGGCGGCCGCATGCCAGGGACGCAGCCCTGCCGCTCGTAACGCAACACCTGCTCCTCTATCCAACCTTGTTTTATCCCCAATCATCCCGTTTCCCCAAGTTCCCCCATCCTCCTCTTCTCACTTTTCTCTCCCCTTCTCCCCTTACCCCCATCCCACCCAGCTCTATGTTTAGTTATTATATGAGAACATATATGTCCAAATAATATTGGATGGTAAGAGAATAAATTGATAGTTTTCATTTAATTGAATTTAAAATGGAGGTGAACGAAGACAAATTAGCACACAAAGAGTGATGAAATATGCCATTTAAGATGCTTTAACTTCTATGAGAAAAATCTTAGTTCATGATTTCTTCAATGGATGAATTAGGTTTAATCATTGACAATATTTACCAAGGTTTTGTTTTTTAAAAAAAGTAAATTTAATTCTAAGAAAACCATCAAAGAAACAGAAAGCTTATATGCCAAAGTTATTTATAAGAAATCATTAGATTTAGATGTTTAGATGTTTAACAAGAAGGGATTGCATTCTCTATGATAGATCATGCTCTTTTGGTATTAGATGACTTTATGGTCATCTAATATATTTGTTTAATCACTCCACAGATATTCATTGGGTTTCTATTTTAATCCAAACTATCTAATAAAATGGCAGATGATACTATTTAAAGTGAACACTTTATCCTTAATATGTGACAAGTATATAAAAATTTAAAATTTCCTTAAGTTTTTGGTATTTTCTACTTTCTGTAAATGGAGAAATGTATGAGATTTTAATATATATAGCCTACCTAATATTGTCATCCATAACTACCATATGATGACTTTAAATGGTACAGCCAAGCCACACCCTGTGCTTTGTTTACAAGATCAGATACTGAACAGGAAATTGACATGCCAGTCAAGTCCTTTAGAGATTCTCCTTGGGCTTGATTATTTTACTGTAGTATAACTTGAATTGCTTCCAACATTGATATAAAATCCCCAATTTTAGAAATAAACAAAAATCAGTCATCAAGATATAATGCAGTTTGCTACCACATGAAATGAACTGGAACTATATAAATATGCAAATACAAACACAAATTTGTATTCCAAATATCAGATGACACCTAACATATGGGCACTGTCTGGAGATACTCATTACAAATGAGAAGCTATTCATTCTGACCTATATCAAGGAGGAAAAATGAAAAGACAGATTTAGATCATTGCAGGAGCTTTATGGGCTTATGGACATACAAGTAATCTCCAAGAACAACCAGTCTGGGTTTGGGTCAGAAAACTAAGCAGAGAAAAATTTAACATGACACCTGCTGCTATGGTTTAGCAAACTGTAGTCAGGAGCCTACCTCATACAAAATAAAAGAAGGCTACTGGTTCAAAAAAGATATTCAATATTCAATCAAAATAAATGGTCCAGAAATACCCTCAGGATGCGTTTGTCAACGTTCAAATGATTTGAGTCTGATTTTCACTGTGGTGCAGCTTGAGTTTGGCCCAGCATGTGCCAAAAAAACAAAAAAAGCCTAAGAAGGATGACAGTCTATCCCAGTGCCGTTTGTCACAGTGACTATTGCTGTGAGCTGGTGTTCATTGGTGGTTGGAAAGGGAATTAAAACGGCACCTTTTAAAGTAGAGGCCACAGCCACTGAAAGGAAGCTCCAGAGAGGGGGTCTGGGAGACAAAAATGTAAAAGAATCTGTCCAAACACAGCATGGAGGTACAAGATTTCTTTTTCCTCCCATGGTAAGATAGCCTGTTTAGATCGGTATTTTAAACAAATTAAAGAAAAATAAAATAGTAGTGGACTTGGGTAGGAAATAGTTATGGCTGCCTAAATTTTAAGACAGAACAATTGCAAGAGGTACACAGCCGAGGAATGTGTTCTAACCCTTGAGTATCAAGAGTGGTTGACAGAGACAGGAAAGGCGAGATGAAAAAGAAGAGGGTCTTGATGTATGAGGTACAAAGATGGAGGGAAACAAGAGGAAGGAAGTGTTACTGAGGTTCGGGGTATGGTCTTTTAAAATGAAAAGTATGGTTATCAATAGCTATCACCTGCATGGAATATGTCTCTAGTCTCCTGCCAAGAGTTTTGCTCTGTGAAATAATGGCTGAACTAAGGGACACAACTCAGATGTATACTACTAATTTTAAATATAAATTTTAAACATAAATTTAAATGCATATATATATATATATATATATATATATATATATATATATGGAAAAATAAGATGTCAATCGTTCAGGAGGATTGAAGGTATTTGTCACATGACTGAGCACTTTAGTAAGGTGAAGTAATGATAAAGAGCTTCATCACTATGCCTGGGTGTCACTTTAAGGGAATAAATCAAAGAACTTCCCTCTTGGAGTAGTTTAGCCAAGAGTGAGCCAAAGTTTGATCTCTCTTACTTGTCTCCCTGTGCCTTCTCTTTGGGTAATTTGTTGTTTCTGGCCTATCTGTAAGTTTTCTATTGTGTGATTCTGAATCTGTGTCCCTGTGTCTATGTCTATAACAAAAGTCCTTTGCTCTGTATTTATTGAACATCATAGAAAGTATCACATGGAGAAAGAATCATGGATACTTTAGAGAATTCTTTAACAGAATTTCACAAGAGATTGAATTTTACTGACTCTAACTGACCCTAGTAGATGCGCTAAAAAACAGCTGTTACCCAACAATGTAGTTGCTTTCAAAGTTTATGATAAACATTTATTTTATAATGTTGCTTTCAACCTGTTTTTTGTTCTCAGCATTTGATACCATAGCATGTACACACACACACACACACACACACACACACACACACACACACTGCTTTCTCTGGATCAAAAACATTGACACATACACAATTTAAGATTAAATTCATGTGCCAGTGTTGGTGGTGCATGCCTTATAATCCCAGCACTTGGGAGGCAGAGGCAGGCATTATCACTGTGAGTTTGAAGTCAGCCTAGACTACAAGAGCTAGTTCCAAAACTGTCTCCAAAGCTAGATTATAGCCATGCATTAACACAGGTTTTAAAAGTTGATTACATGGGAAATGAAAGACAAATAAGGGTGGTTGGTACCCTTAAATCACTTAAATAGATCACTTAAAAGCAAGTTAAACAGGCTGGCTACACTGAACAATAATTTAGTTTTAAGGAAACTTGAGATGTTACAAACTCTGGCAAAAGTTACAAACATCAGCAAAAGTTCTAGACTCAGAACATAATGGATACTTTCATAATAATACAACACTATTCCTAATGATCTGAGTTCCATCCCTGGGATACAAAAGGTGGGGAACACAAACTCACACATATTTCTCCTGGCCTCCACATGTACAACTCATGGCACACATGAATGATGAAAAAATACAGAAAAGGAATGAAAACCCACCATCATGAAATGATTGCTATACAGAGTTTTATTTTGAAACCTGAATGTATCAAAGGGTGTGTACTTAACACTGACCTTATAAGGAAGATGAGAAAAGTCTCATTACTAGTACAGTGGTAGGTCCTATTAACTCACAGTGTAATTGTGGTTGCAATCTGCACAGGTAAATGATGTGTAGGATAAAATTCACTATTTTACTATACATGTTGAATCAGTTTTCTCCATGAAGACTCCAGAGGAGTCATATGTGCCAGAACCTTGTCAGTAAGTCACAGCCACAGAATATGCCATTTAAAATGGACTTTTCATGACAATGAGCACATCTGCTTCTGGAAGCACCAATCTACTTCAAGAGGATGATAGGCAGAGATTTTGCTTCATGAAAGAGTCTGCCAGATATTCTGCAGGACACAGAAGAAAGTGACAGACAAACTGACAATATAGGTGGAACTGTCTTGTTACCTTAGGTAATATTATATCCTTCTGGGGCCTTTGATGGAGTTGAAGAATGAATAGTTATAGTTAAAGCTTTCCCTCGATATGATAAAAAATAAAGTAGATATAAATATTGTAACTGTAATTATTGCAGTTATATTTAATTCTACTGTATTAAAGTTAAAACCTTCCTTTTTATTTAGACAGAAAAGGAGAAGTAATGTGGGATTCCTGTGTGTATGTTGTGAATACCATTGGTTAATAAAAAATCCACTTTTGGCCTATTGCAGTGCAGAATAGGGCAATGCAGGAATTCCAAGCAGATAGAGGATGATAGATTAGGCTGAGTCAAAGAGAAGTCATGTAGTCTTCAGAGGAGACAGATGCCAAAATTATGCCCCATAATACACAGAAACTTTGCCCAGTAAGCCACAGGCATGTAGTGATACACAGATTAATAGAAATGGATTAATTTAAGGTATAAGAGCTAGCTAGAAATAGGCTTAAGCTTTGGACAAACAGTATTGCAAATAATATAGTTTCTATGTTGTTATTTTTGAGTCTGAGCTGCCAGGGAATGAACAAGCAGTCTCTGCTTTCAACACCTACAACAGTATATGAATAAGTATTGACATAACAAAGTTCTATAGTTCCTATGAAAAGATCATTTAATCCCTTGGATTGAAACAAGCCAAGACTTCCAGACCGTGAAAGAAGGAAGCCACAGCTAACAGTGATTTTTTTCCTAAGGAGAATTTCAGCAAACTACACAAAAGGAAGTAAATCTACAGAGTACAAATGAACAACGACAACTGGACCGGAGCTCTAATGAGCTCAGAGTCACGTTATACATATAGATTTCAGTCAACAAATTAAGGACATAGACTGAGAGAAAATAGTATCTGTGTGTTTTATTGAGGGGAATTTGTTTTCAAATCAAGAAAGAATAGAATTCATGAAGACACTACCTCAGGGCTGGTGTGTTTTCTTCCTTACTGATTACTCTTTGAGTTATTTGCTATTGCTCTCACAGGCGACCCTGAAAATTAGTGGCTTTGAAATAACTGCTGTCTGTTTTGGAGATCTAAAATACATAGGGTAGGCAGTGTTCTCAGGACAGCGCACCTCTGCTTCATAAAGGATCTATTGGGGAAGCTCAACTAGAATAGAAGAATAAGCACTAGGTTAGAGAGATAAATTCAGGGAGAATTGAGTGTTGGTGATTACCTGCAATCTCCTTGGTAACTATCGCCCTGTGTCCCCATTGTTATGTGATCTATTGTCTATGTAGGAGCTGTGGGTTTTCTTAAGTCCAGTTCACAAATTCACTTGTTCAGAGAGCAGGGATGGGGGAACACTTGAAATTAGCTGCATCTGTGGTCTGGAAATGGATGCATCATGCATCAGTATTTTATTGTCCAGTGTAGCTATACAATTAGCCTAAATACGTGGGACAAGAAAATGCAGCTTTGTGATGGGATGTGTGCTGAAGCATCATCATCATTTTCAACTACGACTGTTTGCTTTGAGTGTATTTCCACATTCCTCTAACAATAAGAGACAAGCTTATTCTTTTGTATCGATACTTTTCATAAAGCTATCATTCTTTGGAACAATAATTTGTGGAATGATAATACTGATTTCTTTGACCAGCGACCACCACCACACCTATACCCCAACTCTATTTTGTGTGTGTAAGTGTGTGTGTGTTCATGTGTATTCCCTTCAGACGAAGAAGGAGTGAATTGTATAAGAAAATCTACTAAAAGATATTGGATAAGTGTAAATTTCTGAAGTGTTCTACCAGTTGCACAGTCTAATCAGTATTCCCCCAGGAAGTCCTGATGGGCTGCAGACACCCTCGGCTGTACATCTGGCTTCATTTGCAGCATTGTGGTCCCATCTCCAGCATAATTGCTAACTTTAGTGATGCTGCCCAAGGAGCTGATGTCTGCTAGAGTCATCCAATCACATTACTTTGGTAATTGTATTAGAATATTTAACCAAGCAGGGCCTCTTGGTGTTTTTGATAGATTGAACTGCATAAATAAGTGTTTATTCAAAGTGGCAAATTTGTTTCCAGATTTCCCTTGGAGATGGCAGTTGGCATATGACCTTCTGCTATTATATTTTAGGATCCACTTTCTACATTTTCTAAATGCATTCTGAGTCTCAAGGCAGAAAACAATAAATTCTTTGCCAAGTATTTCTTTAGCAGAATCAACAAATCCACCTCTTCCAAATAGCAGGAGGAAGCATCTCCTGGTCGTGTTTTTATTATTCTACTCTAATGAACTGAATTCAAATTTGCAAAATGTGAGTCCTGTGTTTTCAGCTATAGACGCTGAGATTTGTAACTCTAGACTGGTGGCACGGATTTTGTTTTGCTATCAGCAGACACGGGCAGACACATTTGCAAATTCTTCAAGTTTTCCCAAGCCAATCTGTTAGAAGAATGAGAATCATCATTATGATAGGACTTAGCCTGCAATTTATGTGTTGTGCCACAGTAATCTCCTTATTTATTCTGATTGAAGGCAATCATGATTCTGTTTAATACTTAGAGTTGGTGGAAGTAAGCCAAACCTAGTCTAAATGTGGAGGCCAGAAAGTCAGACACCAAGGAGGCTTCAGGGCAAATGTCTGTGTATGCTGAGTTAAGCAAATCTCGCACAAGTATTCAGAACCTAAGACTTCATCCTCCCCAGCTGAGTGAGCTTATCTTAATCCACTCTAGTAAGCACAGTTTATTTGACACTTTCAAAATAATAGCTTGGCCAGATTATAAAATTGTAGTGGGGCAAGATATACTTTCTATATTTTCCCCCTTGGTTTTCAAATGCATATGCCTTATCCCCAGAAACTAGAGATAATCTGCTCAGCTCTGAATTAAGTTTGAAAACTTTGATAAAATGACATAAATTAGTGATAGTTTTAAATTTTTCTAACAGTGGGTTGATTAAACATGAAAATGTCTCTATAGACAGTCTTCTGGACCCTGTTTCAAAACACATTTGCTCTGTAAATGTGCAAAGGTACTGATTTGCCAATAAAATTTTGGGAAGCCTGCTGAAACCTATGCATGACAATATATTGTTTGTGGTCTAATGGTGGCTATTTTAAAACAGCTAGTTGGTCCTTCATACAGATGGAAAAAAAAATGGTTGTCACTTGCAAGATAAATAGAATCAAGCAAACATGTAATTGGAGATTGCACTTTCATTTCCTGGCCACTAAGACACGAATAATCATAAAAAAGCTATATTAATTGCAACACTGTTTAGCCAATGGCACAGGCATATTTCTAGCTAACTTCTACATTATCAATTAACCCATTTCTATTAATCTATGCTTGCCACGTGGCCATGGCTTTACCTCATTTTCTACATGTTTTGCCTTGGTGGCTGGCTAGGATCTCCTTGACTCTGCGTAGTCTCTCTATATATCTCTGTTTGGATTTCTGCCTGGCTTTACTCTGATAAGTCATTGGCCAAAACAGCTTTTTCATCAACCAATAAAAGCAACACATATACAGAAGGACATTCCATATCACCAACACAATTAGTGGGCTATCTTTATACATAGAAAAGTATACAAACTTTTATTGAGTAAAGAGTTTGAAAAGAGCTATGGTTGAACTGCTTTATCCAAAATGGTTAGAAAGTATCATGATCCAGGATAGGGGAAAATATCTATAGAAAGCTCTGGGATGTGTGAATGTCCTGCTCATGCTTCCTGAATAACTGAAATTAGATCATCACATTAAATAAAAGATAAGGAGAACAGATGAATGTCACAAGGGCAACACATAAACTCTCCATACATAGTCTCAAAAGTCTGATAGGAAGGAACACACAAAATCTAAAGTTTCCGCACTAATACATAGACAAAAATACCTGCTGGTAGTTGGTTTTCAAAGCAAAAAAATCAAAAACAAAAGAAGCAGAGCTTGAACTGAAAGTCTAAAAGACTGGAAATAAACAACAGAATCTAAAGCATGAGAAGCCCACTGACGACAGCCTGCACTGCCTGCAGGAACACACAGCCAAGGCAGAACACTTCACAAAGATCACTTCATCAGTGTTGGAAATAAGCAAGAGACTTTTTAATGAATGTTTGCTAATGGAACCAAGACCTGTTAAGCTACCATGTGATACCCATTAGAGTAAATTCTTTAGTGTTAAGAAGGGGAATTGATGAGTAAACTTCTCTTGTGGGTAGTGAAATTTATGCTCAAAAATGATTCTAAAACATGCCGTGAAAGTCCACGTATACCTCTTCCATGAGCTGACCTGAGATTTTTTTATTATGAGGTTTTGCTCTGTGTCTTTACCCTCACATAGCACAATGGCAAAGGTAGCATTGTAGAGGAAAATACTAGAAAAGACAATCTAAGCTGCTTTGACTGTAGTACAAGTTTGCATGTACATAGGTGACATAATATTTTGTGAGTTTTACAAAATCCTTAAAGTAAAGTTTTACTTCCTTAGATTATACACATTTTTTAAAAAATTTTGTGATAGTCTTTGGAGAACTGGAGAAACCTTCTATTGATTCTAGTTGGAAAAGCCATTATCATTATGGAAACGATGTCCTATTGTCAGAGTGGTGAGGATAAATATTGAGGAAATGTTCAACGTATTTTGAAACAAGTGTCCCTCCTACTCTCTGCCATCAGCTTAAAGAAAAATGCATTTAAATGAATTGCTTAAGACATGCTATCTATTTCTGAAATTAGCAGAAAAGGCCTGTTTCAGGATTCATTTAAATCATCTGTTTAGCTGCCACAGACAATACAGAACAATGTATTATGGCTTTTGCTTTCTAAACAAATAAAGTCTTTGGAGAAGACTGTTCTATTTGGCCTTGCTATCAGATCTTTATAATGCAGTATGCATATATCAAGCTTACAGAAGATCTTCATTTGCAATCTAATATTTTTGTTTAAAATGAGCAAGCCAGGATTTATTATCCCTATGTCTTTATTCTCATTCAAATTATTGTGTTAACATTCTCCTATTTATTAGAATGAAAGTCCACTAAGAATATTAAAGATCGTTGATAGATAAAAACCAAATCTCCCCTTGAAGAAATTGGCACAGGCTAACCTGGAATGCTCTGTAAGGAAGACAAAAAACAATGCAGAAGCTAAGCTCCCAGTTTCCAGATCAAACAGCAGAAAGGTTTCATCCTCTTTTCAACAGCTTAACTCTCTGCAAAGGAAAGATCCAAGGGGCCAAATGGCACTACCTATTCAAAAGAGGTGTTTGCAAGGATAAACCTTGAAGTAAGAAAAATAGCCTAAAACTGAAGACCTCATGGTAAAGGCAACTGTCAATAGCATCCATTACATGAATTCAGCTAATGGAGTGGCCACGCATATGTGTGCCTTTCAGGCAGTGAAACATGAAACAAAATAAGACTCCTAGGAGTGTTGCCTGTGACTTTTCTATCCTCAGTAGTAAGGAATTATGAACAAGGTAGTGCATCTCGACTTCACAGATCCATGCCATTCATGATTATTCTGGTAAGGTGTGCTTGGTGTGTATTTAACATTGAAGAAATACATACATCAGATGGTGGCATCTAATAACTTACAATTATTTTCTTCAATTGAATATAGCAAATGCATTCAATATACCTTTCAGCTTTGATAACAGAAAATCAACTAAGGTCTAGATATGGTAAATGTACTATAATACCTTAATATTTGAAATGTTCTTCACTGCCTGAAAATATTTGAAAAATGTATGTTCACAAACTGACACTTAATGACACTTATTAATATGTACTTTCATATTTTAAATTGTAGAACATCATAATAGCATGGTCTTAGTGATTAAGGAAAATGCCTATGGAGATCTCTCTCTCTCTCTCTCTCTCTCTCTCTCTCATACGCACACGCACACACACACATACACACACACACACACACACTATGGTGTGCTAAGTAAAGATGTAAGAATAGATAATACACACATACATATATATATAATATAAAGATACAAGAATATGTTGCATATATGATTGTGTTGCTCTCCTTGGTTTTTGAAGAACAAAGGAGTCTAATGTCTTAGAAAGAAGTCTGTAAAAACACATGAGGGTGTTTGTTAATGCTGTTCTTCAAAATACTACTTTCTTGTTCCTCTGTGGGTTTTTTTTTTGTTTGTTTGTTTTTTGTTTTTTGTTTTTCGAGACAGGGTTTCTCTGTGGTTTTGGAGCCTGTCCTGGAACTAGCTCCTGTAGACCAGGCTGGTCTCGAACTCACACAAATCCGCCTGCCTCTGCCTCCCGAGTGCTGGGATTAAAGGCATGCGCCACCACCGCCTGGCTCCTCTGTGGTTTTGTAGTAATCTAAAAATGGGCAACGAAGCTGCCTTCCATTGACAGATTTAACTCATTTAAGATTTGAGAAAGGAGAAAAGTATTTATAAAGAACCCTATTGGATCCATCAACAACCAGGATAGCAATTATTGTTTCCATGAGCTTTATTTATAAAGTGGGAGTTATTAACATAAAACTACTGAAGTTTCCAAAGGCCAGCACAAGATTAGAACCAGTGAGGAATCTCAAAGCAAAGTATTCATAAAAACAGAGAGTAACAGATTCTCTCTCTATTATTGCTTTAGGTCCTAAAAGATTTTTACTAGTTCTCTTTCTTTGCTTTCTGTCTCAGCTTCTAACTATTCTAATGCAACATCCTTCATGAACAATGATCGATTGCAATCTAACCAAGCATGTCCTGCTCTGACATTTATAAACACACAGCTGCAGGAATAGATAAATTTGTCACAATGCCTATTTTCTATGTATGTGAAAGGAATGGATGCTTCTGCTTAATAAGTCTCATATACCACTGCAAATTTTAAACAGTATGATGGAATTCTCCCTGAGAGGAAAAGAAAGTAACAGGATAATCGAATAATGTCAAATGGCCACTGTATCGTCTCACTTTAGGGCTTTATTTATGCAACATGAGATATAGTGGCTGAGAATCAGGTGGCACTGTCTCATATTTTCTTGTATAAACATATGTTGTGGGATATTAATTAAAGATGTGTTGCATTCTTTTATAATGTGGAATATTTATGTGGATGCAAAGATGTGTTTATTCTTTTAAGTTGCATTTGTTTAACTCTGTGAAGCTGTGTTACTTTGCCTGCCTGAAACACCTAATTATTCTAATGAAGAGCTGAAAGACCAATAGGTAGGCAGGAGAGAAAAATAGGTGGGGCTAGCACACAGAATAAATAGAGAGAGCGATGAGATTAAAAGAAATAAAAAAAAAGGAAAAGGTGAGAGACGCCATGGTCCAGCCACACAGCCAGCAATGGAGGAAAAAGGAAAGAACGAGATATGGAGCAGAGAAAGGTAAAAGCCCCGAGGCCAAAGGCAGATGGAATAACTTAAGAAAAACTGGCTAGATACAAGTTAAGCTAAGACTGGGCATTCATAAGTAAAAAATAAGTCTCTGAATATTTATTTGGAAGATGGATGGTGGGGCCCCTACAGAATAGACAAACAAACAAACAAAAAACAGAAAAATCCTACTGGTGCATGAATGACACTGAAAATTTATCTTAAAAATCCAGATTAAGAGGAGATAATTGGGCTCTTATCAAATGATCCAGGAAATTTTTGGTCATTGGTCATTAGAATGCCCTATAAAAACTAAAACTAAAAATGATTTCCAATTAAGACTTCTAAACCTTCTTTGGAACATTTTAAAGCAGCAAAGAATTACATTAAGCTGCTAAATACCTCCATTATAGTTACCAATTTTTCTAGACCTAATTTCAGTTTCGACCAATCACAGTTTGCTTTCCTAGTGATGCCTTGCGTGGACTTCGAGAAGGATAAATGCTCCGTGAGAAAGATGCTCATTAAGGGAACGTGGGACACCAGTGCCGTCGAAACAAAGACAGGGTTTTCTGTTCCCTGAACAGGAAACAAAGCAATTCTTCCAATCAGGTCTCTCTGGGAGTGCTTCCCTCATAGACCATACTTTCAAGACTATAGTCACAATTAGGAGGCTGGGAAGACGGCCACAATTTGGACCTTGAGTGAACATCTGACAATTTATACACAGTTGTTATTATCCAAGGGTAGAGCTTGCTCTTGACATCTTACAAGCATAGGCTAGGGAACAAGATAAAACATCCTCCAAGATTATGAGAAGCCTCTCTCTAAAAGAATCAGCTAGCACAAAGTCAGAGTGGGGCTTAAGAAGACTTGCCACCCACTAACATCTCCACACTACATGATCCCCAGCCAGTTTCTGCTCATCTTTCCTCCCTGTAGATTTCACTAATTGCAATGAAGATTTTCTTCTGGGGCACTGGTTGCCCATGTTTGCATCAATGGTGTCGGTCATTCATTACTGTAAGTCACCATTAACTCTCACAATCTGCCCTTATCACCTCCGGTGTAGGTTGTTTGAAGTCACTGACCTAAATCTGGCATGGATGTCCATTTGCTGAACACATGTCTAGGTGTAATGGCCAGGTTGGGATGCTGTAACAAAACAACGAGATGGTCTTTCCTCTTACAGGACAGGAATTCACGGTTAAGGTACTAGACAACTCATCTTCTAGAATGAACACTATTCCTGGCTTGTAAGCAACCTCCCTTCTAAGAGTCTTTAATGTGCTCCAAGAGAAGGAAAGAAAGCACCCTGATATCTCCTGTCACCTCTTCAAAGGTCTGGTCCCCATGGGCAGTCACCTTCTAAGTTCAGTCTTCAACACAGGACTTTTCCAAAGAAGCACAATTTAGTTTCTGTCCTTTGTGACCTCTTACAAGAATTTTTCTTTAACAAGACTTACATAAAGTGATGTGGGCTTTGGTTGTCACTGTCTGGACCTGCTTTCCTCTATTGCTTGTATATTTGAAAGTCCCTAACACATCGACTGTTTAGAGTCTCAGCCAAAATGCATGATATCCGTGTAGAAAGAAATTGTCTTTTCTGGACTAAGGTGGTTCACCACTGCTTATCTAGAGGGTGAAATGCAGCAACTGACTACTTGAATCTGTTCATTCTAAATCTGTCTAGATGCTATAGCCACTTAGCTGATGGACTGAGTACTGTGCTATATCACCCAACCCCTCTCAGGACTCTGTGTTCTCAGCTCAGACTTCAATACTGAATCCCATGGTTAAAGACTTACACCTATAAGCATGTCAGTGCCCCTCCTTTGAGCAACCTGTAGACCAGGACATACCTAGGGCATAGGGGTCTCCCTGCCACCTGTGGTTTTACTTGGAGGATCCACGTAGGCACCAAGGTTTTGCGAGGACCTTGGCATTAATGCTTCAGAACCCAGCACTGTTTTTCATGTGATGCAGGATTGTTTCCTCCCTAAAGCAATCCGTAAGACACATTTTGCATGCAAATCTTTATGTCAGGGCCTCGATGTCTGCAAGCTAACCTGCAGCTTTAGATTTGTTAGATAACCACATACTTATATTGCAAAGAGCATGTACTTTATACGACAATGATACCTATTATATATAAAAATAGGTAGTTCTCATGACAGTGAAGATGAAATTGGGATTTAGACTTTCATTGTTAAATGAAATGTGTTCAACCCAAATGAGTGCTTTCTCTTCCTTGTATGTGCAAAGGGTTTTAATCGCAGGCTATATTTACTCCCCTTCCTCTCACAGACTCTGGGCACAGATGATTATTTGCTTGCTGGATACAAACGTACAAGGGTGTAATTTTGCTAACAGCTTTCTGTTTCTGCATGTTTTTTTTAACTTTCTCTCATTTTTTTTTGACAAAAACCTAGATTGATGGGCTCTAAAGCTAACTCGTAGGCCCTGTGATGTGAGATAGACCTCAGTTTGATTACCAGCACTATCTCCAGTAGAAGAAGCAAAATCACCAGACATTCAATTAGTTATTGATTCTTGATACAGCAGGTTCAGGGGTCACTCCAGAGAGTGGTTGCTTTTGAGTAAGAAGCCACATTCAAAAGGGGTTAAAAGACACTTGGCACTGTTAAGACACTCTGTGATAGATCACCTGAAATGGTCCATGTCCTACATCAGAACTCACCTGCTTTGACAGGAGGTGAGGATAAATCAATGCATTTGGCAGTGCTATAAACAAATCAATTTTATAAAGGAAGGGAAAAATGAGCTTTCAAGAAAGTTTTAGACATACTTCTGTTGATTTAGATAACAGAGACTCTGTGTTTTTATCCCTGGGGTCTTCCAGATTAAGCGATAGAATAAACCAGTTGAAAATAGCACCCAACACCCCAGAACATTACCCATGCCTTACCATTGATTTTATCTGTTCCTTAGTAATTAGTGGAACTGTGCACTATACAGAAGAACCCCAAACACTTTATGATTCCTGCTCTTACTAGAATCAAAATGTAAACCACAAATGGTTGGGAATGATAACAATGGGAGGGGAAATGCCATTCTGTTGTCTTTGTCACTTATTCCTAGGCCTAAGAAACACTGTTAGGTACCAAAGAGACAAACTACAATAAAATCTCACCCAAAGTCCAGCTCCTTCTATTTCAAATCCACATACGATAGCACCCCACACTCCTGCCCTGTGCCTAAGATAGGAAAATCCAACTTATCATCTGACGGTTCTGTTCACTTCTTGGAAATTCATAGACCACAGTTGGTTAGAAGCACAGCTTTCTCTTATGTGGTTGCCCTTGGTCAGCACTCCTAAAGAAAGTAGAAAAGTGCAAGAAGGAAGGGTACCTCTAGCTGCTGCCAATCCCCACCCCGGGGCTTTGAGCTTCTTGAAAACATGTGAGCCTTAGGAAAGTCACTTGTTGATACCAGAGGTCATTGTATTCTTTACAAAAAAAAACTTAGCTGCAACTCTGCATGCCTGCTTGTCAAAGCAGCTCAATCAACCCCTCAATGGGATTTGAAGGCCTCCTCCCAGGAGCCACTCATTTTGGAGGTCTTGCTCTGATGATTGCAAAGCCATTGAGCATATTCTAAGCGATTGATCCCAACTTTTTCCTTTCTGTGTCAAAGAAGAGAAATTGTTTCAGTTAGTCTTTTCAAAAATCACAAATGTGTCTTGACAAAAAATGTCAGACCATGTTTTCATGAGAACATGCTATGGCTTCCTTCTTTTCGTGGAATAGTACAAGCCTCCTTTTTTAACTATCAAGGGGATAGAGGTTGTGAGACATCACTGAAGGCTTGTTCACAACAGTTTATACTGGCACACAATGGTGTCACATGTTTCTCCATGTTTACAGAGCCCAGTAAAGCACCTCTTACATAAATAGACTACACCAAATAAAACCAGAGTCAAGATGAAACTTTCTCTGTGAATACACCCACTCTCCTTTGCTTTGCTTTCAAGAGCTCCATGTCCCACTCTGGGGAATCCTCATTGAGGTACAGGGAGTTCAGCAAAGATGACCACTCACACCGAGTGTATAGTCAGTTTGAAAGTCTTTGTTTCAGCCAGTTGAGACCACATCCAAGTGTTCAGGGACCAAGCTGTGGGCCCAAGTGTCCAGAACACAGAGTTTTTGAGGAGAGAGACCTCATTCGGTCATCTTGGTCAGCAGCTCCAGTGGGGGAGTCTCACAGTAAACTGTTTGAAACAAGCAGTTTTAACAAAGCTAAGATAGGTGGTTATCTGAAGGTTTGTTCGATGCAAACAAACGTTTTAACAAAAGATAAGATAAGCGAGCTAGAACATCCCAACCTTTCATAGAAGGGGCTACTGTATACAATTAAAAATTTAAATAATAATAAATGTGTGATACAGAATTCTAGCTAAAAACTAAGAAACCTGAAGTTTGGATCAAATGTGGTTTTAGAAGATGAATACTGAAAACTTCATAGCCTGGGAAAGTCTGAGCTTAGAGAAACATCAGTCCTTGGCTTTGCTAACCCTTTACCAGAAGCACTTATTACATCCCCAACAATTTATCCCACTGGTAATCACTTACCTCCACATCAATAGGAGAAAATCACCAATATGGAAAAACACTTCATGAAACACAAAACACACAAGACCAATGTTAATAAACCATGCTGTACAGTTCAATTGTTCAAAAATGTTTATCATGTCTAAGGATCTCAGACATTAAGATAGAAACATGTGATTGTATAAGGTTTTTTGGGTGGTTGTAGCTTCAATCAACAGCATGTATATTATTCATATATGGTAGGAAGAAAGAATTCTTTAAAAATCACAAATTCAAGTCATGATATATATATATATGTATATATATATATATACATGTACATATATATATATATACACACACATACAGTCAGGAGAAGACAAAAGAACTATGGCATTTGTGTCAGCGCTGACGTGAGCATCAGTTCTTAAATGGAAACAGTTTCGTCATATGCATGCTAAGTGCATGTTAAGCCCACATTACATCTTAGAAATGAAACACCTTGGACATTTCTGAAGCTAACATTATTACTGTAACCATAGTCTGGGGTTTGTTCAGCATTGTGAGAGTGAAAATACTCCTTTAAATAAAGAATATAAAATCATGCCAGACATAGAGTAGGTCATCCAGGATGTAGGAGGTAGAAACAATGGAATACATAACTTAGAGAGGGTAGGGAGGAAAGTTAGGCCACTTTCTAATAATAGTTTTGTGAGAATGTCAGCAGAAAGCTACTCCTAATTTATGTGGAGTTCACATCAAGACTTGTCAGTGGAGATGTGCTCTTGTTACTTGGTGACATTGTCTCATAGTCCTAATGGCTCCCTTGAGTGTCCTTCTGATCACTCTCACACAGAATGTTTTGTGGGTTTTCCAGTTTTCTGTAATTTCTGGATAGTGTCAGCCATCTTACTTACCAGACAAATTGAATTTGTAATTCAGAAAATATGGCAATGATGATGGACTCTACATATTTGCCACAAAATTTACAATGTTTTCTATATCCACTTTTATGGTTCACCATCTTCTTTTATAATGAAGGATTTCTTGCTCTTTTCTAAGCTAGACCACTGAAAAACATGGGGAGCCATCACCACTTCACCTCTGGGGAAACTCAAACTCTCCACACATTTTTGCCTCCTTTGGTTAGTGTCTTATCTTTCTTAAGTTAGCCTCATTTACTTAAAAAGTCAAAAAGGAAAAACTTCAACTCATATATGTTCTTCCTAATTAACCTAGACTAAAGGTTGCATACATACTCAAAAGATCTTGACCTCAAAACATTTTCTTTATTCTTATAATTTGGAAATCAATGAGAAAAAGTAAAGGAATAACATATACATGAAAATTTGGAAGTAATATACAAATACACATACACACACACATACACAGAGAGAGCTTAACAAACACTAGAAATCTTCTCTTTTCGATTCTCATTTTAGATAATTTTCTGTTTAGAATAGACCTTCTTCCATTTCCTTCGAAAGCTTCACACTACGAGTAATTGTCCTTACAAAATGTCAATAGTGTCAAAGTTAAAAAAAAAATCTGCTCTGTGGCCTCTACCCAAAATATCACATGGGCTAGCTGCTAATGAATTCTCTTCTTCAATTTACAGCTTTACCCTCAACTGTACTCCAATACATATATAGTCAATCATCCTGCATAAAATTGAAATAATAATATTTCCATATTTACATCATCAAATTATATGATCAATATATTCTCAAATAAAGGATAAAACTATTTTTTTTCAGTATCCCAAATGGATGCCTTCGTATCATTTGTGTCAAATCCAGGTATTTTCCAAATCTTATATGTTCCTTCCTGAGGTTCCATGTGAAGACTGATTGGATTCTTCTCATTGGCATTAGGGGACGTGTTTCTTTATGAAACTATGTTAGTAGAAGATTTACAATCACTAGAGAAAACAAATATATTATTTGGTAAGATTCATGATTCCTTTACTGCCTATATTGTACCTATTTAAGAGAAAGCCTATGTAAGTCTCTCTTAGTGTCCTCATTGTTGTCTAAGTTCTCTGGGATTGTGGTTTGTAGGCTGGTTTTCTTTGCTTTATGTTAAAAAAAACACCTATGAGTGAGTACATGGGACAATTGTCTTTCTGTGTCTGGGTTACCTTACTCAAAATAATGTTTTCTAGCTCCATCCATTTTCCTCCAAAATTCAAGATGTCATTTTTTTTCCTGCTGTATTGTACTCCATTGCGTAAATATACCACATTTTCCTTATTCATTCTTTGGTCGAGAGGCATTTCGGTTGTTTCCAGGTTCAAGCTTACGTAGATCTAATCTACATGGGAAGTAGAAAGTAGAAAAAGACAAGGTATTTTGAGTAAATTGGAAGCATGGGAACCTTGGGGGAGGCTTGAAGCAAGGAGGGGAGAGGCAGGGAGGGGAGCAGAAAAAATGTAAAGCTCAATAAAAATCAATAAAATATAATAAGCTTACTTTCAAAAAGGAAGAAGAAGCCATGATGATACAGACTGGTACTTTGCTAGCTGAGTGTTAAGGTATATCCAACAGCCTTAAATATCCATCTTACACTTCTGATGAGCTTCTTAATCATCTGTATGAATACTTCTTCTATATTTCCACTTATTTTAAATGAAACTTTGTCCTATAAAAATACCCTCACATTTCTTAAATCAAAAGAAAGGCTGTAGTGTCCAGTGCCCTGGCTCCTCCTTATCCTTTTTAGAGAGAAGCTGCTGTAACCGTTTCAGCATCAGGAAGTAAAAATTACAAAAGTGCTTGAAATATGGTCCCTTTTTCATGGGTAGTTTGATTATATTTCTGGAAATTATCCTTGTAAAACCAACCAATAAGTATTGGAAAATAGGAATTCAGAAACTGTGATGATGTTAAACTTGTATCTTTCTTAATTTGCCTCACTCTGTTCAGTTGCAGATACAATGATACTGAGTCATTCATTCATGCCATGAACCTTAATTTCCCCCAGCATAATGGTCTACTATACTAGTGTATTAAATTCAGTTTACAGATACAGGCATTCCTTGTTATCTCAATCTAGCCCAATAATGAAGTCAGGTTGAAAATCAATTTTTGAATAACAGAACACTTTGTTTTATTATTTTATATGTGAAAAAGGATGCATTCCAAGTTCATTTCAAATTCCTAATTTTGCCCAGATACTGCTAGACACCCTCAATCAAGCACATGGCTCAGTCAGAATCCTTTCATCTTATTCAGTACATCAATTATCCAATTACTCAATATTTAAGCACATGAAAGAGGGCATTTGTGTCTGATATGAATCAAAGTCCTGTGTAAGAGTGCAATGATAGTACATTATATACAAATTACATTTTGAGTTGATAAGGAAAAATAAGGACTTTGAGACCTCTGGAAGGTCACCTGAGTTTACTGCCTGGCAAAGAGACGCACCATCTATGAGGTGATGACATATGAGATGAAATTTTCATGAAAAGGAATTTGTATGGGATTTTTTTCGAGCCAAAACCTAACCAAGCTTAGACCAAAACAGTACCAGTTAACAGGTACGTCATTTGATTGATGGACTTCAGATATCCCAGTTACACTATTCTGCAATCAGTGACAATGTTAACCTTCTATCCTTGTGTCCTGTGCATCTCTTTCTCCTGCTAAGGTCTGGGCTACTTCTTGTCTCGTGGTTTCAGAGAACCCCAGTCTCTGGTTTCTAGGCAGCACTAATCTCAGGCAGATTTTATGCTTTATAATTATTGAAACAGTCCCTAATGACAGAACCATAGGCATATATACTTCAGAGATATTTCCACAGATCAATCCATATACCCTCTATCAGAAAAATATTTAATTTGCTTTAACAATTTCAAATGTATATAGATAGCACCCTGGCTCCCTAAGCTTTCCCATCCCACCTAAACCCTGAAGATTCTAACAAGGCAATTAGGGAATCAGGACTTTTACTGCCTTCCACTGACAAGCCTACTCTCATTGTCAGGCTGGTACAGAGGCCAACAGAACATGATATTGACTGAGCCTGGAACTGTGCACCCTCAGAGGCTGAGAAGTCACAGGTAAAAACAATTCTGAATTCTTCTCTAATGCTAAGTTGATTGTTTTTGTAAATTAAATTAGATTCAGTGCGTTAATCACTCTAGATATATTATTCTAAAATATGTGGAGGCAGAAAAAGCAGACTAATACTCAGAAATTTCAAAGAAGCATAAAAATTTTAATTTGCTTAGGAATAAATATTTTTAAAGTACAGGAAATAAAACAGTGGTTAGCTGGATATTCTTCATAAAGGAACTTCAAGTCAGGGACAATTCAGTCAAGAGATATAGCACTACAGACGTCATAGTAATGGCTGCAAATGTGGCCTGGTGTTGGTTTACACAATGCAGTAAATGTAAGACGGCTGTCAAACCTGAGTAGCTGGGTTTGATCCCCAATATCAACATGGTGGAAAGGGAGAACCAACCTGCAAGTTGTCCTCTAACCACCACAGGTCATGTGATCATGAGTTAGTATATGTGCACACACAAACCTACACACATAATAATAAATACAAATGTTTTACTTTTAAATAAATAGCATGTATTTAATACTCGGGAAAAGAAAGCAGAAATGTAATTAAATAATTCAACTCAAAAACCTGTTTTATATTATGACCTTCATATCCTCTGTGAGCAATCATGAAAAAAGATTATCTTTTATACTGCTTTATTTCATTTGTATTATAATTCATCGGCATTGTTTTGTTTCATTTACACTATTTTGTAGTATATGAATCACACTATGAATTACATTTACTAATACACAAACTTTCTTTATATGAGAGTTGAATATATAATGATCATACAATATCTGGCTTCCTAATTCAAGGCTGTTTCAGAGTGCAGACTTCAGCTACAGTGTGCTGAGAGCCTTCTTGTCTGTATGTCGGTTCAAGTTGCTTGACATTCCCAGGAGGGAAAAAGTCAAAGAATGCCCAGGGTGTGAACTTTGTGGGGCTTGCACTGAGATCAATCTCTTTGCTTTTCTTATTAAATTTTCAAAAGGAAAAGAAAATGCTCTTTGCCATGACTTTGTGCTTCGTCGTGTCTTTGTGCAGTTTTTATATACTCCAGACTCACATGAAAAATTAGTCTCCGTAACTGTAACAATGCCCACATTTCACTGGGCACTGTGTCTTCATTAGGTGTTTTAAACTCAAAATTTCAGTTTCTTATAGTAGCTGGAGCTAATACAAAAATATTTCCGATTAAATAATTTGCCTAGATATTTTTAATCAGTCAAGGTTGTGTGAATTAAAAATAAAATCACACTAGGTATGTGGACCTCAATATAAATGTCTACCTTTATGTTAAACTATATCTTCCATATCAATTATGGTTTGTTTTCTACTTTCAAGTGAAAATCATATACATTTAGGTAGATAGTGATAATCAGGCTAATTTTATCATCAAAACCCATAGAATACAACAAAGGGAAAATGAATTAGTTTCAAAAAGCACAATGTTACTGTCATTATTATTGGTGATTATAAAATATTGATTGAACTTTGGCATTATATTAATAAAATATCTTGAGTGATTTTAGTAATACTTCTACATCTTGAGTTCACATAGAGTTCGCCAGTTATCCAAACAATAAGTCAGGTGTTTTAGTCATACTTCTACTACTGTGACTTATTTTGCTCAAAGTTTCAGCAGATTTAGTCCATGGTGGCATGACCCTTCATAGGCACCAGAGGAGAGGCTGCGCATAATGTCACAGGAAAGTGGAGTTCTTTATCTCATGCCAACCAGGAAGCAGCAAGGGACAGGAGTGTGCTTCCAGTGACTCACTTCCTGCAACTAGGTCACCATCTGCTAACAATACCATCACTGTGAATTCAGCAAAAGATCAACCTCATGGGTTAGGATAGAATCTTTGCTACTCAGTAATCTTTTAGGTTGTTGGATTGTCCCTCACCATTGAGGATGATGGTTATAACTAAACTTTCAGTACATGAGACTTTGGGAAGATACTTTGTACTCAAACCCTACACGAGGTGACCACAATCCACCACCATGCAATGAAGTTCAACAGCAGTTACCAGTTTATAGATGCATGCATCATGTTGCTTCAAAAACACAGCAACTGTTCACCAATGGAAGTCCACTTGTTTTACTGTTCTTTCACAAAATGGGCCAATCAAACTCTAAGCAATATCAAGGATTTAATGTTTGAGTGTGGGATTTAGGTCCAATAATAAATGTTCTTACTTTGGATCTTCTGCCTTATAATTGAAAAATCAGTAGAAAATCTTTTAATTTTCTGAAATTGCTCTTATTTGTGTAATCTGAAAGTTTGCGACAACTGTAAAATAGTGCGGATTGCACGAATTGCAGGAAGATTTTATTGTCATTGTTGGAGAAAGATATACAAAATTTCAGATCCTAATTTTTACAAGAAAACAGTTTTTGGCAAGAAGCAAATAAAATCTATATTTTATGGTAATATTAGTGCATTATCCAACAAAATAAAAAAAATGTTTTATTTCAATGCATCAGTTTCTTAAATCTTATAATCTTCTCACTAATGCATCTATTCTTAATACTCCACCTTGTTTCCACCAATTTAGCTCAGTTGTATTCATTTCTATATTAGTCGTCACAGCACGCTGTTTTGATGCCCATACTCTTTAGGTTTTAACAAGTCACAGCCTGGGATTTAGAACACAAAATCCACACTTGTTAGATGGTTCTCACAGTCAACATGGATGGATGCACATTTACTCTGTTGTGCTGACAAGGGTGGAAAGCAGATTTTAATCATGGAGTTTAATAGATATGGCACTGAGGTCGCATGGGAAGTAGATTTATACAGTGTCTGAAGGTTATTTAATCTCACTTTCTGACATGCCATCTAGCAAGAAGAGGTCCGCAGCCTCCGATTACCCAGACTTTCCTTCTGGGATTTTCACTAATCTTTGTCCCAAATCCAGTTTACCATGGCATGCTCAGGAAGCAACATTCTGACATGTCACTTTTCTGTGTCAGAAGCTCCAGGGTTTCTCCATTTCCAGTAGAAGAAAAACTGCTCCTAATGCTAACACAGTTCCCTGTGATCTGATTCTAAGATGTTCTCCTTACCCATCATTACAGAATATACATCTTATACCAAGGCCAAACTTGAATACTGCTGGTGCAAGTGTTTGTCTTGAATCTACTTGATTTTATTTAAATGTACGACAAACCACCCCTTATTTGCCTTCTAAAACCTCTTCTGGTCTTCATGCAGATCATAAGTAGAACTATCTTCAAGCAGGAAGACCAGAAGAGGTTTTAGTCTGTTCTAGATTATACAATCCATTGTAGCTAAAACATTGCTTTATGGCCATATCATCCTCAATGCCAAATGTGATTTCCCATTTCTAATAGTTGTATAGATAACCATCTCTTTATCAACTTTTCTCTCCTATGAAACTGAAAAACACTTTAATTTAACAGCTAGTTATAACTATCATCTTCAGAAAAGCAAACTTGATTTTACTATGTAGACATAAGAAACCATAAGACAAAGGAGAGAAGACTCAGAGATTAAAAGCACTTGATGCTTTTGCAGAGGACCCAAATTTGGTCCCCAAACCCAACAGTAGCATACATCTGTCTCTCACTGTTTTCCGGCATCTACAGGCACCACACATGCACATGGTATGCAACAACTTTTACTCAGGCATACTCATACACACATAAAATAAAAATAAATAAATCCTATGGATAATTTTAAGAAAACATAAATAAAACGCAAGAAAACATAAGTCATAACCTTTATTCTTTATAGTACTAATATTTATTTAGACATGAGTATTTTTACAGCAGGAAGGTGATATACCATGGGTGACATCCTGGACTGTGAGGTATGTCCTGCTTTCCCAACCTGTTTGTTCTGTTTTCCTGTGCATGCTTCTTATTTGTTTAACAGTATACATGTCACCAAACACCACTGATACTGGCGCTACTAGAGGGTAAAGGTGGATCTTATCCATGCCTTGTGTTTTCAGAACTCTAACTTATTCAAAATCACTTGGGTGGAAATGAAGATGCTGTTTATATTTTTAGGGCCCTGGTTTGTCACTGTGTAACATATTCTGAAGGCATGGCAAAATCATTGTTGTTCTCTTTGCAAAAAATGGTGCCATACAGAATATGTTTCTTTTTACACTTCTGTATGGTAATAACCTTAAAATGTAAAGCTTTTCAAACATTTGTAATTTGAAGATCAGTTTCAGGACCAATCAGGCAGCAAAGGGAATTATAAAGTATATCTGGAGACCAAAAATTCTTTTCTCCTCCTATCTAGCCAACTCGAACTCTTGGACTCTAGACAAAAGCCTCTCATACGGTCATCTCTAAAGTCTAAACACTTTAGTAAAATGAGTTATCTGGGGTATAAAACTACAATAATAATTTCAAACATTTTACTCTGTTGTGAGTTTTTCCAGGTTGTAATCATACCTACCCTATGATGTAACTTCATCACTATCCTACTTTAAATGTTAGGAAGTTACAGGAGATAATCAATTGCCCAGGTTCACACTGACAGGTATAAGGGTGCACACGCTGACTCCAAAGCCCAGTACTCTATAGCATTTCTCCTCGGAGTTTTGTCTACAAACCAACACTGTCAGCATTGCTGGAAACTTACTGTAGTAAAGCTTCTCAGCCACGATCATCAGAGCCACTTCAAGTAGGTAATTCCTGAATGAGACAAAGTTGCAAAAGTACTGGGAGGTACCAGGTGCTGCATCCTGACTCTCCAAGTGGATCTGGTTCTAGCTGATAATGTACAAAAAATCAGTACCAGGAGTAATGTCTTACGGTCAAAAGATACATTGAGATTATGTATCGTCCCAAGTTCAATGTCCAGTCTTTACTTTGAATTTACTAAAGGAGACAAAAGATGGAAGTAAACTATTGACTCCCTAACTCTCCTGACAGGTAGTTGTTGAGTAGCTTTTCCCAGACTAGTCCTAACTCGAACTATCCTCAGTCACTTACATTAAAAATCAAGAGTCCACTGAAGTCTCACCGTACAATCTGTTCTTTTTTTGTATGAGTCAACTCAAAGACAAGTTTTGTTTTTAATAAAATAAAATGACTTTCAAAGTATGAGTTTTTATAGGGAAAATTTGTTTCCTTCATTTTTCATTATTAAAATATGTTGCCTCTACTCAATGAAATATTGAAAAGAAAATGGGCAACCCAATCTGCTGCTATGCAACATTTTTTCTCAAATTTTTATCTATTATGTAATCTAAGTTCATAAGGGAAAAAAAGCTATAGGTTAATCTCATTAAAACACCGATAGTTTATAGCGAATGTAGACCTTTGAAATTATTGTTTTTAGCAGTAAGTTAAAAGAAACTTATCCATAATAGAGTAGAAGCATTTCCATTTACAAGGAGAGCCATAAATCATTTTTATTTAATTTATTCTAAGAACTTAAAATCACTGTGTACAAGCAGTATCTTACAAGAAAAAGAGGTAGATTAATCAGTGAGAAATATCGCTAACACCACTGCTCTGCAAATCATCTACGTCAGGCTGCATTTCTCTCAAGAGGTTTTAACCTCTAACTATATTTTATAGAAGTTATTTTCTAATCAAGGCAACTCTTACTGAAGTTCTCATTTTAAATTGGTCTCTGCCAAATACACAATTATTCACAACTTAAAAGCTTTTTATATAATGCTTTTATTCGATGGTTTATCACTCTGGATAATATTTATAGACACATTCTTTCATTGCCTTGGAAATAATTTATACTGCTCGATATTTTCCAGGGGAAATGTGTGTAATGCCTCGTTTAAACCAAGCATAATGGTTTTTACTGAAAGTTGCTAATAGCTTTGGATTAACTACTTTAAAAAAAACCTGAACAAAGGGCAAAACTACTTTGGAGGACAGCTACCTAAGAATGGTTCAAGTAAGTGTGATATATTCAAATATCCAGAGGTCACAAGTCCAAGCACTGTCTTTAAACAGTTTTTCTGATCTTGTGTATTTATCAGGGAAACTGAACATATGGATGAAAAGAATAAAAGTACAAAAAAATATTAAATATTCAGTCCTTGTAAAACATATCCTACTGAGCTATAGAACAGAAGTAAATCCAACTTCAATATCTTCCAAAAATCTACTAGTTGAATGAGGTATAAATTTCTTGGTGTAAGCAAACAAACATTCACTGGTAAATCTTCTTTAGCCATCGATTTGCTTGTCTGTTTCTCTGGTTCTTATCTTTTCCCTAGGACCCTATCTTAAAAATGGTATTAGTCTACCTAAACTCCATATTTTCAAGCAGCTATAGACTTTAATAACCCCAGGCTACTGAAATGGGTGACTATATATGGATAAAAGAAGCATGAAATAAAGAAAAATCATAACTCAAATTTTAAACTCAGGAATAGCAAAAGACAACAATAACAAATATATTTGCGTGCACACACAAAACCACACACACACACACACACACTATACTTTGAAACATTACAACTTTGAAAAATAACCTAATTTATAACAGTTGAACAAATATATACTAAATATCCTGATGCCATTTTTTTTAAATCTTTGTTCAAGAATGTTCCTAATGCTGATGTAGCCAGTGCTGGTAATTATGAGTGAATATGAAAATCTTCAAACATTTTGGATTTGAGTAGAAGTTCATAGTATCTTTGTGCAAAAGACTTTGGTGTTATCTAATATACCATTAAATTTACATACTTATCAAATCAATAACTTTAATTTTATCATTATTTAAAATAAATCTAAAATCTGTTACTTAAAATAATATTTAAAAATATATTATTATGTAAAAGGCTGAAAACATACTTAGCATCCTTTGCTAAGATTACTGATCTTTATTACTAATATAAACAATCTAAACTCAATGAAGTATGTCTAAGTATAAAGATGTATGAACAATTTTCCAAGAGAGTTCATTAAGCAAGAGACAATGCACATAAGAAAGATTATAATGTTACTAAATATTACTATTCAGCTTTATATAAATGTGTGTGTAAGTGTGTGTGTGTGTATTGATATGTTGATATAGACAGGTAGGAATAGTTAGTATCAGATGTGTGTATCTATCAAATTATTGAAACAAACGCAACCGCTGAAAGTGTTTGCACTATAGTTAAGACTGCTGAGACTGCACATCAAAACACATTTTCTTTTTTTCATTTGGGTTTCTGGTATCATTGCTGTTTTGAAATAGGGTCTTACCATATAAGCTATGTTGACTTTTGACTCATGCTATTGCTCAGCCTGGCCTTGAATTTTCAATCATCCTGCCTCTGCTTCTCAAATACTGACTTTAGAGGCATGTTTAATGCCACCTAATAGGAGAATTCGTTTCTTATTCATTATTTCTCCATAATTTATTTTGAATTTTTCATTAAGATATATTTACTTTTTCTGCCGGGTAGTGAGAGTGAACACTCTTAATCCCAGCACTCAGGAGGCAAAGGCAGGCGGATCTCTGTGAGTTTAAGGCCAGCCTGATCTACAAGAGCTATTTCCAGGACAGTCTCCAAAGCTACAGAAAAAAAAAAACCTGTCTCATTTAAAAAAAAAAAGATTTATTTTTAATTTGTATGTAGAACATTGGGCTTTTATGTATGTTTATATAACACATGGGTGCCTGGTACCTATGGAGTCCAGAAGTGGGCAGAGGATTCTCTGAACTAGAGTTAAAGACATTATGAGCTGCCATATTATATCTCAGAGTTGAACTCAGGTCTTCTTTAAGAGCATCAAATTCTCTTAACCACTGAGCTATCTCTTCAGCCTCTGGTTTTATTTTGAAGCATGCATTTTGTGTACGAAGAAAACAAGGCAAAATGATGACTTAAAAAACAAAGGATGCCAGCACACACATTTTGGTATATAATCTTCATTAAAATCCTTTAGTAATTTTGCAGACGAATCAAGATATAGTACTTCTAAAAGTTAATTGAAAAGAAAGGAACAAAGCGATGGATTATAGTCATTGAAGTTAAAACTTAGAAGGATAATAGAGCCAAATGTTCTTTCATTAGCTCTTCAACCAAATTCAAATGGAAAGCAGCAGTAACCATCGGCATAGCCTGTAGGGCATAAGCCCCATCCAGTTGCTCTATGTCTATCACCAGTGCATCAAACTCATGTAGCTGTTCATTTTTCTTTGCCTCTAGACACTGAAGAGTAATTAAACTCATAGTGCATTTTTTGTTTTGTTTAGCTGTGACATCTGCATTAAATATGCAAGAGCCTGGCATGTAATACATTACCTCTGAGTCATGAGTTTACAGCAGCAGTGGTTCCTACGCAGGACCTATATAATATCAAACAAGACAGCATTCCACCTAAAGGTTCTTACAAAGCCCCTACCTTTATTTGAAAGTGAGAGAAAGTGAGTGGCTTTCAAGAGAAGAAGAATTGTGATTTTTAAGTTTGTGGACTCTGGTTAGTCAACCATTCTCCAGTGGGTGTTCCTACACCCAGCATTACATTGGCAGCAACTTTAGACTCCGTGGGTTAATAAGACAGAGGATATAGTTTGTGGGTGCATAGATCAGAAGTAGAAAAGAATGAGGTGCAAATATGAGCAAAATATATTGTATACATTTCTCAAAGAGTTGATGAACATCTTATATTAAAATTAAGCTAAAATAATATATCTGAGAACTTTTGAAAAGCAAGATAATATCCAGGACACAACAGAGACTCTAGAATTCCTTGTGCTGAGAACAAAGTTCAGAATTTTGTTTCCTGTCCTTTAAGTGATTCCAGCATTCTGCCTGCTAAATCTACTGGGATCTGTTTCAGAAGTATAAGGGGATTTTTATCTCCTTTTGTTTAATTTGTTGCTCATTGTACACTCCAAATTCCTATAGTAATGCTTAGAAAATAATAAATATTTGCTGAAAACATGTTGTATTTAATATATATATTCGTTATTTTCAAAATAATACTAGTATCAGAAATTCATATTTTGAAGAACACAAATATACATAGAAAACATGGGATCATTTAAGTAGTACAAACTGATTCTGTGATACTTTTCATTTGCTCAGAATGTATGTTCATTTTTTAGACAGAAATGGGACAGTGTTTTAAGGCAAAAAAAGAATAGACAATAAGTCTTGATTCATATTGATCCCTGACTTCAAAAAAAAAATAAAATTTCCTCATAAAATCATGAGAACAAAGCCTTATACTCAGCCATTGTAAGCAGATACAACAATTGAATAGACCTTGCTTGTCCTCTTCTGCCTTCTTTTTATACCTCTCATTAATATTTGCTTCTCAACTCTATTAATGTTCTGTGGTTTTCAGAGGCTCCCACAGCATCTTAGATTCATTTTGGAGCATGGTAAAGTCTTCATAAACAAATTTTTAAAACCAATACACTGAAGTGTTCCTTAAATTTGAAAGATTTTGGGAAACCACTGAACTTTGGCCTACATTACACTTCATATTTAACTCAAGTTCAGTGAGAATAGTTAATTTTCCGGTAAATATTCATATTTTCTAGTTTCACACTAAGGAGTTGTGCGTTTCTACATTGCTTGGATTTTGGCTACAGCCAAGACTAAGGGAACTCAGGAAAACAGAAGGGAGGCCATGAAAGCAGCCCTTTAATCAGGGAGGTTTCAGAAGGGATGCTAACACAGCAGAATCCTCACTCCTTACATCTCCTTTAAGGCTGTTTTCCCAAGACCCCCAGTCCTTTCTCTGGCTTTTATCTGGCTTCTATCGTGGCAGAAAGAATTTTCTGATAGACTTCAGTTCACACACCTGGGCAAAACCTAGTCATCCCAAGAAGTTGTAAAGGAATATGTTTCCATCTATATGTGAGACGATTGAGAGAAGGAGAGAAGAAAAATCACTTAAAAATTCAGCTAAAGTTTAATGCTATTCCAATTTAAATGTACAACCCTAAGGAGTACAATGTCATATTAACTGCAATAGTGCTGTTTCAGAAATGCAAAGCCTGTGCATCCAGATGGCAAGCCATGACCACCTACCCTGTTCTCACCACTGCACTCTGTTGAAAGGAACACTCCTACCAGCTGGCCAACATCTGACTTGGGCTTCAGGATGGTCTCTCTTCCGATGGAGCAGAACTCAACACAGTAGCTTAAGAGCTACTTAGTATGACTACTGTCCATGCTAGCTCTGAACCCAAAGTCATGTCCAAGAGCATCCTTCAAATCAAGAGGAAGTAACTCTTTAGGCTGTAGTCCTCTTCCCCTCCCTCCCCCTAGCTACAATTTCTAAGTAAGTTTCTACTGACAAAGGAATATTAGTTTGTCATGATGTTGGGGGTCTCCTACACCTGAAATTCCTCCTCTGGAATGACAACTGCCTCCCGAAACTTAGTCACCTAACTGAACTGTGATCCCTAGATTCACCTAAAAAAAGAAGACTTTCAAATACATCATTTACAATTTTACAAATATCCAATTCAAGTTTGCCAATGTTATTAAACTGCAGCTTCCTTTATTTCCATTTTCATATTCTATTGTGCCATAAAGCAACTAAGTCTGATACATTTGGTTAAATGTTCAAATTTAATCAGTTTTAGGTCCCTTTCCCCTTCTTTGCCTTCTCTCTAGAGAGATACTTAAATTCCAGTTTCTTAGTCAAAGTCCTGGATTATGGTAGGGAGAATCTGGGGAAAGCACTTTTGGAAAGTGAGATTAAATGAGATGTATGCATGTAAAACCCTAGTGTCGCTTCCGATGCCTGATACTTTATAAAGATAGACTTTTTTTAACTTTAGTTGTTACTAATTCTCATTTAAATGGCATCCCGTCACCACCACCTTTTAAATCCCTTTCTTCTAATCCTAATTTGCCACATGAATGGTTAGCTTTCCTCTCTGCAATGGCTCAGAAATCAATCTGCCCACAGTTCTCTTTTTAATGTCTACTTTCTGAGAGGGAGGCCTCCCTTCCCTGATGGGGGAGACCTCGTTGCCTTGCTCCCATTAGTATGAGCTTTTGAGTGGGGGTAGAAAACCGGTCTAGGGAGGGGACTGTCTGGTGCTTTTCTGCCACATCATCTCTGGATTGCCTTAAGAATAAGAGACAGTCTTTGATTCCTGACACCAACTTATAATTGGAAGGGTTCTCCATACCTCAGAGGGAATTGTGTCTGTTGTAGTTAGTTAATATTGCTATGATGAACACCCCCTTAGCAAGGAAATGTATAGAATGAAGAATTTCTTGGGATCTTACCGTATCAGAGGGTTGGAGTCAGAGACCATTATGGTAGGAAGCTCAGCAGCAGGCAGGCAAATATGGTGCTAGAACCATAGCTAGAATCACATGTTGAGACACAAATCTGTGGCAGAGAGAGCTAATTTGTACTGCTGTGGGCTTTGGAAATCTCAAACTCCACACCGAGTGATACACCTCTCTACCAAACCCACAATCCCAATTCTTTCCAAATATTTCTTCTGCACGGGGTCCAAGCGTTTAAGTATAGAAGCCTATGGGGGCCATTCTCATTCAAACCCCCACAGCATCTTCCCAAGAGAGCAATATCATTTCCAGATACTTAAACTATACTTTCAAAGAGTTGTAATTTTTATTAGACTCCTAAATAAATACTTGGTACTTTTTATGAGGTTGTAGCACCTTCAAAAGATGTGGCCTAAAGGATATTTTCTAGTTCCTGGGAACATGGGTTTGAAGTGAATATTTGGACACCAGACCCTTCTTAATCTCCTTTACTTCAAGACAGGAGCTGAGGGCTTCCCTGAAAGCCATTCTCACCTCAGTGGACTTCCTTATTACAAGACCCCAAATGACTATGGATTAAAGTTCCCAAACTGTGAGCAGATACATACATTTCTACTGCTGAATTGATTAGCTCATGTATTTAGTTGCATTGACAGAATGATGACTCATTCAAAAATTTATCTGAATATCAATAACTAAGGTATATCTCAACTCTAGATTTGAATTAGTTCCAATGCTTTTTATATATAAGTGTGAAGTATCACCCCAAATCCTTTTTATTACTATGGATTTATTGCTCCTATATTTACTAATAACCTCATAATGATATAAGAAGTGAATTATCCATTAAAAAGGTAAAAGAAAAGAATATAATGCAAACATTGAATTTTTTTTCTGCTAAAGATGCTGCAGGCTGCCCCTTGTGGAAAGATGAAGTGTATTTGTAATTCCATGAAGTAGCAAAGTTCTAAGATAAGACGGGGTGTTTCTGTCCAAAATTCCAATACGGGAGATTTATAGTTCAGCTAGTTTATCTGAGAACAGATTTCAGATAAACTCTCATGAACAGAGACAACAGAAAAGAAAATAATGGTGGTTGGAAAATGGATGTTAGAGGCACAGAGACAGGAATGGAAGAGTTAGGTAGATGGAAAATGGTAGCCATAGGAGACTGTAGAATTCAGGGGTGGGTCTAGTGTGGATAACAAAAGAATCATAATCCCAAGACATGACCCTGGAAAAGAAAGACTGACATTGTGCTAAGTGAATTTAGGAGTAGAGAGAGCAAATGAAAGGTCACTGAAGTCATCAAAGACAAAATTAGCAAAGTCTAAATAGAAAGATTGGACTAAGAATTCAGGGACCTAAGACTCAAACTTTCTTTTGATGCTCATGAGTTCCATCTGTGTGTAAGTCATCATTTCTTCATCCTTGCCGATGAATAATACTGGTTCAAATATGTTTCCATTTATATTTTCCAACCTTTTCATTTTACAATCATGGAATTGATAGTTTTCAATCTGTTATTACTTTTGGCAACTGGGTAAAAGAATCTTCAAATCTCAATCAACTATCTTTGTGAAACAGAAAGAACTAAACATACTTTAATGTGACTTCCAAAATCCTTTCTCGTTATGTGAGACAATGGATGCGATCCTAGACCATGCCTATGATTTGGAACATAATAAAATGGAATGAATAGAACAGATTCTACATTCGAAATGTAGAAAAAAAGTAGTGCATGTCAAAAATAGTTTATAAAATAATAAACATATACCATCAAAACAAAATGTTTTTGAAGAAAAGTATTATAGACTTTCTACATGGAGAACATGAAAATGAAGAAGGGAGAGGAGGAAGAGGAGGCAGTATGGGTGATCAACATGCTCATAAAGTTTTGTATGAGGCCAGTCGGTGGTGGCACACACCTTTAATCCCAGCACTCAGGAGGCAGCAGCAGGTGGATCTCTGTGAGTTCTAGGCCAGCCTGGTCTACAAGGGCTAGTTCCAGGACAGCTAGGACTGTTACACCGAGAAACCTTGTCTTGAAAAACCAAAACAAAAAAAAAAAAGCTGTATGAGTCTTGAAAGTGACTATGAAAAGTGCGAAAGAGCTGAATTACTGAGATAATTTAGGTTTGTAAGAAATAATTTCATTCTTCAGACATCTCACAGTCTATTAAATTTTTCACCATATCACACTATGCTACCAAAACTCTTTAACTTAAGCATCTCCCAGATTAGCAAAGATATGCAGATATCTCTACGCTTTTATTTTTTAACTTTCTGTAGAATGACAGATCACTTCAGTGAACATATTCACAAATGTATACACGGGAGTTCTTCTAGTAATGTTTAGACCAAGCGGTTTTTTCATAAAGAGTAAAAATAAACAAAATATTTTTATTTATTAAAATTGTTCCTTGATAATTCCTTACCTATATAATGTATAACACATTCTGATTACACTTATTCTCCACACTCTTTGATCTCATTGCCACCTCATCCTTTCTATAAGCCCCTATCCCAAATTGAAGTCTTTGTTGTTTGACCCATTGATTTTAACAAGGACCATCTGTGTCCACAGGTTTGGAACTTTCCATTACAGCCAGGTAGGCTCACTCTTGGGTACATAACTATAGAAAGTAACTGCCTTCCAATCCACCAGTAGCAATCAGTTTAGCAAGGAGGTATGCAAGGATCCATGCTATCTTGCCCTCAATATATGACTGACTGTTGACAAGCCCAGGATTATGTTGATTCAGTTCAGGCAACCATAGCTGCTTTGAAATCCTGTTTGTAATTGTTGTGGCATGCCCCAGAGCAAACACTTTATACCTTTCCTGATCTTCTAGCTTAAATTCTTTTCACTTCCTTTTTCTTAGAGAAGGTGATATTGATATCTTGTTTACGGATGAGCATTGAACCATCACTTATTCTTACACATTATGGCCATTACAAAGAGAAGCTTCTCTGATTAAAGTTGAGAACAGCATGTCTTTGGATATAAGTATAAATATCTAGTAAGCTCTTTGACATCGTCTCAACTTAGCTAAATGATAACAGTAAGTTCCTTTTAGGGCCTTTGAACTTCACCTTTGATCAGGTTCTTAATACCAAGTTTGGTGAATTCCCTCCTATGAAGCAGAGTCCAACCTGAGCATAGTTGGTTACAATTGCTATCCCATGACAGTTGTGCCACTATTGAATAAGTAGTCAAACAAAGGCAACTCATTTGAGTAGAGAGGCAGCCTACAAAAGACAAGTAAA
This sequence comes from Microtus oregoni, assembly GCF_018167655.1. Lineage (NCBI taxonomy): Eukaryota > Metazoa > Chordata > Mammalia > Rodentia > Cricetidae > Microtus > Microtus oregoni. Next base: position 307,528 of record NW_024544551.1, read on the forward strand.
TTTTGTCAGCTACACGACTAACAGAAAATTAATATGTAGAACAGAGAACTAAAAAAAATCTAAATATTAAGAAAACAACCAGCCCAGTTTAAAAAATGGGCTTTGGAACTAAACAGTGAGTTTTCAAAATAAGAGCAGAAGGAGGGAGAAGATGAGCAAGGAAGTCAGGCCTGCGAGGGGTTGATCACCCACTGAGACAGTGTGCCTGATCTAATGGGAGCTCACCAAATCCAGCTGGACTGGGATTGAACAAGCATGCAATCAAACAAGACTATCTGAATGTGACTGGCAATGGGTGCTGACTGAGAAGCCAATGATAATGGCACTGGGATTTATTTCTACTGCGTGCACTGGCTTTTTGGGATGCTAGTCTGTTTGGATGCACACCTTCCTAGGCATGGATGAAGGGGGGAGAGCCTTGGATTTCCTACAGGGCAGGGTACACTGCCCTCTCCTTGGACTGAAGGGGGAGGGAGGAGGGTGAGTGGGGGAGCAGGAGAGAAATGGGAGGGGAGGAAGTGGAAATTTTGAATGGTATTATTTATAAAGCAATAAAAATTTAAAAAAGAATTATTAATGTCTAATAAATACTTATAAAAATATGTTCAATATCATTAGCCATCACAGAAATTTAAACTATATTAAGGTTCAATCTCTCCCTAATGAAAGTGGCTTTAGTCAAAAATGTCAGGTGATAACAGATAAAGGTGAGCTCGCTGGAAGGAGAAGCATCATACACTGTTGGTGAAACTGTAGGCTAGATTGGTGAACTGCTATGGAAATAATTATGAAGAGTCCTTAAAATCTAGAGAAAATATACTGATTATATCCAGCTATACTACTCTTGAGTATATACCTTAAAAATTCTTTCTTAAGTCTCTTTCAAGAAAAACAAAGGGAATGTATTTAAGATGTGGCAATGTCCTGCTTTAAACAAATGCCTATGTTTGTCACCAAAACTCAGTAACTGGGTATTTAAAATTAAAAAGTCCTGTTTTTAGTAGTTTGGGGCTTTTGCTTTGTTTGAGAGAGTTAATGACACACAAATATTATATGTATCCTTTTATGAAGTGCAAATTTTTATTTTGTATCTCTCTCTGCCTAAAACAAACTATTTCATGCCAGGAAAAGGGGGGTGGGTGAGTAAGTTTTAAAAAGTGTTTAACTTTGCTTCCTTTCTGGGCATGAGATTCTACATTTCTATGGTTAAAAATACTTCGGCTACTACCGTTTTGCATGAATTAAAAACTACCCTTGGTAATTTCTTGCAAATTTAGTTACAGGGTCAGAAAAATATTTTCAGCATGGAGGAGGTACTCCGTACATTTGTAAAAGTCCATCCTGTCTAGCCACTGTGCGGGTCAAGGAGGATGAAGGTTGATACTGACCTGCCCCTTTGAGTGCATTCCTCACTCTGAAGTACCTTTCTAAAAATTTGTATTAAAAACAGACTGTCATACTTAACTTGATTAAGGGTAGATTATTTTATGATCATTATTTCGGATTCCATTTCCAACTTGAACAAACACACTAATTTACAAGAGATAATTATGTGTGATTTTCTCCTTTAATAAAAGATAAATAATTTGGCAGTCTTGCTTCAAGTATCTTTCTATTTCAATGCAGTTCATTGTTTGATAGGGTGTCCTTTATTCTCGTATGAGTTGGGGTGCTGAATGGAAGTGCTTTCTTTAGATCAATTGTGCTGCTTTTCTGTATAGCCCTGTTATTCACACTGCAGTCTAAGAAAAGAGCATTAACAGCAGATATTACATTAGTTTCCGCTCACAGAGATGTAGCCCTTTGTTTATGACTTACATAACTTGCTGTAGTAGCACAGCTTCATCAAACTGGTACAAAAGAAATACAAAGTACATTTTTTGAGAATCTAAGCATCATGGACAAGCTTTGACTAGATCAACTTTTCAGTACACTTCCTTTGAATTAATGCAAAAGTCAGATACTCAGGTTACATGGTAGGAGGAGCACAGACTCGTTGTTTCAGTATGTGAGGCAGGACATAACACACTGAATTGTAAAAACCTAAATGCCACATAGAAGAAATGCAGCGGCATCTGGCTCCAATTATCTGAATTGTTTCTCCCACAATCTTTCCCTCTAAATGCAGATTTAGACTGGATTTTTCAGAGTAAATAATATTTGCCTTTTGTCTCAATAGAGACTGAACCAAAAGACAGAAATATATTGACTTTAAGTCTGCCTCTTTATATACTATAACTGTCCAAAAGAATTTTCTGTTGCATTACAAAGTAAATATATATCTTGTTCAAATATGCAGGTAGTGCTTGAAGTACAACAGGCGTGAGTGAATTGAAAAATTTAATCTCATTTAATTTTGACACATAAGTTTTAATAGCCACCTGTTTAGCATCTGTCATACTGGACAATGTGGCTTTATGCTATTCTGCAGTAGGTTGGCCAAGAAGGTCGACAGTAGGAAGCAGCAGTCAGCTCATAGTGTGTACGTCACTCTGAGGATCAAGCTACATTGGCTTTCAACTTGTGTTCTGCTCTGTAAAGGAATTGTGGAACTAGATGGAACCAGGATATTCCCCCTCTCTTCTTCCATCAGAATCAGTTTGATTTGGCAGACAAACAACATCCCGGGAAATATTTAATCCTCCACTCTACAGCACTACGAAGCCCAAGTTATATTTATAATTTGGGCTGTCACTCATCATTTCTTCTTACCATCTCTTATACATTTAAATCTTACTTGACTGTAGTCTCGTTTCCAAGAAAACAGAGTAGAAATAAGAGTTTCTCCCGAATAGACTTTTCTTTATCAAATTCAAGAAGAACTTTCTGATATGTGAACTATATTCTACCCAACTGCACAACTATACCTTTACTTGGATGTCTATAAGGCACACCAGAATGTACATCTTAAGACTGTAGATGTCCTAGATACAATAGAAAAGAATCTGTAACTTCTCCTTATGCCTGCTTTTCTCTCCAGCTAAGAATAAGACAGAACTAAACCTAGAATGACAATAACAAAACAAGGTTAGTTTTCCTCTCCATCTTCTTTCCAAAGTGCTTCTACTTATATGTCATAAGTTTGAAGGTTTGGTTCTACCTTCAAATGTTTCTGGAATCTTGTCTTTCCTCCACGAATTTGTATCGATCTATTACAACTGTTTTTTTAACTCTGTGTCTCACCTTATGGCTTCCACTCCACTCCTTAAGTTCTTAAGTTCTTAACCATATTTTACTGTGGAAACACACTTGTACCCATGACAACTAAGATATCCAGGCTTACTTTAACCTTGCTAATGGCATTTCATGAGACTTTGGAATAGCCACATTGCTGTCTTTTGGAAACAATGCCTATATGTGCCAAATACCTGTTATAAATTTTAGACTAGAATCTTACACAATTCATTCTCTTCACTTTGGTTTTCCAAGATTATTTTCATTACCTCATTCTATCTTCATAGTTCACGTTATTATGTAAAATTACAATATTCTACTTTTCGACTGAGGGTCTTTTTTGGTGTTTGTCTGTTTTCCTGTAAGAATATCCTATGAGACTGTGAGTCTTTTGCATTTCAAACTCAGTCGACCTCTGCATCAATTCAACCTTTAATAAGTGGGCAAATATTTGCTGAGTAGATCCGTACAATGTGACTACATCACTCATATATACACATACACACACATAACAACACAGATGTAAAGACACAGATACAGTTAAGATTATATGGACATTCAAACACTTTTCAATAATTCCACACATATGTTAGACACTTAAACCCATCATTTTTTTTCTTGTTTAGTTTAACAAACAAACTGTTATCATGGGTAACATTATTTTAGGCATATATAGTTTTAACTTGTCTCCTTGAGATTATTCACGACTACATCCTGTTCTCAGCCTCATCATATTTCCCTTCTTTGTTTTTCTTGTATTCAGAAGAATCTTTATGTTAAAAAGTTTTTATTATTTTCTCCTCTGAGAGATCTATTTATTTTGTAAAGCATAGTATCTAGTAACCATTCCTGTACCATCGCAAAACTCCTTTCCCAACAGGCTTCTGTGACCTCCCTAAACAGGTCAAACTTCCCATTTAAACATTATGCTCCTATACTGAACAAATGGATAGATGGATGGATGCTGACGGTCTTGCTAATGATTATTGGGCCTCTGAGAGCATCTGAGTACTGAAACTTTATCTTTTCTTGTGGCCATGGCATTTTAGAGTAATTAAAACTCGTATCTAGTTACACATTAGTCACATTCTCCAACTGCTAGTGATGCAGCCCTGGAGTTGGAATGGGCCAGCAGATGCTGCTTGCTTTCCATCATCATAATGGTGACAGAGATGAAGTTGACATTGCAGAAGTTACCAGTGCTTCCGTTTACCTACTGATATTCACTGTGTTCCCCTAGGACAGCAAGTAACATCATTTACTTCGGATAACAGAAGTTTGACAAAGCACTGACCATTAAAAGGAAAAGTGCCTGGATAGAAGGAAAACGCATTGTGTTCTAGCAAAGGGAAGAGATAGATAAGCAATATATAAACCTGAGTTCATCAAGCAACTAGAATGATGATAGCAAGACATCGGACTATACTATTTCATGTTCATTGTCATATCTTCTAAATATCATTTATAAAGAAAGGAAGTGAAACGTTATTGGGAAAATGGTATAATGAAAATTAGGAATACAAATTTCTCCTGGTAACAACTAGTTAAACAAGTGAATGGTCTATAATACAAAAGGGAAAACATTCACGTGGATTTGAGAAATTATGAACAGGTGATTAAGAAACTATTAACGTGTCATTAAACAAACTCTCCAGGCTCCATCTAGGTATCCTGTGTATGAGGCAGATACAGAAGTCACAGAGACAGGAAGACATGGGGGAGACCATTGACTTATCAGGGTTATTAATGGGATGAGCCTGGACTCAGGTTTTACTGCTTATTAATTATCCAGGACCTCGTACACACAAATGAAAATGCTAAGTACCCTCAAATAAAAGGGAGCCGACAGTCAAGAGTATCTTTTACATAGCTTAGATCACTTCTGTCCTCCTTGATTGATGGAGTTTTACCTCAGAGACAAGAGGATTCATCTTTACTTCTGTCATCATCTCTACTTGCAAATTCTCCCGCAGTGACAGCCCTGCTGCCCATTATCTGGCCAGATGGCCACCAGTCCACTCAGCCATGCCTTTCCCTCAAGCATGCCTGTTTTCACTGATAGGTGCCAGTGCTTGGTGACATGTCAGAACAGTGGCCCTGACATTCTCTGAACATCTCCTAAATTAGGCACTGTGGTGAAGCTCCAGCCAAAAACAAACCAAACAGTGCTGAAGATTCCCAGCATGAAAAGGCACCATCCGCATGTCCGAAGCACTTCAAAAAAATAATATGAATTGGATTTGAATAAGCTAGCAGACATCTTGCATTCTGAATAATAAAATGCCAATTCCAAGCATAGTTTGAAAGCATTCAGCTGTATTTCCATGTCTATTTTAATAAAAATATTTCTAAGTGAATTTCATAGTTACAAAATTCAAGTTAATGAAAGGTTTTATTTTTCTAAATATTAGATTATGTTTTTCAGTTTTATTCAAAATTCAAAAAGAAAAAATAAAAGCTCCAATTTACTTAGTGGGATAAACTACAGAAAATCTGGTTATTTCAAAACTTCAAGAATTTTTTTAGTCCTAATATGTGGCAAGTTATATAGAATATTATGGCCAGTTTTCAAAAGTACTGTAAAAATTATTCTGTAAAATAATAAACTGGCTATGACCAATGATAATATTTTGGAATAATGGATCTCACTTCTAATAAGGAAATGTATTAATTATTTGATGAATATTTGTTGCACAGTCACATATTTCAGTACACTGATTTGTGAGCTAAAAGAGAAAGCCAATTTCTGAGCTCAGCATTAAATACAGCACTGTAGATATACAATGTTACAGAGGAATGGAGCTCATGGGGAGAAGGGAAGGTGGGGCTTCTGGAAGTAAGTAAAAGTCAATGGAACCTGATGTAGATAAACTTCAAAATCATTAAAAAAAATGTGCTGGGCCTTCATGTGAGATAGGCAACTAGAGAGCCTGTATATACACAGAGAATAGGTTGGAAAACATATAGACCGAGAGAACAATGTATCATCCTGAATGGGATTATCAATATTAAAGGATGCTCGAAAATCTTGAGAATCGATCTGGTCAAAAGTAGGTGGAAGGTGCATGACATTTTCACATGTAACTATGATAAATGTTTACTTGATGTTCTTCATGCCTTTTTGTGTCAATGAGATTTGTAGCAAGCTAAGGTCTTGTGACATACCATGGTATATTTAGACTGTTCCTTGAGGCAATGTCAACAGAAGGAGTTTTAATATAAACACATTTTGTAGATAGATTTTGGATCCCACCCTTTAGGAAGGGCATAAAATCTTAGCATACTTACCAAAGGCAGCAAAATGATTTTTCTCCAGACTCAAATAATTTGGCAGGCAATATAGGGACTCCATCAAAAACAATCGAGGCAAATGAGAATAAGTAGGTCAGTCTGTTCTACCCTTTCTTCCCTACTGTCTATAAATACTTATTTTTAAAATCAACATTTATTTCCCACAAAACACTTGGATGGGCACAAATACACTTTTAAGGGAGCAAAATGAAGTCATTTCCTAAGAGAGGAACAGATGAGAAAAACAATAATTTTAATGCCACGTAACAACTTTTGCAATAAAATGGGGCATACAGAATATGTAAGAATTCTAAAATGATACATCCACTTAATAAAGAACTGGAGACTTCTGAACAAATCCCACACTTCATTGCACAATGCGTGAGAATTACCATGATGCAGCAGGTGATTCTACTCTGGTCAAGGGCATGAGAACACAAAGCTTTTAGAATCCCTCAAGTGCCCTAGAAGGATGTAGACAAGATTATGTAGACACCAAAGGAAATGCAAACTCAGACCAGTAATTTTCTGCCCTAGGTTAGTGTCACAGTCTTTGTAAGCCAATAATAAATTGTCATGAAAACAGCCAACATGAATCCACGTGCTGTTTAGAAGTAAGAATTAAAACAAGCTGTTGAAAAGAGCAATGATGTGAATAAACTGTCCCTTGCCACTTAAAGTTTACTCACGATCACAAGTACAGTATATTCTATAGGAAACTAAAACAATCCATTTAAAATATCCAATAAATAATTATTCTGAGAACTCAAGAACAATGGCAATGGGTTTCTGATCCTACTGCACGCACTGGCTTTGTGGGAGCCTAGGCAGTTTGGATGCTCAACTTACTCAACCTGGATGGAGGTGGGGGTTCCTTGGACTTCCCACAGGACAGGGAACCCTGATTGCTTTTCGGGCTGGGGGGGGGGACTTAATTGGGGGAAGGGGAGGGAAATGGGAGGCGGTGGCGGGGAAGAGACAGAAATCTTTAATAAATAAATAAATTAAAAAAAATTACTGTGGACTTTAATGATCGACTGTTAATAATATAGTTACTTCTCTTTGAGGAACTGGAAAATGATAGACAAAAAACATGCACACACGCACACACGCATACACGCACACCCGCACACCCGCACACACGCACACCCGCACACACGCACACGCGCACACTGAGAGAGACAGAAACAGAGATAGTGAGAGATAGCAAGATGAAGGTTAAAGAATTGCTCAGGGATGTATAGGGATGTACAAAGAATCTACCCATATAATACTTAATAAATACTAAAATTAGAAACAGAGTAATATTCTAAAAAATAAAACAAATGCAGATACAGAAAACTGATTAAAATAGGTGAGAGTTCACCCAGCACTCTCTGCCTAGTAATTTCTGATCAAGGTTATAAAGAGGTGTAATCATAAAGGCAAGTAGCCTAGCATTTCTGCCGGGAAAAAAAAAGAAAGAATTCAGCAAGCAACAGTGACATATTCGTGGTTAAATAAACAAGGCTTAAATGAAGGTTAAATTTTTTAAAAAGCGAGGGTTTTTCATATAGCTGAAGCAGGCTGGGTGGCTCAGAGTAGGAGAGAGAAATGCTAAATATGAGACAACCTGGGGCCTCACTGAACCAAATAATAGTTATTTCAGAGTAAGTCAAGCAAGAGTCAATAAAAATGAAAGCGGGAGTAACTATTGGGTTCATAGCAGGCTAACAACGCCCTTCTGGGACAAACTTGGGTTTTGAATGGAGAGAATCAAATACTTAACTATCAAATATGTTTTTGTAGACTACTAGTTCAAGAAACATCACTTGAATAGATAGAAAACTGATCACATCTACAAGCCAACATCATCCTTAATCTGTAGACCAGTGTTTTCCAATACTGGTTGGAGGACTCGTTAAAAACAAACAACTGTTGGGAACAGAATGGAATAGAAAACAAGGATGCTTAGTAAATATATATTCCTGGGCACTACCTCTGGCCAACCAAGTTATGTGTATGTGTGTATAAATATAGAGAAATTCAAATATACATGGATAGGTCAGCGGGGAGAGAAATAGACTATAGGAGATGAGAGGAGAGGAGAGGAGAGGATGAAAACATACAACAGAGTAATTTTTGGGCAAACTTTTCTTTGGCTGGAAGTAAGGCTTTTAGTTATGCCTCATGAATAGCATCATCTCCTTATAAAGCAGGCTATGAGGAATGGAACAGCATGGGCACAGGTGTAGTAATTAGAAAACATGAAATGTAGCCTACCATCTGAAGAAGGACGCTAAAAAGAAATCCCACACTAGCCCAGAAGTGAATATAATAAAGGGTTATTTATTTAGGTGTAGACTCATAAATCACAGTCCTCTGTATGAATGGGAAACAGGAACCGAATAGAGCAGCCAGGAGAGAGAGCAGTGTGCGCTTTATATGGGCATTTATAGTATAAGAGGCCATGCCCAAGTGGGCTGGTAACTTAGCATCCTTCTTCAACCATCCAGTGCATTCTTCTTCTTTTCAAAAATAAATGTATTTGTTTATTTTGCATCCTGTCTACAATTTCTTCTCTCTCCTCTCCTCCCAGTCCCTCCCCTATAAACTCCACTCTGTTCCTCCTGCCCCACCCCCATCCACTCCTCCGCCATTTCTGTTTAGAAAAGGGCAGGTCTATGACTATCAGCAGAACACGGCATATCAAGTTGCAGTAAAACTAAGCACCTCCCCATGTATTAAGCCTGGAAAAGGAACCCAATATGAGTAGGGTCCCAAAAGTCAGTATAAAAGTCAAAGACAGATCCTGTTTCCACTGTTAGGAGTCTTACAAGAGGACAAAGCTGCACAATTGTAATGGACACTCTGAGTGTTTAGATTAGTCCCATGCAGGATCCCTGGATGTCAGTCCAGTCTCTGTGATTGAGTCTTCTTGTGATGTTCCCTATGGCTCCTACAATCCTTCCCCATTCCTCTTCTACAGGATTCCCTAAATTCCCCTTAAGGTTCGGCCATGGGTCTGCATCTGCTTCCATCAGTTGCTGAATGAAGCCTCTCTGATGGCAATTGGGCTAAACACAAATCTATCTAGGTGTATTGCAGAATATAGTTAGGCATCGTTACACTCACTTTTTTCCCTCCAGTCCTGTTTGTTTCTATGCTAGGTCTCTGAGTCATCCAGCCTGTGGGTCCTGGTTCTCCAAGCCGTAACAAGGGTGGGCTTGCTCTCCTGGCATTGGATTTAGGCTAAACTGGTCATTGCTTGGCAATGGGAATCATAGTGTAGACTTCCTCTTGAGTTTTCCCACTGGTCACCCAGCTCAGGTCCCTTCAAGAGGTTAATAGTTCTATAATATATGGTGTAAATGAATCATAATTTAGTAAAACCTCTAATAATTATAAAGTAAAATATTGGTTGAAAAGTACCATAACTTGTTTTGAAACGATGAAGTATTGCCTGGTGGAAAGAAAGCACGCTAACATTGCACACCTTAGTAGAATATGCCAACAACCCATTTTCAGGGATAAACAATTTGTTTCTGTAAGACAATTATGTCTTTTGAGAAAAAAAGTGGGACATGCCCCACAGCACACACATTGGTTTCAGGCTTTTCCATGAAGTTTCTGCTAAGGAACACAGATAGATGAAGACAGATATATAGAGTGATGGTAGTTGCTGATAAGTAGAGAATTTCATAAGCCTATACATATATGTGGATGTACAAACCCTGAAGACATACACTTGCCTACTTATTGTAAAATCAATCTCTGTAGACCACATATCCAGAGTGGAATTGAACCTGCATGCTTAACAAAACAAAACACCAACCAACAATCAAACAAAACCTTGAAAGTAAATTGGTAAAGATATATAAATTATTTACTAGAGTATTTTCATTTAGAACAGTAAATCCTTTCCTCCTGATGAGTAATATAGAGGGTAAAGGGAATGAAATGATTTTTCTTCCATAAGGTGCCATAAGCTAGGGCACATCAATGAATGGCAAGTTTTGTTCTATAATTATCAATGTTGATTTAGCTTTGGATTTAGATTCTCATGAAGTATTATTTAAACAATGACAATTTATGAATTTTAATTTAAAATAACCTTAAAGAAAATAAAACATCAAACTCATCTGTAAACATTATAGTTGCTTCTAGCTTCCCAACCCTCACTGAAGAGTCAATTCCATTCCTAGCAGGTGGGCCCAGAGGGTGGCGAGACAAAGATTCATCTTGCTGCCTTACAGTCACCTACTTAGAAAGCATTCAGCTTGGCACCTGACTGATATAACAAGTGTCAGCTGTGCCTGCTATAAACCTGGGGTAAACAAATTTTTCCACCACAGCTCACCAGCACCTTCCAACGCGGGATTAGCCTACCTTAGGGAAGAGCTACAGATGCGGTCCTAAGAGAGCATTGGGTCCAGGGTCCAGGGTCCAATGCTTCGGTGAGAATTTTCTTATAGAAGTATAAACAATTCATGTGAATTTTTTAATTAAAAATACTTTTTAAGTATGAGGTGTGTGTGTGTATGTGTGTGTGTGTGTGTGTGTGTGTTTGCGTTTACACATAAGTAGGCTGGTGGCTAAAGAGTCCACAAGAGGGTGTTCTGGAGACAAAGTAACAAAACAGTTTTGAGCCATCCAGTGTGGTCCTTTGCAAAAGCACTGACTGCACACTGAATCATTGACACATCTGTCCCTCCCAAAGAACACTACCCTTTGAATGAACAGTCAGTCTTCAGGTTGGACAAAAAGTCTTTAACACCTATTCAACACAGCTGACAGTCAGTTTCTAGAATACACAAAACAAAAACATAAGCAAAATACAAAACAAAAAGCTAAATATCAAGAAAGCAAATAACCCAGTTAAAAACTCTGGCAAGGAAGTAAACATAGAACTCTTAAAAGACAGTATGTAAAGAGTTAAGAAATATTTCTTAAATCTTTAGTATCCTTAGCCATCAAAGGTATAAGAATAAAAAATTCTTTGATATTTCATTTTGCCCTAATCATAATGATTTAAACAAAACAAAGGAAAGAAAGAAACAAAAATCTAATAACAGCAAATGCTGGAGTGGACATAGGAAAAATTGAATATTAACTTTTAACTGCTGGTGGGCTACAAACAGGTATAGCTCACTACAGAAGTCAGCGTGGAGGTTCCTCAAAAAGCTAGAAACATATGTATTTCATTATTCACCTATACCACTATTGGGCATATTCTCAATTGACTCAACAATCCTACTTCAAAGATACATGCTCAGTAATGTTCAGGAAAGCCATAATTACAATACCCAGGATATGGAAGTGACATAAATGTTCCTCAACTGAGCAATGAATAATAAAATATAGTTCATTTTTCTCAGTGGAATTTTATCAGAGATTTAAAAAGGAACACTGAAGCATGGCAAATCACAGAAGCTAGAAACCTAGAACACGAGTCTTCTGTGTGGCTGAATTCTGCCTTTACCAGACTGCTGGACTGGTCTCTGAATCTGCCAGTCTGGTTGATTCATCTCTGATTTTTCCCAGAATGCTCCATCTCTACCTCTTTCAAACATTTCCAATGGTCTGAGAGTGTCTCTCAATAAGTCTGAGAGTGTCTCTCAATAATCTTTTTTGCTTACGTGCTCTTAGTGATGGATGAGTCCAGTGAATTCTGTCAGCTTCAGGGGCTTCCTGAACCATTTTGAGTTGTTTACTTCCTGTCTTAATAAGCTTCTAAGCAAGGTGGATTTTTCATGCCCATTGTTTCACCTTTCTGTAAATATCCTGTGTCATAGCTTCCTTTAAATATAGAATGTTTTAATATCCAAAGGAACTGCTAGACAATAGTTATTGTTATAATTATATTATTATTAGCTTATCCTGATTTGTCTCCTTCCTCTCCCCTTTATTTCCCTCTCCGTTCCTATTAATCCCATTTATGCTCGAACCCGTTGTACTTTTATTCTCATGCCTTATAAACATATATGATTTTATGTATCTATATTAAATACAAATCCACAAATAAGAGAATACATACTATATGTTGTTATTTATTTCTCTGAGGTAAACTGAATTCACCTAATACGATTTTCTTTTTTTGCCTCTAGTTTTCTGAAAAATTACAAACCTCTGTGTATGTGCGGGCAGGAGCGGGGGTTGCACATATGATGGAGTATGTGTGGAGGCCAGAGCACAACGTGTAGGAACTTGATGTCTCCTTCTCCCTTGTGAATTTCAGAGATTGATTTCACATTAGGCTTGAGGCAAGCACCTTTAACAGCTGAGCCATTTTGCAGGCTCCAAGTTACCATTTGAGACTGCTTTTGTTTTCTGCAATTGTTCTTTTTTTCTTTTTTTTATTTTTATTTAAATTTTGTTTGTTTGTTTGCTTCCCCCTTTTCAGTTTTCTCACAGTCCACTTACAGAATGGCATGCAGACCAGAACAAGCTTGAGTAAACAACCTTTGTTCTTTCTATGTGGCTAAAGGGAAGCAGTATTAACAAGCTTATCAACGGGCAACCTTGGGTACCTAAACAGATTTTCAGCTCTCTGCTGGTTTCCCTGCTGCAACCTTGGTAAGTGTTCGGCCCAGCTGATATCTGAAGATTTCAAAGACATTTTCCCAGTCCATTCTGAGTCTGTATGGTTTGTTGTAGAGTATTGCCTTTCAACTTACAAAGCCTGGACCCATCAGTAGTTATGGTGTTTTGCTCATTCTTATTCCATATGTTTAAATATTAATGAAGATTTCAAGCATTCAGATATAGTTCTTGTCAAGACTATGCAAATTTGAGGCAGGTGTTAGATTCACACCTGCCTTAGGATGTGAGCCAAAATAGAGACACCTTATACATATTTATGGAAGCCATTTGATCACCTGGTTTTGGATCTAAGAAATCGTATGACATTTTAACAATCAGTTATTTCTTTTTATTCATGTGTATGAAGCATCATAGTCCCCCAGCTATTTAAGATAATCAAATATATGCTTATACATGCTTATTTTATCTATTCAATTAATAAATAAGCATTACTATGCACTCTCAGGAATTTCACATGAAATCTCTGCTAATATCTGCTCATAATTTCACTGAGTAACTTTGAAAAGGTAAATGGTGTGGGCATGTGTGTGTGAATGTGTGTCTGTGTCTGTGTATTTGTATTTGTCTTTATATCTGTGTGTTTTGAACCAAAATTTTACTCTATAGCCCAAGATAATCTGAAACTAACTATACAGTTCTATATGGCCTCAAACTCATGACTAATCTCCTGCTTTAGCCACCAAAGTATTAGAGTTTTATGTATGGGTCACCATATTTAATGGCAACTAGATTTTTGCTAATAAATTTGTAAATGAAATCATTAATAAAATTAATAAACTGCTACTTTATTAACTTTAAAAATAAATTTTCAAATTTTTATTTACTCATATTTGGTTTCTAGCCATAAATAAAGGACATTGAGCTTATAATTCATGTTCCTAGAGAAGCTAAATAAGAAGGTGAATCCAAAGACAAACACATAGGCATCCTCATGAATATTAACCTTCATCAGGCGATGAAAGGAGACAGAGTCAGAGACCCCCAAGGGAGCACCGGACAGAAATCTCAAGGTCCAAATCAGGAGCAGAAGGAGAGGGAGCACGAGCAAGGAACTCAGGACCACGAGGGGTGCACCCACACACTGAGACAATGGGGATGTTCTATCGTGAACTCACCAAGGCCAGCTGGCCTAGGTCTAAAAAAGCATGGGATAAATCCGGACTAGCTGAACATAGCGGACAATGAGGAATAATGAGAGCTCAAGAACAATCGCAGTGGGGTTCTTGGTCCTACTGCACGTACTGGCTTTGTGGGAGCCTAGGCAGTTTGGATGCTCACCTTACGAGACCTGGATAGAGGTGGGCAGTCCTTGGGCTTCCCACAGGTCAGGGAACCGTGATTGCTCTTGGAGCAGATGAGGGAGGGGGACTTGATCGGGGGAGGGGGAGGGAAATGGAAAGCGGGTGCGGGGAGGAGACAGAAATCCTAAATAAATAAATAAATAAATAAATAAATTTTTATTTGTAAATTAATAAGAAAAATGAAGCTGTTTATATATATATAACACACACATATATATATATATGTATACATAAGTATAATAGCTACAGTTCCAATTTTTTTAATATATAGTATTTATTTCTACTATATATTTTAGGAATACATTTATTTATGAAGTATTTATGAAAAAATAGAAGTAATGTAGTAATTTTCTGCCAGTTGAGGATGCTTTTTATCTTAAAAGAGACAAAAACAAAATCTTTATTCAAATGTATACAGAAATAATCTGGTTAAGTATGTGTCATAGAAAATTTCATACAACATATCTTGATTGATTCTCAACTCCTCTCAGCGTGACCCTGTGACATGTCCTCTTGTAGAAACTGTCCTGGTTCTCCCATCATCTATATCCTACAATCTTTTTTTCTCCCCATCTCCGTAATGTTTCCTGAGCCTTAACTATAGGGATTTTTTTCTAAATGCATTTATTTGTGGAAGGCATCACACAATCAGCTCTCCATTCATTTTGACTATTTGTAGTCTTTTGTGGTGTTCAATATTTCAAATATGTAATACATTTAATCATATACTACTATTTAACAGCATTTATTTTGAAATAATTATTGAAATAATGTTGTAAAACTAGTACAATTCCTGCTCTATGAAGCCCTTTTATTATTTTCAAGACCCGACCTAAGACCCTGATATATGCAGTTGTTTATGATGATGTCACTTCCTTTGTTATGTTTTATAGTTTTCACAGCTTTGACAATTTCAGGAAAATTATTTTCTCACAGGTATCTCAGTTTGAGTGTATTCAATTCTTTTCATCTTTTGAACAAGGTTACAAAATGAATATATGTCCTTGGCCTCAACTACAGTGGCATCCCTTTCAGCTCTGTTTGTGACACATTCTTCATCACTTTGTGAGAGACCTTGGCACATATGTCCCCAGATGTACCCTATGCTCTGCACCATGCAGCCCCCCACTGGTCCATTTGCACTATCCCAGACATTCTACACTGCTCTAGATATCTATGTGTTTTTCTGTAGTTCTAGTTATATTTTACTTGCCGATGTTTTGAACTACTGTCCACTTGCCTCTGTAGCATGTCTGTGTGTTTTAAACCAGCTCTCATTACATACCGTAGGCTGTACCCATGCATTTGCTCCTTCTGCCTCAGCTCCTCCAATGTCCCTGTCACCCTAAAATTTTAATCCTCCCTACAGATTTAATGAGTTATTCTAGGAGGGGTTGAGTCTTTCACTTTTTAAAAGTATTTGGATAGATTGCAGTTCAAGTTTCTGTATTATGATCTATGGATGATCGTACTAATCCTAGCTACTAGGTGCGTGTATCTTCTAACTTCAATGTGTGTATTAGAGCGTGGCTTTATCTCTACTATATATAAGTATTTGGCTGATGTGGGAGTGTCATATATCAACCTGTTGATTTCATTGGTTAAGTAATAAACAAACTGCTTGGACTCATAGCTTAGAACATAGGTGGGCGGAGTAAACAGAACAGAATGCTGGGAGGAAGAGGAAGTGAGGTAAGACGCCTCAGACAGAGACGCCATGCTCGGCTCTCCCAGACAGATGCTATTCAGCTCTGACTCAGGATGGACGTGGGCTAGAATCTTCCTGGTAAGCGCACCTTGGGGTGCAACACAGATGATTAGAAATGGACTAAATTAATATGTGAGAATTAGCCTAGAAGTGGCTAGATAGAAATGGGCCAAGCAGTGTTTAAAAGAATACAGTGTCCGTGTAATCATTTTGGGTAAAGCTAGCCGTGGGGGCGGCCAGGTGCCGGGGACATAGCCCGCTGCTCCTACCACTACATTTGGCTTTGGATTGATTCTGACTCCAGATTTCTCGTAGCCTTTCCTATGCTGTTATATAATGTGTGAAAGCCCTAGATACTAAAGAAGTTTTGAAGTCCAGGGCTAGTATATTTCTCTATAGTGAGATAACTTTCTATTGGATGGTGAGGACCATGTAGGAGGATCAACTCCACGACGCTCAGACTTTCACAACTCATAACAACTGATCTATTTAGGCTTATGCTATTCTCCATCTGCGTTGAACCATCAGGAATTCCCACTGTAAGTTCAAATGCTCACCACATCTCCACCTCCTTTAAAGCATGCTCTCTGTCTCTATAGTGACATGAATCTAAGGCTACTGCTTTAATACTTGTAGTGGATAATTGTTTCTTTGTTTGTTTTTAGTTCTTTATGTCTCTCATTCATACTCATTTATTTGGTACAAAATCTTCTTTTGCTAGCTGCTGCCTTCTTTTCTAGCTTGAAAATTGTTTGTTTAGTTTTCATTTTCCCCAGCCCTGTGACAATGATGATATTCTAAGTTTCTCCCTATTTCTTGTAGAAGCCTTGACCTGGAAACTTGGTTGGGTGCAACTCAGCTTGGTGCATTCTGTTTCATTCCTGGTCACATGCTCTTCTGGTTGTATTGTACCTAAATGGTGTGTGTGTGTGTGTGTGTGTGTGTGTGTGTGTGTGTGTGACTCTGTGTATGTGAAGCCTGTGTGTATTAGTTCATGTGAGAATGTGTGTGTGTGACTCTGTGTATGTGAAGCCTATTTGTATCAGTTCATGTGAGACTGTGTGTGTGTGTGTGTGTGTGTGTGTCTGTGTGTGTGTGTGTGTGTGTGTGTGTGTGAAGCCTGGTAAAAATCACTCTCTCACAGTAGGAAGATGAAGCCCTGCTATAGTGATTTTGTTATATTGACTTCTTGTGTCTGATGACAGTCGAGTCATCAAAGGCCTTGATTTATAAAGGATACCTTGAGGAATGTGCCCATTTGCCTTTCCTGAGCTGAGGGACAAGTCTCTTCTTCAGAGTTATCCCAGCATTCTACAATGGTTCTGCACCCAAAATCTCTTCCTCTGAGTTAAGCCTCATGAGGTCTTTAGTTTAGGTCTATTCAACCGAAGATGTTTACTTTCTAATTGAATGTAATATCATTTATATGTCAAAACTGGAAACAAATGAACCTTACGTATTGTGAGAATTGCCTCTGTTTTGGTAAACTCTTTTTGTGGTTTTCTTTAAGCTTTCACTTTCACCTTCAAGATTCTACTTTCTGGGTTTTGCATCCGTTGTATATATTTATTAACTTTCGCATCTATATATATATATATATATATATATATATATATATATATATATATACTTTTGCATCCACTGTATATATGTATTAACTTTCGTCCTCCATTACTTTTACATTCCTTGTTTACTCCTAAATTAAATATTCCCTCATTTCTTTGACCCATCTGAGGTAAACCCGAGTTGACATGTTCTTGGATGCACTTTAGATTCTTTCGTTGCATGCATATTTCCTTCTTCTCTGAAGCGTTTTATTAAGAAAGTGATTTTAAAGTCTACAGTTCCCTATCTGTTAAAAAGTTTCCTCCTCCCAAATCCTATGGTACATGGTAATACTGGTACATTTCCTCAAATGTGTGAATCCTAAATTCCTTTACATCATCTAGTATTAAGGATATCAAGCAAGATACTAAAATAATTATATCCATTTGCAGTGTTCTTTGTTTATACTTTATCAATGACTTTTTAGCCTCATAATATATTTGATGTATCACTTAATATATTGAAATAACTGTTTGGAGGGATTAAAAATGATGCTGTATTCAATATTAATTATATTAAATATTTATCTGTGGTGTAGAACTAAATTGCAATTCATGTTAATCTCCATAATTTCAGAAGAAAACATTTTGTAGACATTTATATAAGGACCAAACATAGGTGAGATTTTAATAGTTTCCAAAGTAATGTTCACTTTGAGTGCACATTCTTTACAGATTATTCTTTATCATAGTTTAACTTTAAATTATACAGGTAATTAATTTAATATTCTTATAAAATTAATTTATCCTTAAGTAGCTTTGTGAACCTCAGATATGAGATTCACTAGGTAAGACTATTTGTGGTAAATCTTCATTTTCCTCATATATGAAATCACTGATTGGTTTAGTTAGCACACTTAACAGATTCACTCTATACATCATACAGAGCGAGTTAGTGTGTCTATTTCCAGTTCCTCATGTGGCTGTAGCCACTGTAGGTCATGTTCCCACAAATGTCCCAACATGAACATCCCACACTGCAAGTATATTCACATAATCACATATTTCACAAATCAGACTAATGGTTTGAAGAGAGCTTAAACCATTAAACATATTTTTTAATATGAGGATTGATTTTGGTATCTTCAGAAAATTTCAGTAACTTTTCATAATGCCAAGAAACTGAAGCTAGCCAAGAAATAATGTCTGTTAGCTTTGAGTGCTTAACAACAAAAGTCTAAAGGGAGAAATGAGACAGATGCCTCAGAGCTCAGAGAGATATATGGAAATTTTCATCTTCTCTGAAATCCCAGTGGGAATACTGGTGTGAGACTTGAAGGGCCATAGACAAACACTTCCCAGTAAATAATCCTATTCAAATAATAGTCCTCTGCATAATCCATTCCCCAAAGCATACTAAATAAAAATGACTGCTGAACTCATAGTTCCCAACAAGCTACAGTATCTAATTGGACATCTAAATACATAGCTATGAAACATAAATATAACTAAGACTGATATCCATGGTAATCTCACAACCTTTAGTAAGCTGTGTTCTTTGTTCTACCACCGAAACTATACTTTAAGAACTCAATAGACAATTTACATGACATTTATTTTCTTTCATTATAATATATTTATTGTATATATAATAGTTTCATTATAACATATCTCAAAAGAAAGAAAATCAATAATAAAGTCAGATACTTGAGAAAAATAATCATCACTGGTTGATAATGAAAAAAAAAAATATATATATATATATATATGTATATGTATGTATAATGGGTAGAGTTACAGGAATGTTCTATAACAGTATTAAACCACATTTCACAGTGCTCCTTAGACATAAACAGGACTAATGAGCTAACACCATGGTAAATCAAAACTCTATTAACATTACTGATCCTAGCATTCATTGGCTACATCCAAATATGAAAACAATAAAGGTGGAATAGGTCTTAAAACTATTAAGCTAAACATTAAAGAGCATAAAAAATGAAATCACTACAAAGTAAAATATTTATTTAGTCCTTTGAAAAAAAAATACTTTTTTAAAAGGTCGCAGTGGCTTTTCCTAAATTAATCACCAAGGTACTGGAAAATTCCGAATGAACTTATTTTGTATTGATGTGGGATTCCCCTCTGTAAGCTATGATTACCATTAACAAATAAAGAAACTGCTTGGACATTTAGCAGGGCAGAACTTAGATCGGCAAGGAAAACTAAACTGTATGCTGGGAGGAAGAAGACAGAGTCAGAGAGAAGCCATGGAGCCCTGCCAGAGAAAGGCATGCTGAAAGTTTGCTTGTCGGCCACGACCTCATGGTAATGCACAGATTAATGGAGATGGTTTAAATTAAGATGTAAGAGTTAGCGAATAAGAAGCTAGAACTAATAGGCCAAGCAGTGATTTAGTTAGTGAGGTTTCTGTATGATTATTTCAGGGCTGAGCAGTTGGAAACCAATAAGCAGCCTCCTTACGACATTATATGACTATCACATTATACCTCCCAGAATAACCTTAAAAGTAAGTTTTGAATGGGTGTGGGGTATCCTGAAAGGTGTACTAGTTTTCAGAACTCTTATTTTAAATGTTTGCATCCACTGCACTATCCTGCAAAACAATCTGCATGCCCTTTACTGGTTACAGCCTGTTGGTTTCTTTGTCTATGCCTAGCATCTGCATGAGCTGCTTCCTTGGGAACATAATGAGGAATTTTGGCTTCCCCATCTCGGAGTCTCATCACTTTCTCCTCCACTTTCATACATGCAATGTTGACTAGAGATAAACTTTCTAAACATTTCAACTTTAAGCAAATATGAATTAAGTTGAGCTAGCTCAGCAGCAACAATGATACAATTCCCAAGTCAGTTAGTGTTTTCTTCAATGGTGGCTGTAATGGGTACTTCAACCTTGTTATTGGTATGCTGCTTCACTAGAAATATTGTACAGGAGGGCTAGAGTTCACTTTGGAGAATATTTTGCTGTGATAAATCTATGCTCCTTCAAGTTGACTATCAAACATACCATCTTCCTCTATTTTGCCACATGGATAGCCTTATCTATTTTTCTACCAATAAGATGTAGGAGAAAGGGAAAAATAAAATTGATGTTGTGCTGTGTACAAGAGGCCAGTAATTGCTGCTCAGCCTACCATGCTGCATTCCTGTGACAGGTCTGCAGTGTGATGACAAGTGTTTTGAGCTTGTAGACACTTACTCAGATGTCCAAAGCCTGAGAGTAACATGGCCAGGAGTCACTGTCGTCTGCCATCTGATAAGCCTTGTTGACATATTAATCACCAGAATTTTTATTTTATCTAGCTCCAAGTGTATCCTGATATATTTTCTCAATAAGTTAGGAGCAATAGACAGTTTACTGTGGCAATGTCACCAGGGAGATGCAGACACATCACTTTGAAAGTACCCAGAAAGTACAAGATTGAAGGGTCAACTTCCCTTCACATTATCTCTCCTCTTCTACTGCTCCTCCTCTCTGACCCACCTGCTCTGTTTTTTCCAGTTTCAGAGAACGTAGTAAATCCTGGTTCTCAGTGGGATCCCATTAGTCTCTAATAACAGAAATGTTAGTCAATAAGGGCTTATCTTTCCCCTATGCTGTTACAGACATCCCAGTAAAGCAAGAATGGGCTTGGCAGTTCAGAAGGATTAAGGCAGAAGCTGCTGGTTTGAAAAGCAATATCTGCCTGCTTCTTCAATGCTTCTTCCGACATGATAAATTTCAGTTGCTCTCATCAAGAAAAAAATAACTAAAACACAGCCCCAAATATCTGTGTTTTCAGAAACTGTCTGTCCACTTGTGCCTGAGTTGCAGGGCACTTAGCCTAAATGTGTCGCCACCAAAGCCACAGGAGAGCCAAAGGGAATCAGTAAGGCTTGGACAACAGCACAGCTCTGTATTATTCCTGGCATCTTCGAGCAGCTCTAGCGGTCTAGAATTAGACTAGATATCTGCACAACTCTGTATGTCACGTCAGACTATACCTCAATTTATTCCTCATTATGTAGAAAGTATCATTACCATAGAGATCAAATCCAATAAAATATTTCAGATAATATATTTTGCACAGAGTATCATGTAACCTCCATGCCCTTTATGTAGGGGAAGATGGGAACTCTTGATCCTTCAGCCATCGTCTCCCAGATGCTGGATTTACAGGTGTGTGCCATATTTTTTCATTTATATGTTTTGTAGGAGCTAGGGTGCATATGAAGGCACTTGTGTGCTGCTAAGAGAATAACTTGTGCCAGGCTTCTCTTCTTCCAGAATTGGATTCTCGTGGTTAAACTTAGGCTGTCAGCCCTGGTGGTAAGCACCATTGCCCACACACCCATCTTATAGGAACCATAGCCATTGAACATTCTGTAATTTTACAATAAAGCCCTTAACCAATTAATTCTTCTGTGGGAATTTCTGAGACCAGAAATATTTCACAAAGGCCAAAAATACACCTTTATTTATGAGAAACACATAAATCTCCATGTAAGTATAGCTCTCACCCCTCCTCAAAAAAGAGGAGTGGGAGGAGGGGGAGAAGGGTGGGAAGAGGGGGAGGGAAATGGGAGGCTGGGAGGAGGTGGAAACTTGGTTTTTTTTCTTCCTTTTCTCAATAAAGAAAAATGAAAAAAAAGAATAATAAAAAAACTGCATAAAAATACCCTAAAAAAAAAAGAAAATAGATAAGCACTGTGACATAAAGCCCCACTGGTCAAATTCAGAAAACAACTCTCTGATACACAAAAGATACACCTACAACACACCCCTTAGATGTAAGGTTCAGGAAAGACTGGGAGAGTGGCTTAGAAAGACTGCAATAACCAGAGGACAAGGACACCTGATTTGAGATAGTCTCTTCTATTAAAGAAATAACCCTTTAATAGACAGGGCAGAGTGTTGGGGAAGTGAGGTAGGAGATGGTAGATCTGGAAATAGGTCAGAGCAGTAAGGATGAATATGAATAAAACATGTTGCATGAAATTTCCAAAGAATTAATAAAACATATTTTAAAAGTAGAACAAAAATTGGTTTGAATATTCAAACACCAAAGTCAGGGTTTATTGTCCTGACCCTTAGATCTCCAGAATAAGGGAAGCCCTAAGATATTTCCCTTAAGCAGTTAATACAAGACTACTAAATCTGACCCTATCATGTGTGGGATGATGCTTGACCCTAGAGAAACAATGTATCCTTCCACAACCTTAATCTCCTTAATAAACAGGAAATGTTGAAAAATTTAAAAATGATAATCATTGCTCACTTTTCCCGCTATGATCTTAGCCGTTGCTTTTCTGATTGTAGAAATGTCTGTGCCCATTTTAGTAAATGGATTCTCATGAAGGAAGTCTTGGGAACTTCACAAACACTATAATAATCCCCAGAGATTATACCATAATTTTGCTAACCTAAATCATCACCCGGTAAATATCATAGGAGCAATAGAGCTATGATATTTCAAAAGTGGGAAATCGATCTAGACTTCTTTACTAGTGTTGAGCACGCTGTCAAACTTTATGAATCTCAGAACTCTACTAATCAATAATGATACTACTAGCAACTTGATAGCCAGGTCCATTTAATTGCAATAAGAGTATAAAAAACTAACAAAGAGTTCAGTGTATACTTAACCAATAGGTATTAGTTCAATTACATAATCCAAAATGATAATGAAAACACAGTAGTAACTGATATGCAAAACTTTCCATAAATCTAGTAGAAAATCTATTCAGAATATTCATATTTCAAAACATGATAGGAAGGTAGAATTGGGGGGATGCACATACACAAGTGATTGTACTTAAATGCTTTGGTGTATAGTTCTTCAAAGCTCTGGACAGTGCATAAGTTCCTCTTGGGTCAGAAAAGGAACCACAAGATAATTATTTTCAGAAGGATGGCCCTGGGGAAAACTGAGGCAAGTCACTGACAACTTGCAGTCCTGCTGGATATCTCTGTATAATCTTAAAGGAGTCGTGAACCATGTTAGAACACACTTGGCCTTTTCTGTAGTAAATCTTTCCGCAATAGCCTTCTCCATTCTGATCCATGGAGCTGCTGTGCCAAAGTGGCATGCTGAGATTTTGCAAGCTCTGAAGCAAAAAGGTTATTCTCGGTTAGTTGTGCTCGGGGAATCTGAGGAGAGTGTAAAGTAATAAAATCAAGACTCTGCCAACAAAATTACCCCCCTTATTCCCTGCCATTAAGATAGTTCTGCTTTACTCTGCAGGACATAAAGAGGATTGAGTTGGGTAAATCCTATTATTTATTACAACTACCATTTACAACAGAAATAGTTTCTTGCCCACCTGCCTAGGAAAATGGGAAAATTATGAGATGATTGCTTATGGTCATAGAAACATCAGTTTCTTGCTGGTTATGAACCCTGAACAGCAGATTTAAAAGGTGAAGGATGATAGAGACCTAGAAGTTGACAGAACAAAATACTGCAAGTCCATATTTCTATTATTTATGTTGAAAGTCATAAAAGAATGGTCATTAGTATCATCACGGGCTGCATGAATGGAAGATCTAGCTAAAGATACTTCACTAGAAATTAAACTCAAAAGGGATTTTTAGCACATTCTTTGAAAGTACAAATTTATAATTTTCAAATGTATGCATGTCTGCTGATCATTAAATGCATCCGTAATTTTATTGATAAAGTACAATTATGTTGCAATGTTATAATATCTGAGGGACCAATATTTCCTACCATATTTGAAATTTTATAGCTTTAATTTTCCCTTTTTAGTGTTATGGTTGTTCTAACCCTGAATTTCAAGTAAAACATTAAATAATTACTTTTTTTAAAAATTGCATAAACACTGTGAGAACTTTATTTAGAGTATTGAACTTTAGTTGATTTTTAACTTCAAAATTGCTATGTGAACATGAATAACATATATATGAAACAATCACTTAGAATGCAGCAAGCCAATCAATTTATCCTTTCTGCCCAGACTCACTTTAATCACAGCTCCAAATTCTTTCTACAGTCACCCTCATACCAAAACCATACAAAGATTCATCAAGGAAAAAGAATCACAGAACAATTTTTCTCACAAACATTGGAGCAAAAATACTCAATAAAATAATGGCAAACCAAATCCAAGAACACATCAAGATTGTCCACCATGACCAAGTAGGCTTCATCCCAGAGATGCAGGGAAGGTTCATCATACAAAAGACTGTCAATGTAATCCACTGTATAAACAAATTGAAAGAAAAAAATTATCATCTTGTTAGGAAAAGCATTTGACAAAATCTAACACCCCTTCATGATAAAAGTCTTGGAGAGATCAGGGATGCAAGGGACATACCTAAACACAATAAAGGCAATATATAGCAAGTTAAATGTCAGCATCAAATTAAATGCAGAGACACTCAAAACAAATCCGCTAAAATCAGGGAAAGAAAAGGTTGTTCACTGTCTCCATACCTATTCAATATAGTACTTGAAGTTCTAGCTAGAGCAATAAGACAACTAAAAGAGATCAAGGGGAAACAAATTGGAAAGGAAGAAGTCAAAGTATCATTCTTCACAGATGATATGGCAGTATACATAAGTGACCCCAAAATCTCTACCAGGGAAGTCATACACCTGATAAACACTTTTAGTCAAGTATCTATATACAAGATTAACTCAAAACAAAAAAAATCAATGCTCCTATATACAAATGACAAACAGGCTGAGAAAGAAATAAGAGAATCAACACACTTTATAATACTCTCAAATACCATAACATATTTTGATGTAACTCTAACCAAGGAAGTCAAAGACCTATATGGTAAGAACTTCAAATATCTGAAGAAAGAAACTGATGAAGATATCAGAAGATGGAAAGATACCCCACACACATGGATTGGTAGGATTAACAGAATACAAGTGGACATCTTACCCAAAGCAATTTACAGATTCAGTGTAATCCATATTAAAAATCCCAATACAAATCTGTAGAGACTTTGAAAAAAATCTTGAAAAACTTTGGAAGTCAATGTGGCAGTTTCTCAGAAAACTGGGAATCAATCTATCGCAAGACCCATTTATACCACTCTTGGGCACCCAAAGTTTGCTCAGTCGTACCAAAGGGACACTTGTTCAATTATGATTGCAGGAGCTTTATTTATAATAGCCAGAACCTGGAAACAACCTTAATGTCCCTCAACAGAAGAATGGTCAAAGAAAACGTGGTACACTCATGCAATGAAGTATTACCTAGCGGATAAAAACAAGGACAACAGGAAATTTGAAGGCAAATGAATGTAACTAGAGAAAAATCATCCTGAGTGAGGTAACCCAAACCAAGAAAGACAAACATGCTATGTACTCACTTATAAGTAGATATTAGCTATAAAGGTTGTGTATACTACAATTCACAGACCCAGAGAAACTGGGCAACAAAGAGGGTTCATGGGAGAATGCCCAAATCTCCCAGGGAAGGGGAAATAGGAGAGATTTCTTGGGTATTCTGAGGGCAGGTGGGGATTGGAACTTCTGGAGTTGGAGGAGGACAGAGGTGAAGAGTACTGAAAGACTACTGAAAAGCGGGGGGGTGGCATTTCAAGGTAAGTGCAATAAAATCTTTAAAGCTGACCCCATTTAAGACCCCTTCCAATGTCGGATACTTAGCCTGAATTGACCATGTCCTGAGACCAGACTGGTGCCTATCCCAATTGCCATCAGAGAAGTTTCATTCAGCAACTTATAAAAACAGATGCAGACTCACAGCCAAACATTAGGTAGAGTTTGGGAATCCTGCAGAAGAAGGGAGGAAAGGATTATAGGAGCCAGAGGAGTCAAGGACACCGTAAGAAAATTTAGAGTCAACAAACCTGTGTTCTTAGGGGTTCACGGAGACTGACCTAGGCACTCAGCATATACATTACAGTTGTGTACCTTGGTCCTCTTGCGGAACTCCTAAGAGTGGAAACAGGGGTTGTCTCTGACTCTTTCTATTTCTTAGGACCCTACCCCTCAGGCTGAGTCACTTTGCCTAGCCTTCATACATCAGGTGGTGCTTAGTTTTACTGCAACTTTTTGTAGATACTCATGGGAAACCTGACAATTGGAACTTGACTACATCTGGAATTCATTAAAAAACAAAAATGAAGGGCACACCTGTGAAGGATTTCTGATTAATTTGAAGTGGGAAGATATACTTTTAATATGGATCTTTGCAAGAGGAAGACACACACACACACATATATTGGTTTTTTTGAGACAGGGTTTCTCTGTAGCTTTGGTGCCTGTCTTTGAACTAGCTCTTGTAGACCAGGCAGGCCTCGAACTCCCAGAGATCCGCCTGCCTCTGCCCCCCGAGTGCTGGGATTAAAAGCGTGCACCACCACCGCCAGGCGGAAGACATACTTATAATTCAGATTTTTAATGCAGTTCTAACCTGGGTCTTATCTCCTGCTGGAAGCCTACATAAGGACATGGGAAGAGGGATCTCTCTCTCTCTCTCTCTCTCTCTCTCTCTCTCTCTCTGCTCACTTCACTAACAAGTCCATTTTTCACTGACATTAAAACTTACTTTTTCAGGATCTCAGGATGCATACACTGAAGACCATCTGGGATATCCAGCATGATGGACTGAACAAGTCCTGGATTCCTGGAACTTCCCATTCATAGCCAGTCACTGTTGAATTAGCTGGAACATAAGGAATTCTTTTGTTAAATTGTCTCTCAGAAAGAAAATTGCACTTTAATTTATATAATTTCTCAGAGGAGAAGGTACTGTGCAGACAAGTTTAAGACAATGTGGAATATAGTACACAAAGAAATTGATTCCAAACAAATAATATTTTATTACTCCAACATTTTTTGGGTCATCATTTTGCTTCAAGATTTTGTAATTGGCAGAAATAGCATCATATTGCTAAATGTAGATCTTGGCTTCAGAACCTCATGAGAGCAACAAAATGCTGTCAAACCTATTAGCTCATTTGAACAAAACAAAGTGAAGATTCAGAACCTAACAGCCAAGGTCACAGTGAGCAAGAGAGCAAAGCAAAGAAGTGTCTTAAATTCAAGTAAATATTGTAGCAGCAGAGGTCATGAAGTCTCTGAGACTGGAGACAGATAAGTGGCAGAAACGTGGCAGATAAATGGGGAAAGAACTAACATATATTGATTTTTGAAGATATACCAGGCACTATGGCAACATCTTTTCGACAGCTCTTATTTCTCTTAATCCTCTCAACAGCCTCCAACAGTCATTTACCCTGTTATTTATAGAAAAGGGACTGAGGCTCAGAGGACCTAAGTGGAGTTCCAGAGGGTTACCCACCTGCTACAACTCAAGGTTAGAGTAACAAAGAAGATGCTCTTTAAGTCACCTCCTGCTGCAGTTCAGGGCAAAGACCCAAGCCAGAGCCATCACTCTAAAAATAGAAAGGAGCCTGCTTCTAGAGTGAGTTTCTGAAAGTCATTCTGTGAAAAGAGGGAGTGTTAGATGGTTCCCAAATATGCATTAATTTTAGTCTTTCAATTTTTGTAACTAACATTCCAGATCACATCCAAATATCTTGCCTGGATTTTGTTAAGCATACAAATCTCAAGAATCAGCTCAGTTTTGTGAAAGCTAGTGTCAGATGAACTGTAGTTTTAGCAAACAGCTCACATAACTTGTTATATGTGGTAATGCTTTAGAAATCAAGATTTAAAGTCTCAAAGTTAATAGCAGCCTCATAAACCTTGACATCTTGTTTAAAATTCATAGGATACATATCTATTTTTTTCAGGTTCCTGGATAGAATTGAAAACAATTATGTCACAAGAAAACAGCACATCTCTTCTTTATTGACAAATTAAATAGAAATAGCTAAAAAGAAATACATAAATATCATAGAACACTTTCAGAATCATCAAATGAAATATGATAGAATTTCCTAAGCCTAATCAGAATGTAGCTTATGTGTCAATAAGTTAAAAGAATAGGAATAAGAACTGGTGAAGTGTCTTACCCGGTAGTGATACTTGCTACCACACCAGGGAACTGAGTACAACAGTAGGGATCCAGAAAGAAGGAGAAAATTGACCCAGGTAAATTGACTTCTGGCCTTTATATGCATGCCATGTTGTGTCTAAAAATACATACTTGCAAGCATGTATAAATACAAAAATAAGTAAATAAATAATAAAAGTGTTGCATTTTTTTGAAGAATGCAGGAGGATTGTTAATAGGACAATTGTCTTTAAGTACTCAGGATAATCTCTCCTAATATAAAAGAGAAAGAAATGAAATTAGGTAGGACAAATAAACTAGGGGTACTAGGATGAAGAAAGGTGGAGTCAGGGATACAGCAGCCAGCTGCCAAGGAAACGGGAGGTGTGGAAAATGAGGTAACAAGCCATGAGTCACATGGTTAAGCAGAGATAAGAAATATGGATTAATTTAAGCTTAAGAGTTAGCTAGTAACAAGCCTGAGCTATCAGCCAAGCACTTGTTAAGCAATATTAAACATCTGTGTCAGATATCAGGAGCAGATAGTTGGGACAGCAAAACCCTGCCTACACCTTTTCATCATTCTGTTTCTCAAAAGTGGCAGTGATATGTAAAATGATCATCAGCAGATACCTGGGGAGTTACAGTTCCAAATATATAATAAATATACCATTACAAGCTGTAGAAAATGTTGCCTGAAAATGTCTGTTTGTTGAAAGCTAATTTATCCTTGCCTATAATTCTTTGACTTCAATTAAACAGTGAACTTTAACCCCAGAGTGCTATAAAGTTTCCTGACACATTCTTCAATTGCAAAGAAAATATCTTGGATCTCCTTTCGTCTCCTAAATCAAACCTATCACTATTTTTAACTCTCACAGTATCAGAAACATTATTCTGTGACTATACAAGTTAGAATGAAGTGTATTTATGTATATTATTAAGGGGGATGATGAAGATAACAAATCATATTGTTTTCTTTATGATTTTTTAACCCATCACAGAAAACTGAATGAATAGCCACACTTAGAAAACACACACCAGGGTAACCTACCATGAGATAGATGACGACTGTGTTCTTGCCAACCAAGAAATTTACCAAACTGAAGAACTCAAAAGACCATCTTTAGTTATCACAGTAGATAAGTCAGAGAAGTGAGTATGCGAAGATTAAGTCTTATGTCAAAGGCAGGAGCTAGATGTGAGCTCAGCACTATTTCTCTCCTAGAGAATTAAGGTGATTTCTGCAGGATTACTGTGGCATTTGAATCAAAATGTTCCCCATATGTACATATGTCTGAATGGTTTTTTTTTCAGAGTTTGTTGCTGCTCGGGAAAGATTAGGATACGATGCATTGTAAGAGGAAGTGTGCCATTTTTACTATGTTGATCCTCCCAATCCAAGAGCAAGGGAGGTCCATCCATTTTCTGGTATCCTCTTCAATTTCTTTCTTCAATGCCTTAAAGTTCTTGTCAAATAGATCTTTCACTTCCTTGGTTAGATTTAACCCAAGATATTTTATGCTGTTTGTGGCTATCGTGAATGGTGAAGCTTCTCTGATTTCCCTCTCTGCTTCCATATCCTTTGTGTATAAGAGGGCGACTGGTTTTTTTGGAGTTGATCTTGTATCCTGCCATATTACTAAAGCTGTTTATCAGTTGTAAGAGTTCTTTGGTAGAGTTTTGGAGTCGCTTATGTATACGATCATATCATCTGCAAATCAACATAGTAAAAATGGCAATTCTACCAAATGCAATTTATAGATTCAATGCAAACCCATCAAGATCCCATCAAAATTCTTCACAGATCTGAAGAGGACAATAATCAACTTTATATGGAAAAACAAAAAACCCAGGATAGCCAAAACAATCCTATACAATAAAGGATCTTCTGGAGGCATTACCATCCCTGACTTCAAACTCTATTACAGAGCTACAGTAATGAAAACAGTGTGGTACTGGCAAAAAAAACAAAGAAGTCGACCAATGGAATAGTATAGAAGACCCGGATTTTAACCCACAAACCTATGAACACCTCATTTTCGATAAAGGAGCTAAAGGTATACAATGGAAGAAAGAAAGCATCTTCAACAAATGGTGCTGGCACAACTGGATGTCAACCTGTAGAAGAATGAAAATAGACCCATATCTATCATCATGCACAAAACTCAAGTCAAAATGGATTAAAGACCTCAATATCAGCCCGAACACACTGAACCTGATAGAAGAGAAAGTGGGAAGTACCCTACAACAGATGGGCACAGGAGATCGCTTCCTATGTATAACCCCAGCAGCACAGACATTAAGGGCAACATTGAATAAATGGGACCTACTAAAACTGAGAAGCTTCTGTAAAGCAAAGGACACTGTCACTAAGACAAAAAGGCAACCTACTGACTGGGAGAAGATCTTCAACAACCTCGTAACAGACAAAGGTCTGATCTCCAAAATATATAGAGAACTCAAGAAACTAGACTTTAAAATGCTAATTAACCCAATTAAAAAATGGGGCACTGAACTGAACAGAGAATTCTCAACAGAAGAAGTTCAAATGGCCAAGACACTTAAGGTCATGCTCAAGTTCCTTAGCAATCAGGGAAATGCAAATCAAAATAACTTTGAGATATCATCTTACAACTGTCAGAATGGCTAAAGTAAAAAAGACCAATGATAGCCTGTGCTGGAGAGGCTGTGGAGGAAGGGGTACCCTCATCCATTGCTGGTGGGAATGCAAACTTGTGCAACCACTCTGGAAAGCAGTGTTTCGGTTTCTCAGGAAATTTGGGATCAACCTACCCCTGGACCCAGCAATACCACTCTTGGGAATATACCCAAGAGATGCCATATCATATGACAAAAGCATTTGTTCAACTATGTTCATATCAGTATTATTTGTAATAGCCAGAACCTGGAAACAACCTAGATGCCCTTCAATGGAAGAATGGATGAAGAAAGTATGGAATATATACACATTAGAGTACTACGCTGCAGTAAAAAACAATGACTTTTTTGCATGCAAATGGATGGAAATAGAAAACACTATCTTGAGTGAGGTATCCCAGACCCAAAAAGATGAACATGGGATGTACTCACTCATAATTGGTTTCTAGCCATAAATAAGGGTCACAGAGACTACAATTGGTGAATCTAAAGAAGCTAAGTAAGAAGGAGAACCCAAGGAAAATCACATAGCTATCCTCCTGGCTATGGGAAGTAGACAAAATTGCCGGGGAGAAAATTGGGATCTTGGGGGTGGGGTGTGATGGGGGTAAGGGGTGATGGGGAGAGAAAAGTTAGAAGGGAAGGAGGGAGGGAACTTGGGGAAACAGGAGGATTGGGATAAAGGAAGGTTGGACAGGGGAACACGGAACCACAATTCTTAGTTAAGGGAGCCACTTTAGGGTTGGCAAGAGACTTGACCCTAGAGTGGCTCCCAGGAGCCCATGGTTATGTCCCCAGTTAGTCCCTTGGGCAGCTGAGGATAGGAAACCTGAAATGACCCTATCCTATAGCAATACTGACGAATATCTTGCATACCACCATAGAACCTTCATCTGGTGATGGATGGAGATAGAGACAGAGACCCACACTGGAACACTGGTCTGAGCTCCCAAGGTCCCAATGAGGAACGGAAGTAGGGAGAAGATGAGCAAGGAAATCGGGACCACGAGGGGCGCACCCACCCACTGAGACAAGGGGGCTGATCTAGTGGGAGCTCACCAAGGCCAGTTGGACTGTGACTGAAAAAGCATGGGATAAAACTGGACTCTCTGAACATGGCAAACAATGAATGCTGTTGAGAAGTCAATGGCAATGGCACAGGGTTTTGACCCTACTTCATGTTCTGGCTTTGTGGGAGCCTAACCAGTTTGGATGTTCACCATCCTAGACTGGACGGAGTGGGGAGGACCTTGGACTTTCCACAGGGCAGGGAACCCTGACTGCTCTATGGACTGGAGAGGGAGGGGGAGAGGAGTTTGAGGGAGGGGGAGAAGGGTGGGAAAAGGGGGAGGGAAATGGGAGGCTGGGAGGAGGCGGATACTTTTTTTTTCCTTTTCTCAAAAAAAATATATTAAAAAAAGAGGAAGTATGTCAATGGAAGCAGGGTTTGCAGTTTTAAAAGCCTACACCTTTACCAGTTAACTCTTTTTTTTTCTCTTTGTCTCATGCCTGTGGATCAGATGTAAGCTCTCAGCTATGGTTCTAGTGCTATGCCTGCCTTCCTACTACCTTGTTCCCTGCCAAGCTAGTCATGACTTGTAAGACTCTGGAACAGTAAGCTACAAATTAAATGTTTTATTTCATGAGTTTTCCTGGTTATGGTTTTGTCACTTCTACTGAAAATCAACTAAGAGAATTACTTTGGACAATTTCTTCTAAGCTCTCATTTTACTGATTTAGGCTTCAAACTAACCAAACAGGTATAAGAGAGGCATCTAAATAGCAATGAAAGAATGGACATGCCCTTGAACTAGCATCTTCAAGCAGGTGGCTAGAATTTAAAAAAAAAAATAGACCCTGTGGTGTCCAGATCATCCAGTAAACCATTTAAAGGTATATGTTTAAGTTAATAATTCAGAATCTTGTGTACCCTCTCCTCTCCTCTATTTCCAGCACTTATGACATAATGTAGCTAGTTGACTCTTGAGTATTAAAGAAAGATATGATGACAATCCCACATCAAAAGGAAAGAAATTTAACATCAAAGTTGCTTATTTTTTAAAATAAAATGTGTGATGCTTATTGTTATAATAAAAATGATAACCAAAAATTGTAAATCTGAGCCAACAATAAGTTTTGTTCGTAATAGCAAAAAGTTTTAAGTCTTTATCAATCCTACCCACATGTGTATATGTATGTATGCATGTATATATAATATAGATGTGTGTGTATGTACAAAAACTATAAATATATGCCTTATATAGCTGTTTTGTTTCTTTTTCTTTGGCTGGAATTTTAATGGAATAATTAGATATTTCAGTCTTACACTCTCATAGCCAACTGTGCAGTAATGAAAAAGATCATTTCAAGTGGTATTTACATTTAGCAACATGTACTAACTTCACCATATGTTTCCTACCTTTGTCAGCTTGTTCATGTGGCATTTTATCTGCAGGCAACAGCTTTGCTCCTCATGGCTAGAGTCACATACTGTGAAAACAAACACTTTGAGAAATAGAAAGAAAATTCTCAGTGAACTCACCTGTGCTCAACGTGACATCTTCCATCAAGATTCTAGTAAATTAACTGAAGAACAACTAACAAACAGTGAGGCTCCTTTTATAATCCCCTTTTTTGGACTCTGAATCCAAGGCTTGGGAACACTAGTAAAAGCTAGCTGAAAGAAACTTCTGCATGCATGTGCCATACACATGTGAATTCATACCACCATAGGTATTAACAGGGAAGGGCCCCTAGGTATGGGTCCATTCTATCTTGACTAAAGGTTAGAGAATTGGAACTTACTTCTATTCCTTCAAAGTTATTGTCAAGAGTTCAATTAACAGACCAGAGAGTTCTGATCTTTCAAGGTTATTGTCTACAGGTGTGGCTAATATCCAGACCTGGTATTTCAGATATTAAGAAGTAGATCTGTTTCCACCTCAAACAAAATTCTAAGAATTCAACTAGGTTCCTACTCCCTTAGGGAGATAACTATGGATTCCATCCAGGGAGTGGTTTAGCTACAGAATGTTTTGGTCTAAGGTATGAGCATTACTTGTCTTGTTCTGGCAACAGAATGTAGCCTGTAATTCTTCAACTGGTCTGTTCATTTCCTTGTATCGTGTTAATGTACTTTTTATCTTACTCCTATCTCTTTGGGGCTGGGTGTTGTAAGCAAATTGAAATTAAATTAGGACAATTCCAGTATCTTCCCTATACTATCCTATGCTTCTGTTTGTTATTTTCACTTGCGTCTTCATTCTCTTTACCTATTTTTCTAATCCCCATGCCCCTACCTGGAAAGTGGTATCTTTGTTGAAGTTGGTCTCTAACAGAGTATGCCAAAGTTCTATAGATGAACACTTCCCACCAAAATACAGTAGTAGTTATATTTATTTAGATGTTTTATTTATTTATTTATATTTATTTAGATGTTTTATTTATTTATTTAGTTATATTTATTTTATTTATTTAGAAATTTAGCTCTTCATTTTCTTCTCATTGGATATATTATTTTTTTCATGGTATATGATCATTTAAGAATAAATACTAAAATAAAATAAATAACCCAAGGTCTCTTGAGTTAGTCTACCATAATTTGTAGTGCTAAGTTTTAAACTAGGTTTTCCTAAATGAGTAAGTAGAGATTTTATATGAAAAAAGGACTCAAAATTTTTATAAACCTATTTGGAGGCCCCAAAATATGAGCCTATTTCCAAAGGTCAGAAAGTTGGAAATTACCTCTAGTTCCTTTTAGGTTATTGTGCTTCTACCTCAAACAAAGGTCCCACCTAGAGGTAGAGCTGAGAGTTCTGCTCTCTCAAGGTTATTTTCTAAAGGTGTGGCTAATAGTCAGATCTTGTACTCCAGGAATAGAGAAGTAGATATGTTCCAACCTCAAACAAAAGTCTAAGCATCCACCTAAGTTCTAATTCCCTTAAGGAGATAACTCTGGTTTCAACCCAGGGTGTGGTTTGCCTACAGAATGTTTGTATGTGAGCACAACTTGTTTTGTTCAAGCAACAGAATGTTTAACTAAGACTGTAGCCTGCAACCTTCAATCAGTATGTTCAATTCCTTCTATCCTGTTAATATAGCTTTCTGTCTTACTCCTACCTTTTGGGATTAGGGGTATTTTAAGCAGTTGGAAATTAAATGCGGGCAAATTTTCAGTACTCACTGAAATTCCCTCCTGATACTATCCTATATGTTTCTCTGCTTTATTATTTTTCATTCATGTCTTCATATTATTTACTATATTTCTAATCCCCATGTCTCTACCCTGGCAAGAGGCATTTGTGTCGAGACTGGTCCCTGCCAAACATAAAACCATTATTTATCTCTGGATTGTATCTTCCAGAGGAAAGGAGAGGGACTTATTAATTAATGTAACAAGAATTTATGTTTGTACTACTCCGGTTTTTGCC
This sequence comes from Microtus oregoni, assembly GCF_018167655.1. Classification (NCBI taxonomy): domain Eukaryota; kingdom Metazoa; phylum Chordata; class Mammalia; order Rodentia; family Cricetidae; genus Microtus; species Microtus oregoni. The sequence goes on from NW_024544551.1 coordinate 343,187, forward strand.
CTCATCGGTTCCTATCTTGTCCACTCAGTAGGAGAATTACCCTTTTATCTGGAAGTCTTCCGTGTATTCAATAAAGCAATAAAAGATTATCCAAGTTTATGTCTTATTGTCACAATCTGTCCCACAAAAATGATTATAAAATACTTTCCTTTAATATACCCATGAAAAAAAATAGTTAAATGAAGATCCCGTGAATGGCTGGATAACACTGCTTCTAAAAGTCATTCTTTAGCATTAAAAATCCATATTTCAGGTATGGGATACTTCTTTATGAGTTCTTGTTCCATAAAGGACCAGATAGCAATGTGGGCTTTTTTATAACTTCTGATAGCCCACCAGAATTAGGTGATAAGTCTTTATTACTGAAGATACCACAAACTACCTGTAACTTCAGCTCATGGGATCCAGTGCCTCTGAATTCCACATAGACCATACCACTTTCTAAGTTTTTAAAAAGAAACAAACTTTTTTTGCACATGTCAAAAAAAGGACTTGTTAGTAACTAACCCTGTGATGGTTAATCTTCATTGACACCTTAACGTACATATTTAGAAATCATTGTGGAGACACACTATGCACCTATGGGAGTGTTTCCTGAGAAGTTTATTTGACTAGAAAAGACCCACTCAGAATGAGGGAAACACCATCCAAAAAGCATTGGTACTAGTCAAGTAAAAGAAAATGAAAGATAGGAAGTAAAGAGCAGCAACATTGATCTCTTTCTGCTTCCTGACTACTGGCACAATGTAATCCACTGCTCCAGGATTCCACCAGTATATCTTCCTCACCATGGCAGAGTGCAGTTTCAAACCATAAGCCAAAATAAACCCTTTCTTAAGTTGCTATTGTGAGTTATTTTGTGTCACACAAAAAGGCAATCATTGAAACGACTTATTCCAATATGTTGGGAGTCCCTAGTTCCAAAGGTGTAATGGTAAAAGTAAAACGTGATAGTTCCCCAAGGGGCACAGTGGCAGAAACACTGCAGGTCCCTGAGAGGCAGCAAGCAGCAGGCCCTGAGACCACGAGACCACGAAGGCAGCCAGTCCCAAGCAGGGAGCCCTTAAGAGGTACTCGGGTTATGAAGGCCAGCAGGTCTTAGGCAGGGAGCCACATGGTGGGTAAGAGACCAAGAGGGACAGCCAATCCCAAGAGGAGATGCAGAATGTGATGGGTGAGAGACAAACTGATAGGCATGCCATGCAGAGTGAGATTGGATATTTATTTAGAGACTGGGGCTACAGGTAGGCAGAAAGATCTGCCTGTCTGGGGGGGAAGGGAGTAGGCAGGGCTTGTCTCTTAAAGGGACAGGATAGACCATTACAACAGGCATCTGAGAAGGATGACACTGGTTTCTGTGTTCTATGAGAAAAGTTTCATTAATGAAATAATGATTGATTAACAGACAGTGGTCTGCAAAATGTTCCCTAACTCTACGGCTCTATAATACTAAAATCTTGCTGTTCAGGAAAAGAAACACAGTCATGCCAAATAATTGTTAGATGGAATACAAAGTGAAGACAAACATCTCTGACAGAGTGGCATCTTAATAATGGTGCCTCAGAATCAATACTTCCTTGACTGAGTGGCAGGTCACAGTGCAATGGGCCAGGGAGTTTCTCACCACTACCAGGAAGGTCAGTCTTTCTGACATATATGAAACTTTATTTTAAACCTCTTAAATACAACTCTCTCTGGACTTTTCTTAGAGCTGTTTTATTTAACTGGAATAAAACAAGACACAAAAAATTGACTGTATCAATATAAATTTAACTCTCTTGCTGAAGCAGCCTCCAAAGAGCATATATCCTCCATTATCCTCATGCATACTGGCACTACTTAATAATCTCAGTGCAACATTGTTAGTTTTTTTACACAGGGGCTTGAGGTGAAGCTAATATAAAATAGGACCTATTTTATATACATATATATGTGTGTGTGTATACCTCAGAATCGTTATGCTAAGTTATTTGAGAATTATCACTTTAAATAAAAGTTAGGCCTCTACTAATTCATTTCATTCTGGCTCCATGGGGTGTGGAGTCAGAGTTAGTTTTTGTGTTTTTCACCCTGCTATTATTTTTCATGTTGGGTTTATTAGGAAAGATGAATAGAGATCATTATGAGTTTGATATAATTATTATCACAGCAGCCAATGAATATTGAAGTCTCCCTCCAAACTGGTATCAAGAAATGAGAGCAGAGGGAAGACATCCATCTGCCCTCAAACTTACCCAACTCAACCCTGACTGCTGCTTGAACAGACCTGACAAAGTGCTTGCTTCATCGCAGCTCTCCAAATAGTCCCATTTCCATTTTAAATGTGAATTTTTAATCTTTTATCAGTGTTTCAACATTTTTCCTCTTCATTAAGCAACATTTTCCAAGGCCATTTCCATGTAATTTATACCTCATTTAACATTATTATCACTGGAAAGTGCTCAAAAATATGGTCAGTTCCAAAGATTTTCCACAAATATAATACTGCATTTCACTGCTCACTTTAGGGTACAGGGCATCTTGAAGGAATGGGGCGTATACACAATCTAATTTATAGAATCCAGAAGCACACATATGGAAAAGGAAATATATCCATGAAAGGTCAGAATTCTTCTACCAGGTTGTCTGTATTACTGAGTGAACATGTTAAAAAATTTCTCATCAGCAGATTAAGAAATACAAATGACCTCACCTCCCAGTCTTTTGACAGATGGCTGCATGGTTTACCCCACTAGGCTACCTTGAAACGTTTTCCAAGTAGCCGCTAGTTTCTGGGAGCTCCACGAATTTCTTTCACATGGTCCATAACAGGTTACTTAAATTGTAATTACTTCAATCTTGATTTGAATGCTTAAATTGCTAAGTGAAGGTTAATTCTTTTGTCTAGCAAAGCAAAAGGACCTAAATCAGGTAATGTTAATATAATTGGGATTAGGGTGAATGAAACTTACAAATGGAAATAACCGAGAAATGTTAAAATGCGTGCAAAGGAAGAAATTAACCAAGTGTCACTGAGTCTTTTCTACTTGCGATTTTGGAACTTATGATAATGAGTAGGAAGATACATAGAAGGGGAGGGGGAGGGGAGAGTACACTCACTGTAATCAGATCACAGTAAGTATCTTTCAAGGCTTTCTTGAGCTTAAGCTTATGAGTCATTACTTGGCACCTCCCTTAGGGGACATAAAAGGGGAACCTTCTGGATTTTGCCCCCATTATCTCTGCATCTTCTCTGCACATGCTCTCCTCTCATTGGTACCTTGACCTCATGGTAAGAATGACTATGGCATCATAGTCAAAAATTATTTTCTTACTTCAGCCTCAGCTTTACTTAATCAGCAAGTCTTAATTTTATTTTGTTTTAAATTCATATTCATTTGTATTAAAGATAAATTTTGTGTGTCTGATCATGGGCTTTAGAAATATTCTAATCCATCAACATACTCAAGAGCATCAGTAATGTCGGCCATGACTGTTTCTTTCCTAGTCCTTCCCCATCTGTAAATTTCTTCATATTCTGTTCCAAAGATGTTCTATTCGTTTTATTCAATTACTACTAAAAATATTGATGTCTAGCTGAATTTCTGTACCAATGAAATATTTAAGATAACTGAGTTTTAGGGGGTGTTCAGTTAAAAATAGAAGAGAACATAACCTGAAAAAAATTGGAACACTTTCCACAGAATTAACTGGAAAATTTAACGGGGATGTATCATATGAAAGTAATGTCATACCATGATAATAATATGTTTTTATATCATATTTTCATAGTAATAAGTATCCCCTCTGAAGACACAGTATTACTTTCACTGTTTCCCTTCTGACCTTACTCATGTTCTTTTTGTTTCCCTTTTGACCCATTACTCATGGCCTTTTAATAATTTTAGTGAATTAAGGCATCAGCAGGTTTTATCTTCTTATCCTTCAATGAGAGTTCACATGACAAGTTTTCAGAACACAATAAAAAGTGGAATTTAAGATACATGTGTATTTCAAAGGAAATGCCAGAGACTACTATGAAGTGGGTGTTGATTTGCTAATTCTCATGTTTCTGAGTTGTTCTCAGTGAGGCCCTTGTCATGGGACTCTACGTCTTGACAACTCCAGACAAATGTGAATACACTGAAGTTACCTTTGACATGGAGGTCTTCCTGATTTATTCTCCTGTTTTAATTACTGATGTCCACTTCTTGTTATAAGATAGTTTTTAAATGTTTTTGGGGGGGTTCTCTTTCGAGACAAGGGTCCTCTGTAGCATTGTGCCTGTCCTAGAACTAGCTCTTGTAGACCAAGCTGGCCTGGAATTCACAGAGATCCGCCTTCCTCTGCCTCCCCCCCCCCCCCCCCCCCCGTGCTGGGATTAAAGGCAGGAGCCACCACAGCCTGGCAGTTTTTATTTAAAAGTTGGTTTTTATTTTACATATGAACTGTAGTTCCTTCTCCCTCTGATCCTCCCATTCCCCCACCTTTTCCCCGACAAACCCCCCATCCACTCCTCAGAAAGGATAAGGCCTAACAAACTGCTTTCCTATATACTAGAAATACAAACTCACAAAGAGAGACTTTTATTGGTTTTGACAGTATCTGTGGTTAATATATTGACTTGTAACATCGATATACTGAAGGAGTCACTTGGAAATTCATTAGAAGTTCACCTGGGGTCATGGGCTTTGGCTAAATCTCTGCAGAGGCTAATCTAGTGACCATGCTAAAAAAATGCTCTGCATGAAGCTATGAATTGTGTTCTACTGATAAAGACAAAAAAGAACTTTATATGTTCATAATTGCTAAGTAAGAAAAAAACAAGATATCACTCAGGTGATAAGTGGATGAAAATATATGGCACATACCTACAACGGAGCATTAATGATAACAAGAAATGAACTGCTAAGCCACAAAACTTATGAAGGAATCCTATTAGATGACCATTGCTGAGTGAAAGAAGCCACTCCAGAGGACAATCAGAACACTCCAAGAACATGGCCATGAAGAAAAGGAAAAGCTAAGGAGACAATAAACCCAACAATGGCAACCAGACAGTGGAGATTGTTACTTCAATAACAAATACATTAAAATATACATATGTCACAACTCAGAGTCTGATAATCTCAGAAGGAACTGTCATACAAATTACCAATTTGGTTAATGAGTCATCAGTTGTCATAAAAGTACCCAACTAGAGCAAATTGCTAATGTAAAAGGCAAATTAAAGTTAACATCAGACTATGTGGAAAATTTTGTAATTTCTAACACAGATTTTGTTCAAATAAAACTGCTCAAAATAAATTCCGTTATTTATTTACCTTTCAATAAGAAGGCAAACAAAATGAATGGTGAGCAGGAAGGAAATGGGGTGCTAGAAAGGACTGAAAAGGGGTCTCAAATTGTGAAGCAAAACCTACCGTAATTGTATCTAATAATATAAGTCATTTTCAAGCAAGTCTAGTAAAGCTAATTAAATGGCATCATGTCTCAGTTGGAATACTGAAATTCTGAAGTATCATTTTAAGCACACTAACAGCTTTGGAGTGGAAAAGCTAACAATTACCAGAATTTCTAGAACACTGAGACTCATTTGCCTATTTTCTGTGAAAAGAAACAAATTTTCTCCTCTTTAAAACTATAGAAAAACTTGTAACTGAAGACAATTTCCATTGGAAAAAAATGCAAATACCATTTACAATAAAATTATCAGGAAAGAAAAATGTATTTTATATTAAAATAGGGCAGTGATTTTACCAGAAGAATAAAATAAGTAAATATAAAAAGAAATACTAGCCAAATGCCAAATAAAGTTTGGTCTCCCGCATAGATCAGAATTTTTTGAAAAGAATTACAAGGACATGAAAATATACAACATTACAAAGGTGTTAATTAAATGGAAAATGACATTTTAAACAAAGGTTATAAGGCTAGAGAGGCCAGGCCACACTGAAGAAAATCCACATTCAATTGTGCCTGGCAGTTCCTTAATACTACTGTTAAAATCTTCAGATTTAAAATAGAGAAAAGATAGGTAAGAGTAGTGAGAAAGACAAAGACAGAGACAGAGAATAAATGTCATCGTCTTTTGCCATGAAAGGGATCTTAGAGTTCATGTAAAACAGGAACTATAATTTCTTTGAATATTTAGACAAATACTTCAGAATTTATTTAAAGAAAGGTTTTCAGAAATGTCGAGTCAAGAGAAGCAATGACACCCAGAAAATGAGAAGTACTCAGAAAACATGCCCAGAAAATTTTCAAAGAGAAGACCAAAAAATGCTATGATGTCAACCAATGGTGGAAGGAATATGTGTAGAAAAGGAAAACAAACTGGATAGAGCCATTCTCAGCTTCCAAAAGGTAGGACTTCAACTCCTGCTAGAGTCCAGATTTCTGAGGATCTTCAGTAAAGTCTGCTAACTGTATGGATGTTTCTGTGGTTAGAACATGTACCTGTCCTTAGGTGTATCAGGACTGCTCCTGATACCTCATTTGCACATCAACACCAAGTGGCCATAAGACTAAACTTCAGGCAAAACACAGGTGATCCAAACTCTGCCAACTTGGATTAAGAGCAAATAGACAAAAATAGACTGAGACAAAAAGACTCAGTCAACAATGGAGAAAGAATTATCCATACCAAGAGACACGAGGAATAAACTAACTCCAGATGCACAGGTCCTATCTAAACACACTGTGGAAATCCAAGGTAATAAGTCACCTTCGAAATGTAGTACTCCCATAGTAATGTGATACGGGAAGTCCTTCTGTATATGTGTTGCTTTTATTGGTTAATGAATAAAGAAGTTGCTTTGGCCAGTGATAGGGCAGAAAAGAGCTAAGCAGTAAAACTAAACTGAATATTGGGAGAAAAGGGGTATATTCTAAACAAGTAGTAACTGCTGTCTTCTTGTATGGCCATGGGGATTGACCTGCCTAAAGTAGTAAAAGAGTGACTAAAGGACAAACCCAGGAACACAGGAAAGCTGAGGTCAGGTGGGCTGGGCTCTCTGATGGAGAACTCACAGAAACTCGGAAGCTTGGGTTGGAGATTTGAACAAGGAGGCAGAGTTACTGATTACAGCTAAATAAGGCAGATTTAACTGACCTCAGTAGGAGCAGTCTGTAGGGGAGCAGTCTTCAGGTGGAAAACATCTATGGGAAGAAATCTATGGTGCACGTTTTCCTCTCACACGCTCCCATTTGAACACAGACCAGGAGAGAAGGTTTTGTCATTTGAAAAGGCTCATTTGGGGGAAGGCTTTGTCGTTTCGGTAAGCTTAGCCCAGTGAAGGATTTGTCCTTTCCCATGGGACTGAGGCATTGGAAAACTTGACATAAGTGTGTATACATCAAACAATGCATATTTACTCATTCCCTACAAATAATAAAGTAAAATTCCAATCTTACCTCCGTGTGTTCCTTTTGAGATATAATTGTCTTTCTCTAAAATTCTCTCTCCTTCTGCTCTGATCAGGTATCTCTTCTCTTCAACCCTGTTAGCTTCAATGTGGATACATGGCTCTTGTAGGAGAGGCAGTGGTCAAGGGGAAGGCTAGCACCCCACAACCACAAGCTGTGGAATAATCCTGTACACTGTTAAAATGTCTTGCTCTCATTGTTAATAAAAAGCTGACTGACTGGTAGCCAGGATAGCTAGATGCAGAGAGAATTCTGGGAAGAAGATGGGCAGAATTAGTGAAGTTTCCAGAACACACAAAAGGAATAAGACATGCTCGAGCACAGGTAATGTCATAATTCACATAGCAATACATAGATTAATAGAAATGGGTTATTTTAAGTTGTAAGAGCTAGTTAGTAATAAGCCTGGACTATCAGCTGAGCATTTATAATTTACAAAAATCTCTTATGGTTATTTGGGAGTGGCTGCCTGACACAGAAAAACTCCACATACACCCACACACACTTCAGCTCTGTTTTGTTCTAGGTTCTGACAAGAGACTGTATGAATCTAGAACCTGTTGCAATGATATCATCATGAAGAAACTGCTAACTTGTAGACAGTCAATCCACAAAGGGCAAAGTTGAAAGAATGATTATAAAAAGATTGAAGTTTCCTGTCACAAGTACAAAAAACTTTACTAGTAAATTCCTGCTGCCTGATAATATCAATATTTTAACAGCTATCATTAAAATGTACCAATCCCTGAAATAGATATTGAATAATCCACATGAAAAGCATCACAAGGTCCAGAGTCAAAAAGTGATTCCAGGCTTCTAATAAATAGCTCGTGGTAGAGCCTTGACCAAAACAAAGATAGCAATATGTTTCTCCAATGGGTTTTCCTGAATCTTTGTAGGAGACTCTCTTATTCATTGTCTCAATGTTAATTCTGATGGTATTTGTTTCTTTTCTACCCTGTAGTCCTTTAATTGAATCATCTTTGTTTAAATTCATTTGCTGTCTTTTCCAACTTGCTTCGATAATTTTAAATTTTAATGTCAGTGTCTCTGTCACTATATATTCCACACAATATAATATCATTAGAAACTAAAATAGCTCATGGTCTGTATCATAATCCTATATCAATACTTAAATAGAGGTTATAGTAAAACTCTTAGTAAATTACATATCAGATTTTAGTCATTTGAATATTTCATTTTCACTTTAGGCCCGTTGCAATGGAATCTAAATGAGAAGAATGATCAAGACTATTCATCTTCCTGAAATAGGAAAGCTGGGTTCAAGGAAGGGCCACATCCATCATTTACCACTGGAGTGATTTTATGCAAGGCAGTTAACCTTTCTGAGTCCCAAGCAAGTGGTCAAAATAGGCTTGATACCAAAAAAAATCTGATTAATTTTTAAAGTGTAAAATATTATACAATTTAAATATTTTCATCTTTTTATTCAATGATATGTTTTGAACATCTACATACTCAGTAAATAGGCAAACCATTATGGATATATACATAAATGCTGTCAGTGACTCCACTGGACAATGAAGGCGTAGGCAAAATGAAAATTCAGAGAAATGATGTGCAGAATGTTCTTCCAGAGTAGAAAATAGAACACTGTCACTGATTCATTTTTTGAAGTTTGGTTTAATATAAAATAGTACACTGTTAGACCATATTTCTAAGCCTCATTCACAGACATGGCATGCACTAATAAAACATGGAATCATGTGTGAAAGTAATTTGCATACCGCTACCAAGTCAAATAAAACAGTAGATAGGTTCTCCAATAATCTTTCTCCTTTTAAGTGTTAAAATGCAAAAAGTGATGTCTCAGAGAATGGTAAGTCCAGACTAGACTTAGAGGGAACCTGGCTAGCTGAGTGGGTATGTGAAACACAGACACCATTTTCCTTGGAAGAAGTGTCTCAAAGAGATCAGTGAGAAAGAAAATCTATCATGCTTAACCCATTAAATATTTGTTCCAACTTTTCTTTCTGCTTATTAGGTAGATTTCTTTCCTGGTCCCTTTAAAATCTTAACTCTTAAATTTCAAAACGTTCTTAAATTGTCTTGGAACACTTTGTATCCTCTTCTTCAATGATTTATAGAGTTTTGATTTTACTCTGGGGTGAGAAAATATCATTTGGTCTCGTGATTGTAAATGTAATCTCAATAATAATAATTTCTTAAAATATTTTTAAAGATAATTTTACTCTATGCATTTCTGTGAGTTCCTTGAATGCATACAGAAGTCAGATGAGAACACTGAATACACTGGAGCTGTAGTTACAGGTGGTTGTAAGCCACCATGTGAATGTTGTGAGCTGAATCCTGGTCTTCTGCAAGAGCAATAAGTGTTCTTAACTATGGACCTATCCCTTCAGCTTCTAAAGTTATTTTTAAACCAATAAATAAAATCATAAAGGGTTTACAGTTTTATGGGATACCATGAATCATTTCAATATTGCATACATAGGCATATCTAACTCATCAATATTTATCATTACTTTCTGATGAAAACACACATGGAGATGTATTTCCTAGCTTTTTGACTCATACAATATATTATCATTGGTCAATATTTCTCTGCTCCTTCCCATTAACCTATGTGGTCTCTGGTACCCACAATTATACTCAAATTCATACATATAAATGCCTATTTCTAGCAAAGATTCTTTTCCTAGTAGTCCAGACTAATTTATCCAACTGGACAGTGAACTCTTACTCATCTCAAACAAACAAACAAACAAACAAAAAAAACCTGAAAGTCCCTTTTACTTCTTTCCAAATATAGTTCCTCTCTCATACCATTCTCATAATTGCTTGTACCAACATTTCTTATTTATTCAAATTTATACACACACACACACACACACACACACACACACACACACGGGCAGTGGTTATATATAACCACTACGTAGCATCCCTGCCTTCTGAATGAGCTGCGATCATCTCATCATCTCACGCTAGATTATCACAATACCACAATAACTTCTTTCAGCACTTTTTCTTGTCTTCTCTGTTCTCAACATCACATCCTGAGCAGGGTTCTGCTTTCCCTTAAAGTTTCTCCAGTAGCTTACTTTATGCTTAAAGAAAAGAAATTAGTCAAAGAAAGGTCTCCACATTTCTCTGACAGCTTGTTGTGTTTTAAAATAACTTTCTCATTTTTCCCCTTCACTAATTTCCCTTGTCTATTTTTTTTGATTCACCAAATACTCCAGATGACCTTTCACCACACATTACTTTATACTTTGTACTTAACTTTCCTGTATCTGTTCTTCTTTTCCCAAGAACCTCTCAAAAGATGATCCTTTATCTTCTCTGTGTCTTTACTAAAAAACCATCTTGGTCAGATCTTCCCAGTCCATATCACCTAAAATTACAACCTCAAACCATTCCCACTGATCTCCATTGTTTAATTTTCTCATTATTTCTCACTTGATAATACTTTACATATTTTATATATGCTGGCTATTACTACTTTCTCAGCAGGAGTATTAGTAATAGAAATATACATATTTTTGTTGCAATTGTTAACAGCTGCTTCTTTTGATCATAAAAAGTAGCCTGGTAATTAAGTATTTGCTGAATAAATAAATAAATAAATAAATAAATAAATAAATACCAATATTTTATTTATTGTTTTTTTTCTCTTTATTTAACACAGTAATATTTGATCTAGTTAGTTAGATCATATCCTGGTAAAGGATGGGAGGCAGTTTGTGTTGCTGAAGTTTATCAACAAAACCATCTAGGGCTTGTGGAGCCATAAATGATCATTGAGAAATGAAAATAATTGATGTGTGATATATTCAAACAAAGGCCAGGTTTAGATGACTATCTTCCCTGTGCTAAAGATAGAGATTTTACTGGAGTCATCAGAGAGACTGTGAGAGTTTTTAGGGAATATGATTGTGAGACAACTAAATTATTCCCTTTGGAAAATTTATCTGATAGCCCATGGAGACACGCAAGACGAGATAAAGAAAATAACAAATTCAATGATCCTACAAATTCATGAAATAAGAGGATACACATTGAGCTATATCATGAGAAAGAAAAGATGATACTTCATAACAAATCCAAAATGAAAATCTGAAACACAGGAATCCATTTGGGGTAATGAATTGGGATGGCAATGACCATGCAGTCATTCACACTGCTATCCACTTCTGCTTTCCCTAACAGTGGTATTCAACCTGAGAGGAAGTATCCTCATTTCCTAAATGATCATCAGGAGCTTGGATTCTGTAACCTAAATACTAGTTCCTTGCAGTGCTGGTACCAAAGACGGAAACCAATCTCTGGTTATCAATAGGTAAATTATTTCTTCCTGCCTTCATTTTTCTGTAGACTATTTAACATCATTGCTTCGCAGACTAGCATGACTAGAGAAGGAATGAATGCAGAAGAAAGATAACTCGTGAAAGAGTTCCTGTTTCTTTATAGTCTGCTGTAAAAGCTGAAACCAAGGGTCATATTGCATAGCTTCTGTATTCCTTGATTCATATGACATTGGTCCTCTTCCTCATGAAGCTAGCCTTCCATTTCTCTGACAAAATGTTGCTATTTGAATCCTTTTCTCAGGATAAACTATATCTAGGTCACAATATACAGTTCTGATGTTTGAACTTGGAGACTGGGTAAATAGTGATTCCATTCAATCCTATGTGGGAGATGAATCAGTTTTATATCCATACCATGCCGCACAAAATGCTAAGGCAGTACAAAAGTAAATATTGTATAGTCTTTTGCAATTTAATAAAGATTCTGAATGATAGATATTGACTTAGAAGTTATCAGTCTAAGAACTACTTTGTAATATTGAGTACAGAAGGAGAGATAAAGTATCTATAGATTATAACTCTGTAGAACTAGAGTTACGTGGACTATATATCTAGTTTCAGAGAGAACTATCTGAAATATAACATAAAAATTAAAAGCGTTTAGAGAAGTTACAGAAGAGAGAATTATAACAGGGGCAGATATAACTGAAATGACAAATACAAGGACTGGACTAAAAATGACAGCTTTTGCCACTTGCCTGTTACTGCTGATAATGTGTGGATTTCTTTCTCTGAAACAGAGATGTCAGAAAACACACTACAGTAGGTTAGGCAATGTCAGTGAGGTTGCAAAGCAGAAAAGATTATAAATTCCTTTTATAAAAGCCATTACTCAGAAGGGAACAAGGTCACTGGCATTTTTTACCCCAAAGAGAAATATCACTGCAGCATGCTTTTCTAAATGGCATGAAACAACAGTGGTATTTAAAATTATGCAAAGCTTATTAGAGATACCATTCTCTATATCCATTGCTAATATTAAAACTGGCAATTTTGGTAGCTGGAAGACATCACAAATCACATATAAGCATTACACTGGAATTATTGGATATGTTCATACTCTTGCAGCAAAATAATATGGAATCAATCCTCTGCCTTCTCACTCCAAGACCACAATCATCCTAAAAGACAATCTGCCCATGATACATTTAACAGTATTCCACAGAGCTTCTGTTCTTGTTATTAAGCTAAAAGACCACTCAAGCTAACATAGTATCGATAGTTATAGAGGAAAAAGGTGCCAGAAACTCCACAAGCAGAAAGAAGTACACAAGAATAGATTTAGCTCCAAGGGTACGTATAGGCATTCTGACCAGTGAATAATTGCTGCAAGGAAAATAAGAATGACCTGATCTTCTGAAAGTGTTCTGAGTCAGGAAGGTGCTGATTCCACTCTGATGAGAAGAACAAAGTAATATAAAGATACCTAATGATCAAAAAGAAAAAAAAATATTGGCAAGATTTGGGATATGGATGTATTGAGAGAAAGACATCTTTCACCTCAAGTGTTTATGATTTTATCCATACATTAACTATTGACATCATGCCTGAACTTGTCTTACTTAGAGTTTGGTAGCTGTGTAAATAGAAATGTATATGCCCAATAGATTTGTAGATTTTTCCCCTTAATGTCTAATTAAAAACTGTATAATCCTCACCAGACCTGAGCTCAGCAAATTCAACTTTATTAGAGTTGCCTCTCCACATACCTGGGAATCCTTACAGATATTATTAAACATTCTATAAAGGAAGTAAGTTGTGTGTGTGTGTGTGTGTGTGTGTGTGTGTGTGTGTAATCTGCTCAGCCTCCTTTGTCATCAGAAACACCAATTCAGAGTCTTCCTCTATTGCTCACACACCATTTATTCAGGATATAATGAGTGGAGTGCAACTGGGGATGAGTGGCAGAAATGTACAGAATTATAAATATTTCTAACCGGAAGCTGAGGGGGTGAGTGGGTACTTCTGTGGTAGATCATATGCCTAGCATGTGCTGGGCTTACTCTTTGATGCTGAAAACAAAAGGAAAGAGAATGAAACAAAAGAAGAGTTATCATTGGAGCCCACAGGTGAAAATATTTCCTAAATATTTTACTTCTGAGCCTTTGACCTATAAGGAGCTTCTAGCCTCCGAAACTGTGACTCCGTAAGCCTCCTATATAAACTGCTTACTCTGAGCATCCTCCCAGAAGAAAGATACTTATTGTCTGAAATTAAGTCTTTAAAAGATACAACACAAATACATTTCTATAACACCATTTTCTCAAAATTGCATTTTTTGCTTCAATTTGCATACTGAAAAGGTCTGTCAAGATTTTTCCTTTTCTAAAGTAAAGGAAGTATGGCCTCAAAGATGATCTCAATAACATTTCCAGCTTAATTATTATCAAAAGTGGAGTTAATAAAGTCAAATAGCAGTTAGACATACATAAAATTTATTTTTTAAAATACTGTCAAACAATAGGAACCAGCATATCAGACATAAAAGAGCAAGTAATGATGAGAGATGGAGGCCAGATGAAGGGTGAGGGGCTACCTCTAACTGTAGTGGCTTAATGCATGCAAAAGCCTTCAAGGTTACCCCGCAAAGGAAAGTAACAAGTCCTCACTGAATATCCTCTCTGAATCAGAGGCAAGGGAAAACCATAATTGCTCCCAAGTAGACACCATGCTAGTCTAAACCCTTTCTGTTGTCAAGGAAAGTTCATTTTCTTAATCTTATCTTATTTCTAGTTTCATTTTTCTTGGAAATCTCCCACTGTTATTATTTTTAAATTACATCCAACTAATCCCTATTCTCGGAGCATGCCTCTCTTTGCATTCTATCATGAAAATAACTTCCATCACATGTCTTTGGAGGAGCATAATGTCCTCCTTGACAAAACTTGATGGTCAAATTGAAACTGCCATTTTGAATGACCTGACTCTACCCATAATCACAACTGATCCTTTTATTCTCCTAATCTACACCATGTCTGTGGTGGGCTGAGTAATGCCTCAGATATGGTGATCTCAATGTTTCTTCATGTGATGAAGGCAAAGATATTCTTTATAGATTTTGGTGTAGGAAAATCATTCTTGATGGACAAGTTGATTCTAGTAGAGTTATAAAATTCTATAGAAGAGAAAGGTAAAAAAGCCACAGTAATATGCTGGAATGGAAGAAAAAGGAATAGAGTTAGAACTTAGAGGGGAGAGACTGAAAGATGTAATATTGTAGGTTTTGAAGATGGACACTCTGGCTGAGAACCAAGAAAAACAAACAAGTTCTAGAAGCTAGAAAATACAAATAATAGGTTATTATCTAGACTTTCCCTTATTTCTTTCTTTCCCTTATTTCCAAACTTCAGACTATTAAAGCTACGGGATAGAAATAAAATCTTGTAAAGTCACCAACTCTGTGTTTGTTAAAACAGGAATCCTGTGGCTTCTTTCAACACTGATAATCCATGAATATATTACTTCATCTATTTATGTCCATCTCATGCTACTGGAATGTATTTTAAACAGTCATGATCAAGTCATTTTGATTTCTAAGTTCTTATAATGTATCACAATACCTGAAACTCTGAGGCTACTTGTTCAATGAATGGATGAGTAAGGAAAACAAACACTGTCAGCACTCCTCATACAAATCCTTCATCAGCAAACTCCTATCCCAGTTTTATTGACTAAATCAGTGTCTTAAACAAGCAAAGAATTATTATTTTAAGTTTTAAATAAAGTTTAAAGTTCATATATCCATTACCAAGGTATCTTCAGAGTATTATTTTATGCCAAGGTAGGTCCACATCGAGAATAATTAATCTTCATAGGAAGATGAATTTTGAATCATTTTTTTTAAACCCAAATAAAGTCTAAGACTGAATTTGTTGCATGAAACATCAGAGAGAGAACTTAAAACTGCCTGATGGACATGGTTGAACAATGAGCTCTCACAGTAGCAGAAGCTATTATGCAAGCTGCCAAGGGATTAAAAACAACCTATGTTCCTACCAGTTGAAAAGCCTATGAACCACAACAATGAACATCATGGCAAAATATCCCCGAGGGTGTAATAGTAGTACTTACATCGTATGGATAACCAACATCCATTTAATAGTACTTAAACCCTATTTAGTAGGAGGAAATTCATGCCTGGTACTGTAATTCAGCAAACTACCCTTGGCTGATAAGGTCACGGACTCTAGAAGAGAACCTACTATTGCTGTCTTTCTACATCAAAATAATATTTAACTGCATTCTAAAGACCTGTACTTAAATCCACAGATAAGTTTAGCTTTCACCCTTCATCAACAAAGTTCTTTATTATTGTTGTTGCAGCAACAGCAGCAGCAGACAAAGACCACTATGATAATCCTAAACTGATCAAAATACAAAGAACAATTGAGCATGGAGTACCAAGGACCAATTGATAAGTCTGCAATATTAATCTTTCACCTAAAGCTCAATGGGCATCACAGAAGAGGGGACAACAGAAGAGTACAGTGTCTGCTCTGAGATAGTGACTTTTAAGTGTGACAAGGAAGCGGCAACTGTGAAATCTAAAACCTATAGTCACCTAATCAAGATCTGAATGTGAAATTGTTGACATGCCAATTCAAATGGCGAAAATCTCAAAAGTCCTATCCAAAAATGAAAAACTACAGGTAATAATGGAATCTAAGAAAGGAAAAATTACTCTTCTGTTGGGATGAACCCTTCATAGGTTATCTGATGTGGGATTCCCTCTGTATTCTGTGAATAACATTGGTTAATAAAGAATCTGCTTTAGGCCTATTGCAGTCCAGAATAGGGCAAGGTGAAAATCCCGAGAAGATAAAGGAGGAGAGAGTAGGTGGGGTCAAAGAGACGCCTTGTAGCCTCCAAAGGAGACAGACACCCTGGAACCTTACCAGTAGGCCACAGCCACGTGATAAAATATAAAGTAATGGAAATGGATTAATTTAAGATGTAGGAGCCAGCTAGAAATAAGCTTAGGCTGTTGGCCAAACAGTATTGTAATTAATATAATTTCTGTGTGATTATTTCAGGTTTGGGCATCTAGGAACGAACAAGCAGTCTCCACCAACAATTATCCAGTCACAAGAGGTCAGCCCTAAACACATAAATGAACTCTACATTAAACTCAACATTAAACGAACTCTACAGACAGTAGAGAGAGATGAGTTATGTAGATGGATGGAGAGATTGGCAAATAGAAAGAAATTATAATCTAAAAAGAAAAGGTTTTGTATTTAAGAATAAGTGGGGGAACACAAAAGGAGTCAGAGGCATAGAGGAAGAGGCAGTAATAATACAAACTTGATACCCATGTATACAGTTCTCCAAAAATTAAATGGCAAATTAAAAAAAAAATTCTATGTTGATCCAGCCTAAGTAGTCAGTATCTGAGAAAAAGAACTTGGTGTTTGAGGTAGAAGCTACAATTGGACAGCATCCCAGGATTGCCCAACCTGAGATGCATCCTCCCTAACAATTTTGTTCGTAGTTCTCATTTGTGTGAACAAATTCTGCCCTGTAGGTGGGACTCACCATCCATTCCCTCAGTAGTTATGATCTCCATATCCATGGCCTTAACAAGATGCAATACTTTACTGTCAATCTAAGTTGGATCTGTGAATGCATTTGTCTAAATAAATATAATTTTACAATCAGAGTTAAGACAAAAAAACCTCAGTCTATAATTTATGTTTTGGATAGTATCTTTTGGTGGATTGATCTGTGAATTTTAACATCATGGAAAACATTTTGATGAGAAATGACTTCAGGTTCTCAACACAGTACTAAAATATCATGCTGTTTATGATCCAAGCTAAATCTTAATTTCGAAGGAAATAAATATGCTTAGCATACCAAGTAAACAGCTTTAGGAAGTGCATCTGCTTTTAATTCATCAGCGTTGAAAATATGAGCAGAATGGAACTTAATTCTGATTGTCTTTTACAAGCTAAATATTTGGCCACGATTTGGGGGCCCTTAAATGCACGCACTTGAAACTTTTCACTGGCAGTGATGCCAAAGCACCATCCCATTCCCAGGTTGCAGAGAAACAAACTTCCTTCTCCAATCACAGGAAGAAAACAACTTGGGGAGTTGGTTCCCCTAGCATAGCTTGTTCAGAGGCAGCCAATTTCTTCCTGATAGTGCCAGGCAACTTAAATGACGAGGGACTCTGCTTCTCACTGAAATGCAAAGGAACCTGATTTAGCCATTCAGCGGAAGGCCGATGCTGTAAGAAAACTGGAAGCTGCTTAAATCCTAGGTTGAGCTTATGATTCATGTGTAATGTCCTCCAGGAGATCATGAGGAAAGTTTCAAAACATATAGCCCCCAGGCAGCCTAAGTACAGGGCACAGCCATTTAAGCAAGAATGATCCAACTGGACCCTTGGATCTGCAGTGTTTTTCACTGTGGATGGATTTCTTATAATACATACTTTCTTTTGAGAGCAACTCAGAGACAAGGTTTTGAAGTAAACTCATACTGCAGATCTTGGCTAAAGAATATCAACACTGAAATTGTGTGACATGTGAAATGTACACTGCAAAAATGTTAACATAAAATAATACAGCCTAATATTCTAAGGTAGCCAATAGTCCTCATACAATGAGAAAAGAGATACCAGGAGGAACAAGAATGGTTATTCTTTCATTGGATGATAACCTAGCTATGATAGGTTAACTACTTCTCTGCTTAAGGATAAAAAGCAGAGGGGTAGGGGAGGAGATAGAGAATTTTAAATACTATATCAGAAAATTTACCTTTAATTTTAATTATGGCCTCTTGATTGATACTCACTGTGACAAATATGGCATATGTTCTTCATGATCATTTTTGCTTGTCAGCCAGTGCCACTAACACATCAAAGACTTCTCCATGATGCTATTCTACATTTCAATGTGCATCTCTGCTAATTGTGGTTTCATGTTATAGAGCAATCAGCTTTCTGCTTGTGCAAAGAGATAAATGTATCTCTTTATTTGTATCACTGACAATGTATAAATCAATCATTTGAAAACATGTATATAAAAAAAAAACCCTATTGGCAAGGGAAAACAATTTCTCTCTCCTTAAATACTACCCAACAATGCAGCATAGTGCCATTCCCAACCATCCCTTCCTTGCTCTCCCCCAAGTGCTGGGTACAGAACACAGTGCTTAGTCCAGAAGATAGTGAAGATAAAGAAGACAAGGAAACCCCCTGGAAAAGGAGTCACCTTCTATACTGGGGCTCTGACCTCTTCTTTTCCTTCTTCTACATCACTGTGTAGCTGAAAGCAGATAAGAATCCATGGACAATATTTTATCATCAGATCCAAGTGCAGGAAGTCATCATTCTACACAGTATCCACGCACCATGAAGTCGCAGCAAATAAAAGCCCAGCCCAGCGTATGTGCCCCTGCTTTATCATTCATGTCATCAAGTCTCACCTCATCTCTTCGTGTGTTGATTAGTCCCCCCTGCTTCTAAATAGCCCAGGATTATTTCGATGTACTTAGAGAAAGAAGTAGACAGAGTTTGCCCTTGTTTATTCTTTCTGGAGAAATAAAATATTATTCCCCTCCCATTTAGACTTCATTTTTCTTCCTCCTTCCCACCTCCTTGCCGCACACATATTCCGAGCGTCATTCACTGTTTCCTCTTATTATTAAATTAAATATTCTTGTATTTTTGAGCAATGATTAAAAAAAGGAAGAAATAACTTGAAAAAATTTAGAACTAAGAGCAATAATATCTAAGAAACCTTAGTTACAAAATTGTTTTGTAGTTTTATTTTTGCTGTAACTTAATAACTCCACACCCATAAGAGTTGAATTGAAATGAACTAATAGTTACTGAAAATAAGCCACTCATCAAGCAGGGATGTTAGGAGCTGGTAGGGCACTATCTGAATTCCATTGAAAATTTTTCTTACTAACAAGGCTTTGTTTTTTTTCCTAGTATACTCTCTTTTAAAAAAAAATGCTTTTCTTGTCATACCAGTTAAAAACATGTCATGAGTTGGAAGTCAGTCTATCCTACACAGTTCAATGAGACCATGGAGCGCAGGGAGAGAGGTGACTAGGAGGAAGAGAGATGGGGTGGGAGGCTGGGTCTAGACTATCTCAGTCATCAAAATTTGTTTCTTCATTTCCTGTGCATAGTAACACACTACCATTTTCTGAAGTGGGGAGCAATGGATCTTGGGGAGAGGGAAAATAGAGGTAAGGACTGGAAGGAATGGAGGGAGGGAGGCAACAGCTGTGATGTATTGTAAGAGAGAATGATTTGAAAAGGTTCTAATGAGTGATCTTTCCTGTTCATATACTATTGTGCATGCAAACTTACACACAGGCTTTATCATTCTGCCATGATCCATGAGAGGACTAAAAACATCTTTGTAAAGCTAGTTCTACACATGTAGTATGATTGTTGGTTGCTATTCTCCTTCTTTTTTGTTTGTTTGTTTTTCAAGACAATATTTCTCTGTGTAATAGACCTGGCTGTCCTGGAATTAGCTCTTATAGACCAGGTTGGCCTCAAACTTACAGAGATCTACCCACCTCTGCCTCCTGAGTGTTGGGATTAAAGATGTTCACCACCATTTTTTAAAGTTTTATTTACAGTCAGTTTCCAAGAGCTACAAAATTATATTCAAAATACATGAAGTGTTAAATTTTCTGTAACGATCTGCTGTTACCTCAGCTGTGGTTTGTAAAACTATGTTACATGGATTAGAGAAGAGCAAAAAGAAAAGGTAACAGAAAGAAAAAAACAGAAAAGGAGCAGAGATTCAGTGAATACACAGGGAGGTGAAAAATTTTGCTTCTATTATAGGAATTCTGTCAAGTAATTTTAGGAACTGCAATATCTAAACCTAAAAATGCTTCAATATGCTGTTTGTCTAAGGGTCGTGTACAAATTATCAGTGAACCTTATATATTCTCTAGCAATATTAACCTAAATAAACTGAACCATGTGTTTTATAATTCCCTCATGTTTAAATAGTAAAGGTTGTTTTCTATAAAAGTCATGAGGAGATTTTTAAATTAAGAAAAAATCACAAAATAGTAGAAACTTCCATAAAGACTAAATTTTTTATATAAAAATATTGGTGTTGGGGGAGGTCGCTTGTTTCATTTCCGGCTGTTTGGCAACTCAGACCCAAAATAACCACACCGAAAACTATATTAATTAAATCACTGATTGGCCCATTAGCTCTAGCTTCTTTTTTTAAAATTTATTTATTTATTAAAGATTTCTGTCTCTTCCCTGCCACTGCCTCCCATTTCCCTTCCCCTCCCCCAATCATGTCCCCTTCCCTCGTCAGCCCAAAGAGCAATCAGGGTTCCCTGACCTGTGGGAAGTCCAAAGACCACCCATCTCCATCCAGGTCTAGTAAGGTGAGCATCCAAACTGACTAGGCTTTCACAAAGCCAGTACCGGCAGTAGGATCAAAAACCCATTGCCATTGTTCTTGAGTTCTCAGTAGTCCTCATTGTCCACTATGTTCAGCAAGTCCGGTTTTATCCCAGGCTTTTTCAGACCCAGGCCAGCTGGCCTTGGTGAATTCCTGATAGAACATCCCCATTGTCTCAGTGTGTGGGTGCACCCCTTGCGGTCCTGAGTTCCTTGCTCGTTCTCTCTCTCCTTCTGCTCCTGATTTGGACCTTGAGATTTATGTCCGGGGCTCCAATGTGGGTCTCTGCTTCTGTCTCCTTTCATCGCCTGATGAAGGTTAATATTCAGGAGGATGCCTATATGTTTTTCTTTGGGTTCTCCTTCTTATTTAGCTTCTCTAGGATCACTAATAAGAGGCTTAATGTCCTTTGTTTATGGCTAGAAACCAAATATGAGTGAGTACATCCCATGTCCCTCTTCTGGGTCTGGCTTACCTCACTCAGGATAGTGTTTTCTATTTCCACCCATTTACATGCAAAATTCGAGAAGTCATTGTTTTTTAGTGCTGAGTAGTACTCTAATATGTATATATTCTATATTTTCTTCATCCATTCTTCCATTGAAGGGCATCTAGGTTGTTTCGCGGTTCTGGCTATTCAAAACAATGCTGCTATGAACATAGTTGAGCATATACTTTTGATGTATGATAGGGCATCTCCTGGGTATATTCCCAAGAGTGGTATTGCTGGGTCCAGGGGTAGGTCGATCCCAAATTTCCTGAGAAACCGAAACACTGATTTCCACAGTGGTTGCACAAGATTGCATTCCCACCAGCAATGGATGAGGGTATCCCTTTCTCCACAACCTCTCCAGCAAAGGCTATCATTGGTTTTTTTTACACAATGGAAAAAAGAGAGCATCTTCAACAAATTGTACTGGCAAAACTGGATGTCAACCTGTAGAAGAATGAAAATAGATCCATATCTTTCATCATGCACAAAACTCAAGTCCAAATGGATTAAAGACCTCAATATCAGTCTGAAAATACTGAACCTGATAGAAGAGAAAGTGGGAAGTACTCTACAACACATGGGCACAGGAGACCACTTCCTACGTATAGCCCCAGCAGCACAGACATTAAGGGCCTCATTGAACAAATGGGACCTCCTGAGACTGAGAAGCTTCTGTAAAGCAAAGGACACTGTCACTAAGACAAAAAGGCAACCCACTGACTGGGAGAAGATCTTCACCAACCCCGCAACTGACAAATGTCTGATCTCCAAAATATATAAACAACTCAAGAAACTAGACCGTAATAGGCTAATCAACCCAATTATAAAATGGGGCACTGAGCTGAACAGAGAATACTCAACAAAGATGTTCAAATGGCCAAAAGACACTTAAGGTTATGTTCAACTTCCTTAGCGATCAGGGAAATGCAAATCAAGACAACTTTAAGATACCATCTCACACCTGTCAGAATAGCTCTAGCTTCTTATTGGCAAACTCTTACATATTAATTTAACCCATTTCTATTAATCTGTTTATGGCTACATGGCTGTGGCTTACCAGCTAAAGTTCTGGCCTCTATCGCCGGTGGGGCTACATGGCTTCTCTCTGACTCCACCCTTCTTTTTCCCAACATTCAGTTTAGTTTTCCCTGCCTAGTACTGTTCCCCTATAGCTCTGCTATAGACCCAAAGCAGTTCCTTTATTAATCAATGGTAACCAGAGCAAACAGAGGGAAGTACCACATCACATTGGAGGCAGTGCTGATGTACTTGGGATATAATAGAGTCACACATCATATAACTAGGATAAATATTAAATCTTAGCCATCAGTTTTCTAAGACAAATCTCATATCAAACTTAAATATGTTTCCTTTCTTGACACCATGATTATAAAAATTCAAAGAGACAATATCTAAGAACAAGTCATCATTTGTGGAATATTCCATTGAATCTGGAATAAAACCTGTGGTTCAATGTGACCAGCATAGTGATGACCAGTTAGTCATTCATTGACTAACTGGTTAAAATGTCACAGCCTACCCATTTCATGCCCACCCTAATAAAGTGGCGGTGATATCACCTTTTCAATTCTGCCTATTCTTGTGAGATGGCTTTTCATGTAGATCCCATTCTTCTTCTCTTTAAACATTGGCTTTACAGCTCCATTTAAATTTTAGGAGGCAAATCAAGACTAGTCTTGTTCCAGAAAATTAAAGAAACATATATTTTGGTTTTAGTCTCTCTCTGTGTGTGTATGTGGTGCGTGTGTGTGTGTGTGTGTGTGTGTGTGTGTACTGATCTCCAAAAATACACAAAGAACTCAAGAAACTAGACATCAAAATACTAACTAATCTAATCAAAAATGGGGCACAGAACTAAACAGAGAATTCTCGCCAGAGGAATCTCAAATGACTGAAAGGCACTTAAAGAACTGCTCAGCATCCTTAGCCAGCAAGGAAATATAAATCAAAATGACTCTGAGATACCATCTTAGTCAGAATGGCTAAGTTCAAAATCACTAATGACAGCTTATGTTGGAGAGGATATAGCGTAAGGAGAATCTTTTTCCATTGCTGGTGGAATTGTAAACTTGCTGTTTCTCAGAAAATTGGGAATCAATGTACCTCAAGACCCAGCGATACCACTCTGGGGCACATACTCAAAGGGTGCACACTCATACCACAAGGACATTTGTTCGATTATATTTATAGTAGCACTCAGTTTTCATAATATCCAGAACCTGAAAACAACCTGGATGCCCCTCAACCAGAAAACAGATAATGAAAATGTGGTACATTTACACAATGGAGTACTACACAGCAGTAAAAAATACTGACATCTTGAAATTTGCAGGCTAATGGATGGAAATAAAAAAAAAATCCTGAGTGATGTAAACTCAGAAAAACAAAGACTGTATGTACTCATTCATAATTGATGTTAGACATAAAGTATAGAATAACTAGCCCCAGAAAAGCCAAGACTTAGGAAGATACTAAGAGAGATATTTATGGATCCCATGAGAAGAGGGTAATAGACAAGATCTCCTGAGTAAACTGGGAGAGGAGAGGGGATGGAAAGGTAGAAGTGAAACAGAGTAGGGAGGTAAGAAAAGGAAGGGGGAGGAGAACATAAAGGATTGGGAAGGTCATGTTGGGAGAAGGACAAAGGGGGAGAGCAAGTAAAGAGTTATATTGATTGAGGGAGCCCTTATGGTGTTACAGAAGAGCCTGGCAGTAGGAAAATTCCCAAGAAGCCACAAGAATAACCCCAGGTAAGTGTTGTGGGATAATGCTCTTATACTCTTTAAAGATTTGTCACTTGTATTGGTTTAATAAGATATTGATTGGCCAGCAGCCAGGCAGGAAGTTTAGGTGGGAAAACCAGACTAGAAGAATTGTCGAAAGAGGAAAGGCTCAGTCTGTATTTACCAGCCAGGTACAGAGAAAGCAAGGTGAGAATGACTCACTAAGGTACCAAGCCACACGACTATACATAGACAAGATTTGCAGGTTAGTTTAAGTTGTAAGAGCTAATTAATAATAAAACTTATGTAATAAGCCAAACAGTATATAAATAATATAAACTTCCGTGTATTTTATTGGGACTGAACAGCTGTGAGGCTGGACAGGACAGAAACTTCTATCCATAGCTAATAATATAAGCAATAGTGGAAAAGGTACCTTAACCGTCGTTCCCCTGTAAGCAGATTGATGACTACCTTAATTGTCATCCTAGAACCTTCATCCAGTAACTGATGGAGGCAGATGCAGAGACCTTCTGGGCCAAGCACCTAGAGTCCAGCTGTAGAAAGGGAGGAGCAATAACATGAGCAAAGGGGTCAAAATCATGGTGGGGAAATTCACTGAAACAGCTGACCTGAGCTGGAGGGAGCTCACTGACTCTGGACTGACCCCTGTGGAACTTGCAAACTAGACCCTCTGAATGTGGGTAACAGCTGTGTGGCTTTGGCAGTTTTGGAGCCACTGGTCATGAAGCCAGTATTTATCCCTAGTGCATGAACTGGCTTTTTTGAGCTCATTCCATAAGGAGGAATATCTTGCTCAGCCTAGATAATGGGGAGGAGGGTTGGTCCTGCCCCAAGTGTTGTGACAGATTTTGTTGACTCATAGGACACTACACCCTCTCTGAAGAATGGATGTGGAGTGGGGTTGGGGGAAGGTCTAGCATGCAGAAGTAGGGGAAGGAGAGGAAACTGGGATTGACCTGTAAAGTAAAAATTAAATTTAAAAAAAGCTCAATTTGTACAATTTGAACAAAACCTTCACTGGCATAGAATTTAAAACGCGGGGCTACCGGCGGCCCTGTTTAGTTGCTGAGGAATCCCATCAGGACGGGTGAGTGTGTGCTACCCAGGGGCGGGCGGACTGTCCCAGAAGAGAGCACAAACCCCCTCCCCCAGCTCCTTCTGCAGGGCTGTCTTTCTTTCGCACGACCCAGCACCCCTCCCAACCCTGCTCCTCTGTATGCTAGGACCAGTGCTCAACTACAGTCTTAAGCTCCTAAACTAAGGCGACCCACCCAGAGCGGTGAGTGCCTGCCAGCCGGGCAGGCCTCAGGGTCCCCTGTAAGGGAGCCAGGCACCTTCAGCTCTGGCGCCAGGCTTCCTGGGCGCTCCTGTTGGCCCTGGATCATTGGGCTACCGGTGGCCCTGTTTAGTTGCTGAGGAATCCCAGCAGGACGGGTGAGTGTGTGCTACCCAGGGGCGGGCTGACTGTCCCGGAAGAGAGCACAAACCCCCTCCCCCAGCTCCTTCTGCAGGGCTGTCTTTCTTTCGCACGACCCAGCACCCCTCCCCAACCCTGCCCCGCTGTATGCTAGGACCAGTGCTCAACTACAGTCTTAAGCTCCTAAACTAAGGCGACCCACCCAGAGCGGTGAGTGCCTGCCAGCCGGGCAGGCCTCAGGGTCACCTGTAAGGGAGCCGGGCACCTTCAGCTCCTGCGCCAGGCTTCCTGCGCGCTCCTGGATACCACCCCCCCCACTTGCTCCATTCATCCTGTTGGCCCTGGATCATTGGGCTACTGGCGGCCCTGTTTAGTTGTTGAGGAATCCCATCAGGACTGTTGCAGAGGAATCCCATCTGGACGGGAACGGTTCCTGCTTCTACACTGAAGAGATATACCCTGAGAGTCAATCACAGCAAAGTCTGGACCAAGAGACCAGGCCTCTCCTGGCTCCATTTGAAGGAAGAGATGGGAAGGCGCCAATACAAGAATTCCTCCAACAATCTGAAAGGCAACATGACACCACCAGAAACCAGGGATCCCGAAATAAGAAGAATTGTACACCCTATCCTGAAGAAATAGAAGAAATCGACTCAAAAGTGAACTATATGAAAATAATAGAGGACCTTAAACAGGAGGTGAAAAACTGCCATAAACAATTAGAGATTACAAA
This sequence comes from Microtus oregoni, assembly GCF_018167655.1. NCBI lineage: Eukaryota > Metazoa > Chordata > Mammalia > Rodentia > Cricetidae > Microtus > Microtus oregoni. The sequence goes on from NW_024544551.1 coordinate 369,761, forward strand.
CAAAAAGGTAGAGGAAATAAATAAATCGCTCAAAGACACGCAAGAAAACCAAGAGAAACAAGAAAAAGCAATCAAACAGGTTAGGGAAGCCGTTCAAGACATGAAGAATGAAATGGAAGCAATGAAGAAAGCACAAACCGAGGGAAGAATGGAGATGGAAAATCTGGGTAAACGAACAGGAATGACAGAAACAAGTACTAACAACAGATTACAAGAGATAGAAGAGAGAATATCAGACACTGAAGATACCATAGAAAAAATAAACACACTGATCAAAGAAAACAGCAAAACCAACAAATTCTCATCACAAAACATTCAGGAAATTTGGGACACAATAAAAAGACCAAACCTAAGAATAATTGGAGTAGAAGAAGGAGAAGAAGTGCAGCTCAACGGTACAGAAAATATACTTAATAAAATTATAGAAGAAAACTTTCCCAACCTGAAGAAAGAGGTACCTATGAAGGTTCAAGAAGCATACAGAACACCAAATAAGCTGGATCAAAAAAAAAAAAAACATCCTCTCGCCATATAATAATCAAAACACAAAATACACAGAATAAAGAAAGAATATTAAGAGCCGCAAAGGAAAAAGGCCAAGTTACTTATAAAGGTAAACCTATCAGACTTACACCTGACTTCTCTATGGAAACCATGAAAGCCAGAAGGTCCTGGATAGATGTACTGCAAAAACTAAGAGACCATGGATGCAAGCCCAGACTACTATATCCAGCCAAGCTTTCGTTCACTATAAATGGAGAAAACAAAATTTTCCAGGATAAAAACAAATTCAAACAATACGTAGCCACAAATCCAGCCTTACAGAAAATTATAGAAAGAAAATCACTAACCAAGGAGTCCAACAATGCCCACAATAACTCAGTCATCTAGAGACCTTTCACCAGCGCAACTCAAAGAAGGGAAACACACAAACCCTACTACTAAAAAAGTGACCGGAGTCAACAACCACTGGTCATTAATATCACTTAATGTCAATGGGCTCAACTCACCTATAAAAAGGCACAGGCTAAGGGATTGGATACGAAAACAGGATCCAACGTTCTGCTGTCTACAAGAAACACACCTCAACCACAAAGACAGGCACCTACTCAGAGTAAAGGGCTGGGAAAAGGCTTATCAAGCAAATGGACCCAAGAAACAAGCAGGTGTGGCCATACTAATTTCTAACAAAGTTGACTTCAAACTTAAATCAATCAGAAGAGATGGAGAGGGACATTTTATACTCATAACAGGAACAATTCATCAGGATGAAGTCTCAATCCTGAATATCTATGCCCCGAATATAAAAGTGCCCACATATGTAAAAGAAACATTACTAAAACTCAAGGCAGCCATCAAACCACACACACTAATAGTAGGAGACTTCAACACTCCTCTCTCACCAATGGACAGGTCAATCAAACAGAAACCTAACAGAGAAATTAGAGAATTAATGGAGGTAATGAAGCAAATGGACTTAACAGACATCTATAGATTATTCCACCCGAAGAGGAAAGAATATACCTTCTTCTCTGCAGCTCATGGAACGTTCTCGAAAATTGACCACATACTCGGTAACAAAGCTAACTTACACAGTTACAAAAAAATATTAGTAACCACCTGTGTCTTATCAGATCACCATGGATTAAAGTTAGAATTCAACAACAATGCTACCCCCAGAAAGCCTACAAACTCATGGAAACTGAACAGTCAACTTCTGAACCATACCTGGATTAAGGAAGAAATAAAGAAAGAAATTAAAGTCTTCCTTGAATTCAATGAAAATAAAGAAACAACATACTCGAACTTATGGGACACTATGAAAGCAGTGCTAAGAGGAAAGTTCATCGCACTAAGTGCCCACTTAAAGAAAACAGAGAAAGCACATATTGAAGACTTAACAGCCCACCTGAAAGCTCTAGAAAAAAAAGAAGCAGACTCACCTAGGAGGAGTAGAAGATTGGAAATAATCAAACTGAGGGCTGAAATCAACAAAATAGAAACACAGAAAACAATCCAAAGAATCAATGAAACAAAAAGCTGGTTGCTGGAGAAAATCAACAAGATTGATAAACCCCTATCCAAACTAATCAAACGGCAGAGAGAGAATACGCAAATTAATAAGATCAGAAATGAAAAGGGGGACATAACCACAGACACAGAGGAAATTCAGAGAATCATCAGATCATATTACAAAAGCCTGTATAACACAAAATTGGAAAATGTAAAAGAAATGGACACTTTTTTAGATAAATACCATATACCAAAGTTACACCAGGACCAGGTGAACAATCTAAACAGACCTGTTGGTCGCGAAGAATTAGAAGCTGTTATCAAAAACCTCCCTACCAAAAAAAGCCCAGGACCAGATGGTTTCAATGCGGAATTCTACCAGAACTTCCAAGAGGAGCTAATACCCATACTCCTTAATGTATTCCACAATATATAAACAGAAGGGTCATTACCTAATTCCTTTTATGAAGCTACAGTTACTCTGATACCAAAACCACACAAAGACTCAACCAGGAAAGAGAATTACAGGCCAATCTCACTCATGAACATCGACGCAAAAATCCTCAACAAAATACTGGCAAACCGAATCCAAGAACACATTAGGAAAATTATCCATTATGATCAAGTAGGCTTCATTCCTGAGATGCAGGGCTGGTTCAACATACGAAAATCTATCAATGTAATCCAGCATATAAATAAACTGAAGGAAAATAACCATATGATCATCTCATTAGATGCTGAAAAAGCATTCGACAAAATTCAACATCCATTTATGTTAAAAGTCTTGGAGAGATTAGGGATACAAGGGTCATACCTAAATATAATAAAAGCTATATACAGCAAGCCGACAGCTAACATCAAATTAAACGGAGAGAAACTCAAAGCCATCCCGCTTAACTCAGGAACACGACAAGGATGTCCACTCTCTCCACACCTCTTCAATATAGTACTTGAAGTTCTAGCAATAGCAATAAGACAACATAATGGGATCAAGGGGATTCGAATTGGAAAGGAAGAAGTTAAACTTTCGTTATTCGCAGATGATATGATAGTGTACTTAAGCGACCCCCAAAACTCCACCAAAGAACTTTTACAGCTGATAAACAGCTTTAGTAATGTGGCAGGATACAAGATCAACTCCAAAGAATCAGTCTCCCTCTTATTACAAAGGATAGGGAAGCAGAGAGGGAAATCAGAGAAGCTTCACCATTCACGATAGCCACAAACTGCATTAAATATCTTGGGGTAAATCTAACCAAGGAAGTGAAAGATCTATTTGACAAGAACTTTAAGGCATTGAAGAAAGAAATTGAAGAGGATACCAAAAAATGGATGGATCTACCTTGCTCTTGGATTGGGAGGATCAACATAGTAAAAATGGCAATTCTACCTAAGGCAATTTATAGATTCAATGCAATCCCCATCAAGATCCCATCAAAATTCTTCACAGATCTGGAGAGGACAATAATCAACTTTATATGGAAAAACAAAAAACCCAGGATAGCCAAAACAATCCTATACAATAAAGGATCTTCTGGAGGCATTACCATCCCTGACTTCAAACTCTATTACAGAGCTACAGTAATGAAAACAGTGTGGTACTGGCAAAAAAACAGAGAAGTCGACCAATGGAATCGTATAGAAGACCCGGATTTTAACCCACAAACCTATGAACAACTCATTTTTGATAAAGGAGCTAAAAGTATACAATGGAAGAAAGAAAGCATCTTCAACAAATGGTGCTGGCACAACTGGATGTCAACCTGTAGAAGAATGAAAATAGACCCACATCTTTCACCGTGCACAAAACTCACGTCCAAATAAATTAAAGACCTCAATATCAGCCCGAACACACTGAAAAGGATAGAAGAGAAAGTGGGAAATACCCTACAACAGATGGGCACAGGAGATCACTTCCTATGTATAACCCCAGAAGCACAGACATTAAGAGCAACATTGAATAAATGGGACCTACTAAAACTGAGAAGCTTCTGCAAAGCAAAGGACACTGTCACTAAGACACAAAGGCAACCTACTGACTGGGAGAAGATCTTCACCAACCCTGCAACAGACAAAGGTCTGATCTCCAAAATATATAGAGAACTCAAGAAACTAGACTGTATTAATTAACCCAATTAAAAATTAACCCAATTAAACCTAATTAACCCAATTAAAAAATGGGGCACTGATCTGAACAGAGAATTCTCAACAGAAGAAGTTCAAATGGCCAAAAGACACGTAAGGTCATGCTCAACTTCCTTAGCAATCAGGGAAATGCAAATCAAAACAACTTTGAGATATCATCTTACACCTGTGAGAATGGCTAAAGTCAAAAACACCAACGATAACCTTTGCTGGAGAGGTTGTGGAGGAAGGGGTACCCTCATCCATTGCTGGTGGGAATGCAATCTTGTGCAACCACTATGGAAGTCAGTGTTTCGGTTTCTTAGGAAATTCGGGATCAACCTACCCCTGGACCCAGCAATACCACTCTTGGGAATATACCCAAGAAATGCCCTATCATATGACAAAAGCATTTGTTCAACTATGTTCATAGCAGTATTATTTGTAATAGCCAGAACCTGGAAACAACCTAGATGCCCTTCAATGGAAGAATGGATGAAGAAAGTATGGAATATATACACATTAGAGTACTACTCAGCGGTAAAAAACAATGACTTCTCGAATTTTGCATGCAAATGGATGGAAATAGAAAACACTATCCTGAGTGAGGTATCCCAGACCCAAAAAGATGAACATGGGATGTACTCACTCATAAGTGGTTTCTAGCCATAAATAAGGGTCACGGAGTCTATAATAGGTGAATCTAAAGAAGCTAAGTAAGAAGGGGAACCCAAGGAAAAACATATAGTTATCCTCTTGGCTAAGGGAAGTAGACAAAATTGCCGGGGAGAAAATTGGGATCTTGGGGTGGGGTGGGTTGGGGGTAAGGGGAGATGGGGAGAGAAAAGTTAGAAGGGAAGGAGGTCGGGCCTTGGGAAAGCAGGAGGATTGGGATAAAGGAAGGTTGGACAGGGGAGCACGGAACCACAATTCTTAGTTAAGGGAACCACTTTAGCGTTGGCAAGAGACCTGATCCTAGAGGGGCTCCCAGGTGCCCAAGCTGAGGTCCCCAGTTAGTTCCTTGGGCAGTTGAAAATAGGGAACCTGAAATGACCCTATCCTTGAGCAATACTGACGAATATCTTGCATATCATCATAGAACCTTCATCTGGTGATGGATGGAGATAGAGACAGAGACCCACACTGGAGCACTGGACTGAGCTCCCAAAGTCCCAATGAGGAGCAGAAGGAGGGAGAACATGCGCAAAGAAGTCGGGACCACGAGGGATGCACCCACCCACTGAGACAGTGGAGCTGATCTATTGAGAGCTCACCAAGACCAGCTGGACTGTGACTGAAAAAGCATGGGATAAAACTGGACTCTCTGAACATGGCGAACTATGAGGGCTGATGAGACGCAAAGGACAATGGCACGGGGGTTTGATCCTACGTAATGTGATGGCTTTGTGGGAGCCCAGCCAGTTTGGATGTTCACCTTCCTAGATATGGACGGAGGTGGGAGGTCCTAGGTCTTACCACAGGGCAGAAAACCCTGACTGCTCTTTGGACTGGAGAGGGAGGGGGAAAGGAGTGGGGGGAGGGGGAGAAGGGTGGGAGGAGGGGGCGTAGGGGGGAGGAGGGGGAGGGAAATGGGAGGCTGGGAGGAGGTGGAAACTTGTTTTTTTTTTCTCCATTTCTCAATAAAAAAAAAAAGTAAAATAAAAAAAAAAGAATTTAAAACGCTACTGTCATTTCCAACCGTAAACACAAACCTGTGTAGTAACAATGAATCTCTGGTGGCCACAATCCAGGAAGGAAGGCTTTACTGACACAACTGTAGAGAGCAGAGTGACCCCCAGCATAAGTACTGAAGTTCTTTACGTTTGCCAAAGAAGCTAGCCCACTCTAACACCATATAGACAGAATATTTCTTCAGTTAACCATGGGATACCTTGAAGTACTGGAGGATGATAAAAACCTGGAAATCTCCCCTGTCTCCTCCCTTTTGTCATGCGTGGCTTCCCTGACCTAGGAGTCCTATTTCTTTTTTATACAGCCCCACATCTCCTAGTAATGTTGACCTAGAAATTTGACACAGTAAGTCTCACGTGTCCACTTCTTCACACTCTGCACTTGAACAAAAAGCCAGAATTTCTTTTGCGCAAAAGACTCTTCCTTTCAATATCACCAACATGTCCTTTTCTTACAAGAAGATATGAATAAGAGTGAGTGTTCTGTATTGTTGATGAAGATGAGATGGGAAGAGGGGTAATGAAGACACATGAAGATACACAGAAGCAGGAACTTCTATTCAAACAGACAACTAGAAACTAGTTTGCTTGTGATTGGTATGTGAAGATAAAGCAAATAGAAGAAACTGCTCAGCTCAATTCCTTGTCGTCAAGGAGACTTTTTGTATTTATTTTATCTCAACACAAAGCTGAAACTTTGTTTCAACATATCTGTCATAATTTGTTTGTAACTTTGCATTTGTAAGTTTGTGATATAAAAGTACAGAATCTTCATAGCCATTTTCTAAATAAATAAGAAACAGGTTGTCATGTGCTGTAAAGTATGTACTTTTCAGATGATAAACTAATTTTTAAAAGACACTGTATAGTAGTGTTTTTAAATGCACCATAATTTTATAAATACAAAAAACTTCAACAATGTATATGGAGATGGTCAATCATGGAAGACTACATCTTTAAAAATTTAGTGACTATTTTTCTCTTACCCACACTTTCTAAACTCGTTATAACTCTTCCAACATTTTCCTAAATTCCAGAACAAGTATATTCCTTAATAAATAAATACTTAATCTAACCTTTCTCCTACTGAATTTTGTTACTTAGATAAAATTATGTGACTACTTAATATTTTTCATGACAAATACTATATGGTTTTTCAAGACAATGGGATTAATGTCCTATCAATAACTTTCAAGGCAAAACAACTTCCATTCATAAATTTAAATCTGGATTGTGTATTTATTAGCAATCCTTTCCTACTTACAGCTTCTCTTGGGAATACCTAGCTTGTAAAAATGGACAATAAATGCCCTATGAAAGACAGATTAGGCAATGGGGTAAAAGATATATTTTGTAGTATGACTGTCACTTTTGTTTTACCTAGACTTTTTCAACTCATGATTAAAAACTGATTCCTAAGCAGTGATAATATTATCCTTTTTGAGACCTCTTAAAAATAGATAATTTCAATATTTATCTTTTCAATGAAGCATGAACACACTCTAAAACAAAAGCTTTTGTTGCATACTTATTTGAAGTATGTGATTTCTTTTCAAGAGAATTTGTGTTTTTAACTCCCAAGAAAATATTTGGTGCAAAAATATTTGCTAATTGTGAGAATAATGCAATGAATAATCCTTACCCATAAAACTACATGGAAGTACCAAAGAAAAGAAATTGGCTGAGGGAAAGTTGCTTAGATGATACAAATAGGCTAAAGAATAATAAAAAGGGATTAGCAATCAGTGATTCAGTTTTTAATTAAAAATAAAAATTCATGAGATCCTGCGCAAGCATTAAAGTACAGAAAGCTAATATTTGTTCATAAAACCATCTCACTGAAAGTTGAATGAGGAATATTAAACTATTAGACTACTTATGAGATAGAGCAAAAGAGTTCATTTACTTCCTTAAAAATTGAAAATGGAAAAAGTCCTCTGAAAGGCAACCATGGACAATAAATACCTTCTAAAAGACACATTGTTCTAAGGGGTAGAAGATCAACAAATAAATTTTGCAGTATGATTGTCATTAGATAGCTGTAGTTTTTGTTTGCCGTTGTCATCTTTGAAAGGATGTGATCTTTCTACTATTTTCTCACTATATTTTCTAGTCAAGAAGCCCAGTTGATCTTCCATGATTGGGATCTAAATATAAAATGCCCTCCATAGATTTACGTGTTTGAACACATGATCACCAGCTGATGATGCTATGTGGGAAAGTTGGGAAGACCATGATAGGAAAAACCACAGAAACAGTTGACCCAAGCAAGTGGGAGCTCACTGATTCTGGACTGATAGCTGGGAAACCTACATAGGACCAAACGAGGCCCTCTGAATGTGGGTGACAGTTGTGTGTGGCTTGGGAAGTTTGTGGGGCTACTAGCAATAGAACAAGTATTTATCCCTAGGGCATGAACTGGTTCTTTGGAGCCCATCTCCTATGGAGAGATAAACTTGCTCAGCCTAGATACAGTAGGGAGAGCCTCATGGTCCTGCCCCAAGTGATATGACAGACTTTGTTGTCTCCCCATGGGAGGACTCATCCTCTTTGAGGAGTGGGTGGGGGATAGGGTGGATGGAAGTTTCGGGGGAGCTAGATGAAGGAAGACAGAAGGAACTGTGATTGGTATGTAAAATAAGATTGTTTTTAATTTTGTTTGAAAGAAAGAATTAGAACATCCAGAAAGATGTGGTTCACAGGCAAGGACCCTTAGGCTTTCTAGCTGAGCCCCATGTCCCATTCAGTTTATGCTTCCCGATAATGGATACAGTGTGAGTAACCAGGCTACAGATACATTCACCATGTCTTCCCTGACAGCCGTCATGTTTTCCCACAATGATGAACTGTATCTCTCTAGAACCATAAGTCTAAATAAACCTTTTCTTCTTATGGTACTTTTGGCATGATTGTTTTATAAACTTTATGAAATTCATTCTTTGATGTTCCTATTCATGCATATGATACATTCTGGTTACTACTCACCATAAACTGCCCCTAACTCCTTCACTACTCTCTTCCCTGCAAGCTCCTTTCTCCCTTTCATGTGTTTTGTTTTATATTATCACTTGTGACTATGAATTTGGGTGATCCTTTGTAGCCTGCTGGGGTGAGCTACACAGTGTATCCTATTGTCTATAAACTGTAGACATTTTGTCCCTCCACTATAATGTATCAGTAGCCTGGTGAGTCTCTCCTGGATCCTTAGTTGACTGTTGACTATACAAGTCTTAAACAGGTGCACTCCAGGTAGCCATGGCTATCATGAGATCATGATCATATTGTTTGTGCCATACTTAGAAGAATTCCCCCTGTCCTCTAGTTCCTACATTCTCTCTTCTATGATATTCACTAGACTTTGTGAGGATGTTATAAATGTCCTATTTAGTTGTGAACACACAAGTACTACTTATACTTAGCACCTTGAGCAGTTATGTGTCCTTGTAACTACTGACCTTTAGCCATTCTTTGCAAAAAGAAATTTCTCCAAGGATGAAAGTAATATGCAACTGAGGGTATAAATATAGACACTAAAACCCAGTTTGATATCACAATAATTTAGCTAAATAACAAGAATAATTTCCCTTCTCTGTGCCAAGACCTTCTCAGCTGTAGGGTGTGGGCAAGTTTTACATTACTGGGCTTGAACAGTCTCTTATGGCACAGGTCTCCTATCCAATTAGAGAGTGTTAGTCAACCCCATAATTACTTGCTACAACTATACCAGTGAGACAATCTTGCCCAGACCGTTGGTAATGGAGTTTGTAGGGCTCATAGCTACTTCAGAAACTTAATTCCTTTTTCCCCAGTAGTCTGCACAGAATGTGTAAACACTACAGAAGCTAGTCAACAGGAATGAAGCCCCAGCTAGTTCCAGCTTGCTTTGTCTATATCTTTCAACCAAGATGTGGGTTATCTTCAGAAATAGAGTGTTATCAACTAGTCTTGTTTGCAATCAACAGGAACAGCAAAAGCTTGTATTATTTTTTTTTTGTATTATTAGAGTAAGAGGTACTCAGAGCTTCTTTAATGAACGCTCATAAGGAGGTCTTGTATCTTAGACTAAGGTTTCTATTTTATAGCCCATTATCTAACACTACAGAATCTCAGTCGATTTCAAGTGCTTTTATGACTCCCTCAAAAATTAAAAGTAGAACTACGGTATGATTCAGCTGTTGTACTGTTGGTTATTTAAGCAGAGTGAAGCCGAGATCTCTGCATCTTCATCCACATTGTGACATTATTTCTATTATCGAAGCCATGAACCAGCTAGGTGCACATTAACATTTAAATAGAGAAAGAAAATGTGGTATGGGCATACATTAAGAACAACACACTTATGTCATTTTCAGGACAATGCACAGAACTAGAGGATATTATACTAAGTAAAATAAGCCGGAAGCAAACAAGTACAATTGATTAGGATGATCAAAAAAAAAAAAAAACTAGTGGGATATAAGAAGAGACCAAGGGAAAGAAAACAAGACAGGAGGGAGGGTTGCCTTCATCAAAGCTCATGAATTTATATCCCATTACTTCATGCAATTAATATACACTGATAATTATTACTGTTAAAAGAAAATATACCCACATAGGAAATGTTAAAGTACATAGAAGTCAAAGAGTAGATAATTATTAGATCTGATAAGACCAAAAATCACATGTCTGATAGCCTTGTTTAGAGAGAGTTTGCTATTTAATGGTTTTTCCTGAGTGAGCAGTCATGTCTGGTGATCTATGAGCTACCTGACAAGTTATGTTGATAACTTATCCATCCCTTCATTCTCTCTCCACACCCCTCATTGTTTTTTTTTTTTTTTTACTGAAGTGCAGAATTTTCTAATTTGGTATGATGATGGAAAATTCAAGTTCTTCTGTACCAAATAGAAATAAGCACCTCGGAAAAGCTTAGTCTTAATAATACTTCCCAAGACAAATATTTTTAGTATAAATTGTAGCTTCCCATCGTTGAATAAGTTGATTGTTCACTAAAATCCCTTCATTCCACAATTTTAAAATGTATAACTCTGAAGAAGAAAACCTTTTTCTTCTAATTTCCAATGAAGTTACAAAGCAGAGACAGGGTGAGAACAAAATGTCTGTCCTTCAGGAATCGAACTGAATTAGTAGACAACAAAGTGGTGGCCAATCACAGGCCAGCTTCCCTTCCTGAAGACACTAGGTGGTAGAGCCACTTTCTAACAGATCTCTGGCCTGAGGCTGAAGAGCTTATGATCTTATCCTCTTTGAATGGGTGCAATATTTAGTACTGGAAGAAGGAAATGTTGCACTGTTTCAGTTAGTTCAATGGTCTATAATCACCTAATCAACACATTGTCAAATGAATAAACATTGCTTTACAAATATATTTACAAAAGATGAATCCCCCTCCGAAATAATTAAGTACACCAGGCCAGAGTTTCTCTATCACAGAAAGGTTACTACTAAAATGTCTCTTTGAGAGGGCTACTCGCAGGAAGCAGGCAGTATTTACTCCTCAGCTCTACAGATTCTAACCTATTCATTTCCATGTTTATTTTCAAGACTAGTCATTACTTCAAATAGGTTATAAAGATGGCCAGCAAGCACTTAAAAGTTGTATATTTTCATAAAGAAGATTAAAATTCAAACCCAAATGATCTATCACTTCACAACTATTGGGTGTCTAGTATCAGAAAGATGAGACAGTATTGTTGGAGAGCACACGAAAGGAAAATCACGCCTACTATTGGTGGAAACAAAAGATAGAACAGCTATTATGGAAAATGTTATAGAAGTCTCTTCTCACCCGGCCCTCAAATAGAAGTGCCATATGACTTAGCAATTCCTCATGTATATACATCAAAGTAAATGAAGTCAATACCTCATAGAATTATTGATATTCTTGTTAGTTACTCATAGTATACAGTGAAGGGAAACAGCATGATTATAAACAAGCTAATAAACAGGAAAACTTGTGATATTTTTCAGTAACTCTATAAGTAATAACTTATTTTGATGTCTATAAACCATGTATTCAATATATAATGAAATACTATATACAAAAGTTGCAATTTGTATAGTAAAGCTTTATTAAGTTCCATGAAAATCAAAGAGAAAAAGAGAACCTCCATCTTAGCTTGCCTTTAGACAAAAAGGCAACCTACTGACTGGGAGAAGATCTTCACCAACCCCTCAACAGACAAAGGTCTGATCTCCAAAATATATAGAGAACTCAAGAAAAAATAAAAAAAGCATGACCAATTTGAGAAGAAAAGGGTTGATGCACTTTAGCACATCTGCCACTAGGGGAGTCAGGGCAGAACCAGAGGCAGAAATGAAGCAGAAAGCATGCTGGAGTGCTGCCTACTGGATTGCTGTCTATGGATTACTCACCCTGGTTTCTTAGACCACGCAGAGCCACCTAGTTAGGAGTTCCATTGCCCAAGACCTGCTTTGCTTTCCAACGTCAATGGTAAATCACAAAAAAACACCACAGGGATGCCTGCAGGCCAATCAAATTGAGGCACCTTCTTAACTGAGGTTACCTCTTCCCTCTTCCCAGATGTTTTTAATTGTGTCAATCTGACAAAAAAAAAAAAAAAAAAAACCTAACCAACACACATTCCTATTTACAACAGCCTGGATGAACATTATTCTTGCTAAGTGAAAATGGCCAGACACGAAAAGAAAAAATACTGCATATTCATTTTGCACATGGAAGCTGATGGAAAATAGGACTAAATACGTGAGGTAAATATAGAAGCATAGTGGGTTTCAGAACCATAGAACCATGGGTGAGGTTTCAAAGAGCTAGTCCAATGGACACAGTTGTACTTGCGCAGGGCAAAGCCATCTAGAGATTTAAAGCAGGACATATAGGGTGAAGTTAATAATATTTATTGTGTACATGAAATTTGCAACACAATAGATTTCATTCGCCTTTGTCTTACAAAAAGCTCACCGAAAAGAAATAGGTAACTATTTGAAATGAAGGATATGCTAATTTACCTGACTATATAATAATTGTACTAACTATGTGCATGGAAATACTGTCATACAAATTAAATATATACAAAAAAGACATTAAAAACAAGGGCATTATCTGCTCCAAGAATCATTTTCTAAACAGTAAGGATATTTTTCCTGACACCTCAACTCCCAGAATGTGTAGATACTGCTGTGGAAGTCTTGGTTTGAAAGTTTTAGTAATTATTTTAATAAATTGTCTTTCTTGTAATGCTAACCAAAAAAATAGCTGTGATCTTACCTGAATATTTATGATACAAGATTTATGTGAAAAAAGTAATACCTTTTCCATATACCAGAAAAGTATAATTTATATGAATCACATTCCTAAAAAAACAAAATTGACTTTATAGAATGTATCCTAGGATTCAGCCAACACAATACATAAACTAATAGAAGAATAAAAATTTAAAACTCTACAAAAATATAAACTTTATTAAAATGATATACTATGTTTTTGAATGGGAAGACAAAATATGTAAATTGATTGCAGTTTTATAATAAAAAACACTATGTCCATACAATCCAAAATGAAATGTCACTAAATTCCACTTTAATGAGTTAATCCTAAAATATTGTACAGAAAAAAAATATGTGACAGAACAGACAAACTATAAAAATATAAAGATATTTTGAAAAAGAAGATATATATGTGTGTATTAGGGATCTTTAGAAATGGTTTATACATTAAAATGTATAACTATATTATGAAAAACCATCCGAATATCAATGCTTGGATGTATATACTCATCAGTTAAATTTTGTGGCATGTGTAGCATTTGAAGGTGATGAAATAAGGAGTTCCTACAACAAGTTCTATAAAATTGAGGAAACAAGTCACAGGCTTGAGAAATCATGCCTCAGACAGAAGTGGCAGCTGGTACCTATAATCTACCAGCCAGAGTTTGAAGTTTCAAGGCCAGTTTATGATACTTACTGAGACCTTGTCTCAAAAATGAGCTTAAATTCACAGTGTATTAGAGTCTCAAGATTACAATAAAAAATCAAAGCTATAATATACAGGTTTACACAGGAGGAGATGTTTATGGTATTTGTTAAAATGCACTGCTGTAGTAATAAGGGAGGCTGCGGGGTTGCGTTCCCAGCACCCCGGCAGCCTGCTCAGCTAGCTTATGCCCCAAAATAATTACACAGACACTGTATTCTTTTAAGCACTGCTTGGCCCTTTAGCTCTAGCACTTACAGGCTAATTCTCACATCCCGATCAACCCATCTCTAATAATCTGTGAGAACCGGTCTTACCGGGAAGATTCTAGCCTAGACCATCCTGGGTCGGAGCTTCATGCTGGAGCGGGGCATGGCGTCTCTCTCAGGTGTCTGCTCCCTCCCGAGAGAGCTGTGGAGTCTCTGCGCTCACTTCCTCTTCCTCCCAGCGTTCTGTTCTGTTTACTCCTCCCACCTATCCTCTAACCAATAAAATGGGCCAGGGCAGTTCCTTTATTAGCCAATGACCTTCCTCCATCATTTCCCCTTTTTCGGTTTAAACAAAAAAAAAAAAGGCTTTAACTTTAACATAGCAAAATTACATATAACAAAACAGTTATCAAGTAAAAGTTACAATAATCTTTGTCATAACTAAGGAAAACTATAACTATAACTAACTATTCTTAACTCCATCAAAGACTCCAGAAAGATACAATACTACCTAAGCAAACAAGAAAAAAGCAACTTTTAAAACTCTAGAAATGACAGAGACATCTCGCTGCCTGGACAGTCACCCAAAGTTCTTTTGTACCGTTGGGGCATCCATCTTCAGCCTTCAGGCCCATGGTATCCAGCAGACATTTCCATAAAGCAGGAAAATTCAAAGTCAGTTCAGTCACTATCTGTTGTGTCCTGCAGCATGTCTCGCAGACTCTTTCATGAATCAGAAACCCCGAAAGATCATCTCACCTTAGGCAAGTTCAGTAGTCCTCTCTCTGCGGGTTCTCTGTGTCCAGTTTATGCAATAGTCCAGACAAGAGCGGTTTCTTGCCCCAGTGGCTATCAAACACCATAACAAGCCTCTTCGATGCCCATCTTCCTCTTGAAGTAGATTGGTGCTGCCAGGAGCAGAGTGTCTCATTGTCATGAAAAGTCCTCAGTTATTAAAATATTAAATGTCCTATTCTGTAATTTTTGAAAGACATGAAGAATGTCTATCTAAAATACATCTCTATATATCTAGAAAATATTAACTAACATGACTACAAACTTGACTATTATGATTATCTATTAACTACCTATATACATTACATTTTTAAATGAACTACACAATCACAATACCTTAATAAAGATCAAAAATACATATACATACAACAAAATTGACCTTAAATCTCTATCAATAAAGCAAAATCTATACTAATGCAAATTATTCATATCTATATCATATCCCCCTTTAAATGTAAAAGAACATTTATAAACCATATTTGGGAACATGGGCGCAGTTTTTTTCTCTCCAAACTGCTTCCTGCTGAATGGGGGCGTCGTTAATTAGGTCTTTTATGGTATAACCTGTGTGCTAGTTTCATCTCAGTTGGCAGTTGAGTGAAGCAATTTTTTGAAGGTGTTCACACCAACCCTTCAGGAGGGCGTGGTCCATCATACCAAATCAAAATAGAAGAAATGAACAGCGTCTCATCCTCTGTGAAAACAAAATAAGAAACTCCTTTCCAAAGTATCATGTCCTTTGATCCAAATTTCAAATTCAAGGCATTTTCAAAATATCTATGTTGGATTAGTTCAGCAGCATTTATAAATAAATATCTTTTAGCATCTTTTGCTTTTTCCTCAGCATTCAAACAATTCAAAGAGAGCATAATAGCATACAGTATCAAAATTCTCTGTGTATTTTCCATCTTTGTGCAGCTTTGTTTTAACCTCTATTTTGTTTATTTTTACTTTTAACTCTTTGCTTTTTCAGACAGGTTCTCTGTATCTTTGACCTGAAGTAACTCTGTAGACCAGGCTGTCTTTGAACTCTCAGAGATCTGCCTGTCTCTGCCTCCCAGGCATTCGGGATTAAAGGTGTACACTATTACACCTTGAACTCACAGAGATCTGTTTGTCTCTGCCTTCTAGGCACTGGGATTAAAGGCGTGTGCTACCACACACAACAACTCTCTTCCTTTTTATGTTTTTTACTTTAAGAACTTCAACTTTCAGTCTGCATATATTTTCAACACACTTTAAACCATTCAGAAATTTCCTCTGTCTTTGAATCTCTCTTTACTGTATATCTCTCTTTTTCTGACCACATGAGTCTTTAATTTACCAAACAATATCAGTAGGACTAAAGGCGTGGCTTTGCCAGCTAGATCCAGTCCATTCCTTAGCTTTCCAGCCTCATGGAGGATATACAGGCTGTAGCCTTGTTTACTGCAATGACTGTATGGTATTTCAAGGTCCCTGCCAGCAAGTGAGCTACAACAGACAACACTCAAGTCCCCTCTCGGTAGCCGGCCCTCCTCCCTCAAACAGTCAGAATTTGCCCTGGCAGCATTGCCCAGAAAGCCGGCATTTTTAAACGGCGCAGCTTTTTTCCTGCTATGGCTGAAAATCGAAAAGCATGCGTTCAGCTTTTCGTCAACACCATTTAAGTGTTTCGTGGCAGAACCTCTTAATGAGCTGCAGGCTTTGCAGCTAAAGCTGAGTCAGGAAGCTTCTCTTAGAAGAAAGCGCATGCTTGCCTCTAACAAGCAGAGCAGACCCGAGAACACAGCGAGTCTAGTTGCCATCAAACTAATTGTAGCACTTTACTCCAAATGCTCTATTCAAAAGCTCTGTCTCCTGCAGGAGCCAGACAGAGATCGCAATGGCGGCACAGCCCCAGGAAGTTGCTCTTTAAAATGACACAGCGTTTTTTTTCTGCTACTGTTGCCGAATCAGGAAATCTCTCTACAGCACGCCACCAACAAACAGCAAAAATCTGTGTTAAACTCTCTCTCCCTTATTTTTAAGCCTTCTCAGGTTTTTTAAATGGGTTTAGTTGTCCACACGTCTGGGCGCCAACTGTAGTAATAAGGGAGGCTGCGGGGCTGCATTCCCAGCACCCCGGCCGCCTGCTCAGCTAGCTTATGCCCCAAAATAATTACACAGACACTGTATTCTTTTAAGCACTGCTTGGCCCTTTAGCTCTAGCACTTACAGGCTAATTCTCACATCCCGATCAACCCATCTCTAATAATCTGTGAGAACCGGTCTTACCGGGAAGATTCTAGCCTAGACCATCCTGGGTCGGAGCTTCATGCTGGAGCGGGGCATGGCGTCTCTCTCAGGTGTCTGCTCCCTCCCGAGAGAGCTGTGGAGTCTCTGCGCTCACTTCCTCTTCCTCCCAGCGTTCTGTTCTGTTTACTCCTCCCACCTATCCTCTAACCAATAAAATGGGCCAGGGCAGTTCCTTTATTAGCCAATGACCTTATGATACTTACTGAGACCTTGTCTCAAAAATGAGCTTAAATTCACAGTGTATTAGAGTCTCAAGATTACAATAAAAAATCAAAGCTATAATATACAGGTTTACACAGGAGGAGATGTTTATGGTATTTGTTAAAATGCACTGCCCTGCATGGGATCAAACAAATACAACTAAGACACAACACTTATCCAAAACCGGAAAGATTGGAAAGATTTTTTCTTTTGCCATCTAAAAACACTTTAATTAAATCAAAAGAAAGTAAACAAAATAAAGACCTATCTTGAAATGAGACTTTGAAAAAGACCAGGAGAATGAATACTAAACTTAGAGCAGTAAATTTTCATCTGCAAGCAACAGAGAATCATAAAAGGTTTTTGACAAGGAGAGCAAAATGATCAAAGGTGCCTTTTAACAATGAAATGTGTTCATCCCCATCCAAAATGAATCAGAGTGGCAGTGAGAGGTGGGTGGGGGGGCAGAGGTCTACCCACACAGCTGCAGAGTCAGACACAGGATCAGGAAGGAAGCAGTACAATAGCCTTGCAACTAAGGGCAATGACCACTTTGGTAGCCACGGTAAAACAAAAACCCAGTTTGAGAATCTGAAATTCTGAGAGCACAGAATGTTAGTGTTTATTGAATGCCAATATTTATTACCAATTCTGATTTTCCTGTGGGCACATGAACTGTGACTAGATCTGGCCCATTCGGTGCTGCTGGTATCCTTCCTTGATCCTTCCATATCTTCTGAGTTACCTCCTACATAGCTTATGGGAAGTGTGACCACCATTGGTCCAATCCCAGATAATCAGGGATCCAGTGTGTAAGAGAGACACATCTGTATAAGGTTCATGTAGAAAAATACTGTTTTAGCAGTCTGAGTTGTGCAGACTCTGCATGATAAAGAAATCCTTCATGGCTGGATTCTGCTGATTACTGATGGGTTTTTTGTTGTTGTTTATTAGCTTTTTGTTTCTTAATTTTGTTTTAGAGCACAAGCACTTAGAACATGAAGTACTAATTGTACCAAATATTTTATGATAATATGACCACTTACTCTGGCAGTTAAAATTTAGCGAGCAGAGGTCAGAAATCCAGTTCCCATGTGCCTATGTAATTGTACCTCCATTAGTGTTCTGGACACCATGATGTCAGCAAACTTTTCTGGGTGACAAAACCATGTGTTTTCATATATTTCTGTCAAAAGGAAGCATTTTTTTTCATGAAATGCCACTAGAAAGGACCATAAAAGCTTAGAGCTCATTTCTCCTGGAAGTCATCCCTGTGTTTCCTCCCTTTGCTTATTGTATTTTGAGAGCTGTCGCAGTGATAATCTATAAATGCAATTTAACCATTTTGCTGAGCCCTGGGAATCTTTTCAGTGAATCACTAAGACTGAGAGTAATCTTGGGGACCCTTGGCACAGAACAGCCGTGCTGATGAAGGCTTCTCTCTGATAGTTATTTGATTTCTCATATCAAGAAACTTAATAAGGAATTGGACAAAGAATAAACAAAGGGCAGACACATTTAAGAACTGGAAAGGATAGGTGGCAAATAGACAGACAATAAGGTGGAGAGATTTGGTAAGTGGTAGGGGGGAGAGTTTCACAATGGATGAAAAATTAAAATAGGCAGTTATAGTAAGGCATCTGAAAACTGACAATAACCTAGAAGAAAACAGTATCAGCAAGATGATGAAAAATTCTAAAAACAGGTTTAAGAATCAGTTGTATGTGACCTCTCCAAGAGTACCTGATTTGCAGAACTTATAGGGACAGAATAAATATGTCCAGAATTTGAATAAGAACTGCAATGTGCTAATTTTTGTTTGTAAAGGAAGGTTAATGTGATGTATGTTCAACCACAATGCAAGTTCAACTGCTGCTATATTTAAACTCATACTTACATAAGTTCTTTGATCCTCATATATCTCATCTGCAGTGATAGAGCCCATCCTATTTTTGTCCATTTTTCTTCAGAGTTGCTATGGAGAAAGAATAATAATATATGAAGATGTTTTAAAATTTATAAATTACTACACATATATTGAGTTAATTTTCCTTCTATTTTGTGAATAAGTAGGAAACATAAGAAAATAAAATAATAAAACTACCCAAAAATGTGTTTGTTTTCCATAATTTAATTAATACACATTTGAAGTATGTATGTAATGTACAAAGAGCATATCCTTGTAGGACATGGTCTTCTCTACCATTATTTGTAAATTCTTGGTGTTACTGAGGACATTGTTGATTTTCTTTTCATGTTATATCTTTCTATCACTAGATTAAAAGAATCATTTCAAATAGGTTAGGGATTAACATAAAGCACCAGCTTGATAGTTAGCTCCATACTCAGCGAGTTCTTATGTAAGTACCTAGTTAAGACTGTAGCAGCAAAAAAAGATTGATCCTAATCATTTCATCCTAAAGGAAGTGAAAAGATGACTGTGTTTGTCTTTTGGATCAATGTAGTTTTTTACAAAATCTGAACCAGGTCATAAAAAACAATAGTATAATGTAGGAACCTTTCATAGATGTACCAAGTTCTGAATAAATGGAGGGACAAACAAGACTGGGACCACAGTTCATTTTGTTTTATTGTTGAGAGCCTTTCTGTGGCAGTGTGCAACTTAGTACCTTTGATACATCCATCCCGTTAACTTGAATGCTGTAATCTGCGGAGCCATGGATGAGAATGCTCTAGTCAATAAAAATAAATGAGCAGCGTCAGGATCCACCTTGTGAACTCAAGGAGAATATACTCTCAACACCTGAAAGCTCGTTGCTCAGAAGTAGCTTCATATAAGAGCTGGCCCATTTCAAACCAGACTCATTTGCAGAAAGCCTCTCTTTAGCTTGCAATACAACAGTGAAAACTCTCTGTTATGTTGTTTTTAAAAGGAAGAGTGGAATTGCCAAGTGATGCACGGCGGAAAAACCAGTCCACAGTCATGTGCAGACAGCACCAACCTAAAGCATTGTGCTATAAATCAGGGCAGCACTTTCTCCTCTGCACATATTGATACAGGCTTGAAATTCAGTGGGCCTTGAAAGGACAAGTGTTAAAGGCACATGTTCATAATAGCAAAGTAAAATTACTGATGCCTGCAAGATCAAGAATCAATTATAACTCAAGAAGAAACGCAGGGCCAACAAACATTTCTTTTGGAAGCTACAGGTTAGGTGTTTTCTTACTGAGCAAATAAACACTGTACACCTTTAAAAATGTCTTATGTGTCTTCAAAGTTGAAGTCTGCAAATGATATTAAAACACCTAGCACTTTAAAACATATGAATTGCTTTATATTTGACCTTAATAACCAGCTATTAAAAATGGTCCATAAATAAAATTTTGCTTAAGTGTAGATTTGGTTTGGAGAATCAAAAGTTGTTAATTTCAGAACAGTTTTTATTTGAGAACAAGTTATTCTGGCCCTTTGAGACAAAATAATAATTTACTATTACTTTAATATTTTCAGGTACTTTTTCATGGATTCTTTTCACAGATACTCAAATTTTTCTAGTTAACATACACTGAACTTCAGCCCAAGTATTCTATAAGAGAGAACAGGGGTAAGAAAAAAGCAAGTATCGACTGGCGGGAAGTGCCAGTAGGGAAAATCTCTACTGCTCGAACATGAGATTGTGAGTTCAGAATGCCATCATTCAGGTGAAAGCCAGGTGTGGTGGCACAACTCTGTAACTCCAGCACGAGAAGGGTAGGGGCAGAGACAAGATCTCTGGAGCTCTTTGGCAACGTGATCTGCTAAATTGTTTATCATGAAATTCAATGAGATACTTGTATACAATAATAACAATAATAAGGTAGACATCAATAGAGGAGTTGGACACCCTACAGCAACATCAGTTCTCCACTGACATAAACAGTTCTCTCTCACACACATGCATATTTTCATATATAACACAATATAACACATGTACATATAGCACAATAACATTTAAATACCTCTACATTCCCCATACTAGATAATGGAAACAAATCTCAAAAAGAAAACACATTTTAAAATCCTGTATGGATTTCTGGTATACACCATAAAGTATAAATTGAACACGGATTTGTTTATACCTGAACTCTAAAAGAAAACCACCAGCATATAGAAAAAATAAGTGATACATTGCTACTGAGCAGCCAGCGTGGTCTTGAAATTTTACAGCCTAGGCACCTGCTTTGAAGCATGTCTTGTTATTCCTTCCTTCCCTCTGTGCATTCTCACGTTCACACTCCAGAAGAGACACAGAAATATACCACGTGAGATTGTTTGAAAATAAGTTAATGTTAAAATAGTTTATAAGTAGCCCATAGGCCATGTGTCAAGACATTATTAACGTTACTGAGGACTTGGTTGTTGTTTATAGTGATAGGGACTGAACCTAGGGTCTATTGCAAACTAAGACCATGCTCTACCACTGACCCAAAGTGGTTTTTTTAATAGTGTTAGTGTCAACATATTTCAAGAGTCTGTCAATTCAATACATAATTGGAATACATTTTAAAGTCATGAAGTTTTTAAATTTTGCTTATAAATAACTCCTTAGATTTCAGTGTGTTGAGGAGAATTGGAATATTTTAGGAACCAGGACTTCGAGAAATTTGGGGAATTTATAATTCATTTCTGATAAGATACCTACTAAATCTAAATCTGTAAATATTGCCTCTTGTTTTATGAATATCTCTGCGTTCCTGTCAAAACAAAACCTAAATTACTGTGCACATAAGGAGAAGAGCAAAAGTACACAGAGATGATTGGATTTTGAAGTCTGTAATTATTTTCCCTTCCTTTTCTACCACCCTCTAGCAGAAACAATATGCTGAAATGAATATTATTTGCCTTCTATTCAACAATTAAATCATACCAGTCTTTTCCCTCTGTACCTTTATTTTCTGGAAGATGGGAAAAAAGTGCCTCCTAAGCATCTCATCTGAGGACCTGTGGAAGGATTGGAGAAGGTTCAGGGATAATAGTAGTCAGTGGTCACAACACCTCATGGACAAAGATGTTCCCAGTTTGTATAACTATAGACCCAATTACTGTTCTTGAAGTGGATAATGAGAAAGGCATTCAATCACAACTGACATGTTTTCTCCCAGAAATGTGGACAGTACCCCTAAGTGGCACCTAGGAGTTCTTGATCTGACGTTTCATAGCAGCAGTCACTTGTGAAAAACTACTTACCTATGGATAACAGTTCAGCTGCCCTTGCATCTGGGTGTGGTCATATGACTTGTTTTCAGATCAGAATGGGAGCAGTGGTCTTTCTCGCACCAGCATGGAATCTTTAAAATGTGGGAGATTGTTTGAAATGGCAGAGACAATTTTCAGTTGGTTCCTTCAGTCACTAGAAAAGGTGTCACTCATCTACTGATGTGTGAAGGAATATAAGCAGTTTCTGAATATTACAGGCATTTTTTTTTACTGCAAGAACTTACACTGCACCAACTACTACTGCACAACAAGAAATCTACCAGCACTACCCACCAAATGAAGAACAACAGGTGTTCTCATCATTTATTTATAGAAATATACAAGGGTATAGATGTGTAAAAGATAATTTATCAGTTCCTTACAGAGAAAAATACTCAACCTTTTATTTAATAATTTTACTCTTTTTCTTTTCTGAGGTAAATTTAAAAAGACAGCTATGAAAAAAACTGCATATAAATGCATATTGAAGCTTTAGCCATAATAATCAAAATTGGAAGCCACCATAATTCTCTGAAGTAAGTGAATCTACTTTACCAATTCATTACCAAACTGTATCTTGGATGTTTCCAATTTGTATTGTATGTATTTAGTCCATATAATAAAGAAACATGAGCTGTTATTACAAAAAGAGACATGGAAATGATAAGCTCATCCAGATAAATGAACAAAGTCAACATGTAAAGTATACATTATTTTTGGCTGCCATTTATGTGACATTCTGGGGAAAACAAAATTTTGAGGCAGCTTAAGCATTAGTCATCACTGGGGCTCTTAGTACAAGGGAGAAGCAATGAGCAGATCATAACTGAGTATGTTGAAGATAGTGAAAATGTGCTGCATGATACCATAATAGTGATTATATGTACTTATACATTTGTCCTAACCCATAAATCTGTCTCCCCCAAAATTTTCTCTCATAAAAATCACAAAATTACTTATATTAATGTAAGAATATGGACTCATCAATTGCCACACTAAGAATTTCTTAATAGAAGATGTCAAAGGAAACTGAGCACCTAGAGTTTAAAGTCAGGAGTACACAGAGTTCTCATATTTTCTGCTATATAGTCTGTAAAGATAAGAAGCCAGAAAGGATGTCTTAAAAGTCTTGAATACACTCATATATAATCACACACACACACACACAGCACACGCATGAACAGAGGACTGACTGTGAAGGCAAACTTGTTGTCTAGCTCTATAACTTTGCCATTCATGTTATTTCTGCTTTTCAGATGAGGCAAACCTTAGCTAGTCAGAGAACTTGAGTTTCAATACATGCTTTAATCAAGGTTAAATTATTTCATAAACATCATCCTTGGGAGTCGTTTCAACAGATGGATCACGGTCTCTCTATTACAGATAATGTTCCAGAATTTCTTATAGCTATGACTATTTTATGTGAAACTGGATATGCTGGAATCCATTATAATGTGTGATAAACACGAAAACAAAGGAAGAGTAGTCAAGATTTTCACAGTGTAAGGCTTTTAATGGTCCTAATTTGAAGGAGGAAAGCTCCTCTAAAAAAGAAAGTATTCGAAAGTATTTGGAGTCTCCTAATAAATTCTGAATAATAAAAATACAGGTGCAAGGCAGCTGGGGGGAGCTTACTTCTGTGTCTTAGAATAAGGCAGATTTTCTTGGAATTGATACAAATTTGTAGCTGCATGGAGTCTGGGGAGTGTATGATTTTCCTGCTAGAGCTGTAAGATTGGTTCAGGGTGCTTTGTCTGGCAGGTGCTTTCATTTTAGAAGAGTAGTTTTATGTCCAGTTTCTCTGCAGTCTTAATAAATGAGTTGTGTAGTGTTTTTTAATAATTCATTTTTTTAAATGATTTGAGCAGATAGATTGGTTTCCCCGATGTGTGTCAGCCAAATTATTACCTGCTAAAGAATCAAAAATAATACTGCTTTAAGCAAAAAGGCTTAAAAGAAAGCTATCGTGAGTTCTCAAAACCACACAAAAATATAAAGGACAAAAGACAGAAAGAAAGAAAAGAAAAGGATGGAAGAAAGGAAGGGAGGGAGGAAGAAAATTGCTACACAAAAATTGATAAAGAGGAACTCACAACATCAATGCTCAAGTGAGGGATTAAAGTCCAAATGAAATTTGAATTATCCTCTAATCTAAATTACTCTCTAATCTAAAAGACTCAAATTGCAAAGACAGCTTCTTATCACTGGAAACTCATAGGATGTGTGCTTGTAATCCTAATATGAACTGATGAAATTGCTATATTCACCATCGATATGAATAGGATGCTCCAGTCTGCAGGTACCCTGCTGGTACCTCAGAGGACATCAGTGCAAAGAAAACATGAGCACAACTGATCAACAATTAGTGACTTGGAGAAGTCAGAATAATAATTCTAGCTCAATAAAATAAGGTAAATAAGTAATAGCTGCTATTCAGCAACTCATTTATTACAAAATTTCTTCTAAAGCAAATGAAAAGCAGGAGAAATCACCTTGATTGTTAAGACAAGAAAGGTCTTAAACTGGCTTTGAAAAGCCACTCAGTTGCCAGCTGTGCACAGTTGCATACCTTCTATATCTGCTCATTATCTGCATTGCAAAGCACAGTGAATTCTTAGCTGTTGATCTCTATACATTAGTTACTCTTGAACTTGTAGAGCCATTTCTGAATGATGCATAGGTTTAAAATCTAGAATTAGGAAAGCCTTTTGTTTCATAGGGCTTCACACATTCACTATCAATCACACTTTTATTTATTTGTTGTGGTTCTTGTTATTTCAACACCCAGAAAGTTGGATTCACTTTTCCGCCAAGGAGAAGGAAAAAGAAAAACTGTGGTGGAGTTCAAAGGAGAAAAACAACAGCCTTATGAATGTTCATAGCTTATGTGTTCTTTTGCCATCTTTCCTCATCACATATTATTGCTTCTTAGTCTCCTTTCTAAATTTTTATACTTTAAGCCCACTTGTATCAGTTTTAATATATGCATGTATGCATTATCCTATAGGCTCCCAAATATGAGGAAGAACATACGAGTGGTTTTATTTTTCTTTCTGAGTTTAATCAGATTGCTTAATCTTATACTTGCCAAATATATCCAGTTCCCTACAAATGTTCCCTTTATAGGGTACAGATTTAATAAATTCCACAGAGCCAAGAAAACTAGAGAGAAGTTCATAGGTATTGATCAGGCTTACCATCCTGATTCAAGTTAATCAATTCAATCACTGCAAACATTATGGGACACATATGATTATAGAAAACAAATGTGAATTTTACAGTTATGTGAAAGTCCTAAAACCATCTGAGAAAAGTGAAGTTTGTTTCTCCACTAAGTAAAGGGAATTTCATCTTTCTTTGGGAAAGAACAATAAAACTATTTCAGTTGAGAAAAACAAAATGAAACTTCTCACTGATTTACATAAGACTATAAATTTAGAGTTGATTTCCAACATAACAAATGCTAGTTTATGATTTTAAATAGAATTTTCAATAGAAGTATAAATTTTGTACCAGCCCTACTGAAAACATGAAAGTATTATGTATCATGTCCAAACAATGGTGGCTTGCTCAATTTTTCCTCATTTTCTGGTTTTGCTTATTAATAACAGGGCTTTCCACTCATAATTTGTAAGAGCAGCACCTTGAAGAATCATAATAAAGGCATAATTTCTAGACCAGTGCACAGATATTCTAAGAAGGCGAAGTCAACATGCATAATTTCTGTGCAAATAGTGTATCTGTGGCACTGCAGACATGGCAGAGACCCAGGTTATCTATTCCCTGCTTCACTTCACTGCCTTTATTACAGAACATCTACCAAAATAATGAGGGAGGTGACAGAGAATTATTATGAATTTTGTGTGCCCACTCAGATTTTTTTTTCATAAAAATGTTTTTGCGGTTTGGCTTTAACTAAAACTACCTCATCAGTGACAGCCCTCTGCATTGATGTTCATGTGATGAGACCATTGCACAGAAAGGGCAGAACTTGTCCTGGCCAATGGTAGCCTTAGCCTTGCGCAGTGGTTCTCAAACTTTCTAATGCTGCAATCTTATAATACAGTTCCTTAGGTTGTGGTGATGCTCCCCACCGCCCCGCCCAGCCATGGAATTATTTTCATTGCTACTTCATAACTGTGATTTTCCTCCTATTATAAATCATAATGTAAATATATGTGTTGTTCTTAGGCAACCCCTATGAAATTGTCATTCACCCCACAAAGGATTCTCCACCCTCTTAGTGAGAACCACTGACCTACAACAACAATCAGTGAAGTTTCTGCCTGGGAAAGTTGGGTTGCTTGTAGGAGATGCAGAAATTGAATTTCTTCTCAACAAATGATTTTTATGGTACTCCATAATCAAGGGCTCTCGATAAATTTAAAGACTATCTGCAATATGTATTATAGAAGCGATTAGATTCATAGGTAAAAGTGATTTTGAAACTGTTTCTAGAGCTGTAACTGGCAGCTTAATACAAACAGGGAAGAGAAGTCTGCATTTACACTGCTCATCATAGCTCAAAAATTAGAATGACAAAGGCGGCTTCAATAGCAGCATAAATGCAGCCATTGTGATGGAAATATGGAGATGGAATTAGTTATCAGATCAGAAAACAGATTTTTTTTTTCTTTCATAATTGCGCCTGAGTCCTTGACTCTTCTGTTTGCCAACTGCAGTCCATTTGTGCCACATTCAATTCCTCCTCGTCTCCCCCATGTGGAAGGTTTGCCTTCCTGAAGAGGAGGGACTTGCCACTCTAAAAGAAACCCTGTTTCTCACTTTTAAGTTGCCAAGTTCAAATCTTGTCATTTCATGCTTAAGAACAGACCTTAATGAACTGCCTGTCCTTCGGAGACAACATTCAGCATGCTGAAAGCTTCAGAAAACAGCATGCAGTGCCAACGTACATCTTCACCCTGAACTAGGAAGGCAAATTTGTGAAAATGACCTCCTTGTTCAGGGCTCCAGAGACCCTTATTAGACATCGAGGCTTCAACTTATGCAGCTCCTATGCCCTCTCCTACCTGTCACTCATTATTCTCTAGGAGAAACGGATGGGAAATAAAATTAGGTTTTATAAAATCCCAGTGTTAATTAACTAATACAGGAGTGTTGTTCCTCCTGCCCTGGAATACCATCCGGCACCGTGCCATTTCCCTAGTTACTGCCCTTCATTAGCTGAACCAAGGCAACTCTGCTGGTAGGAATTTCTTCAGAGTTCACCTTTCTCAAGGAGCAAATAAAAAGGGCAAAGCATAGCAATTTCTCATTTCATAATGGGAAATTTATTCAAGCCTTTTCCCTCCATTTATCACGGAAGACACATTACAACTAAATGCCTCCATTTGTACACAAGTCGCCTATAAACTCTCTCTCTCTCTCTCTTTTTTTTTATTCCCTGGGTATTTATAGTATGTTTCTTTCTCGCAATTTTATATTTCATTTTACTCGGTTCACCTATTAAGCAGTCTGACTCCGAACCTGAATGAACACTGTCGGGAGTAAGAAAGGACTGGCAAAGGATAAATTTCATCCTGCACAGGTCAGCAAAATCAAAATGAGAGAAGATTTGCTCCTCAAAAGAAACCTCCTTTCTGACTCCAGACTCCCGATTATCCAACTGTTGTGAATTATATGATTAAAGACTACTTCTAAATGATCCACTGTGTCTTTCATAGGAAACAGCATGTTCATTTCCTCCTAACTGAAATACCATACATGGGAATCATTCACCTGTGCCCCATTACATCGTACCCTACCTCACCAAACTATACTGTATGTACTTCCTTCTCATTTAGTTAGGAGAGATTACATTAATGTCTGGAATTTAAAAAAGAAATGTCCTAATATATTTCCTTTTCCTAATAGCTGCTATATTTGTAGTTGCTACACGAAGACCTAGAGCAGAAATCTATTTCATTTTAGATTTATTTAACTTTATAGTATAAACATTTCAGTGTTAGCATTCAGTCTTCCAAATTCAATTTCACGTACAAATTATTGTCCAGTATAAATATATAGGCCAGGAACTTGTACATGTAATAGTGTGTCTTTTCAACTCTAACACATTGTTAGAGTTCCCACATTCAAAATATATTTAAATATTTGAAGCATAGCTGTAATTACATATTTGCCTACAAGGTTATATAGTATTAAAGCATACTGAATGAAATTCCCTCCAAATTTTAAAATGTATTTGTTTCAGATGGATAAAACACTGAAGTTTGCTATGTAGTGTTTCATAAAATAAATATATTTTAAAATTTCCCCAGCAATTATCAGTTACAAAGTTTTTTTCTAATGGTATTAGAAATTAAGTATCAGAATAAATTAACTCTGTACTTTTCTCCATACGCAAAACAAAAGAATCATATTTTCAATTGGTTTTACATATGTAAAAACTGAGAAGTCTGCATGCAATGGAATGTTTTATAATAGACTGAATTTCTGGAAATTAAAAATGTAACTGTAAGCTTAATTTGATTTGTCCAAGGAACACTTTGTAAATTTAAAAAGGTAGAAGGGAAAGAGAGCAAAAACCAAAACTTTAGGTAATAAAAGGAAGAAGCACTTTGAATATACATCCATTAAAAGAAATGATTATTGTAGAGTACCTTGGTTAAGCAAAATATAATCAAGAACTGATTAAGATTCCAAAGCATACCAAAGCAGCTTTGTAGGTCAGAGTTACACTGTTTACATATGTGTGAACTTAGACTCTTCAGATGATTTCTAGTTTGCAAGTTCAGTAAAGAATAAGTGAAGACCAGAACCCAATGAAATGTTAAGTACATAAATG
This sequence comes from Microtus oregoni, assembly GCF_018167655.1. NCBI lineage: Eukaryota > Metazoa > Chordata > Mammalia > Rodentia > Cricetidae > Microtus > Microtus oregoni. The sequence continues at coordinate 399,027 of NW_024544551.1, forward strand.
TTACCAAAAACAATTGCTGAAATTGTTTTAATCCCATTTACTCAATAAGTTTCTGTACACACACACACACACATTTTCACAACATGTCTCCTGCTTCATACATGTATACTATAGACATTCACATACTAGCTAGCATATTCACATAGAACAATAACGGAGGTTAGTTATCTATACAAGTTTTCGTTAATATTCTAATATTTGGATTCAGCTGTTTCATTTAATATTGATCCACATTTACTTTTCATTCTGTATGTACTTGGAGAAAGTCGTTCATGTGGATTCAAGGAATTTATACTTAACTAATCAAGATGTAATTATAAGTATATCTCAAATAAGAAAAAAACATAATTTTCTGTCATTATTGCATTGTTATAAATGAAAAATGTACAATATCAGGTTTGGAGGTCAATGTTACACTGATGAGTTACTATATGAAAACAAACTTAAATACTGAAAGGTTTGCTCTCTGGTCTTCACTGTGCAATAAAATTCAAACAGAATATTCATTTGCAGAACTCTATTGGAGTTAGTCACCCATTTTCCATTAGGTTACAAAAAGATAATTATTACTTTAAAAAACCTGAAACAGGCATTGCAAACATAGATTTAGTGGCTTATCAAAGATGTTACAAACTAGTTGGTAAGTAACATATATTTTAAATAGGTAAACTATGTGTGTCTGATCCGCACTGACGAGCCTGCAGTCCCCGTGGAAACACTGCAATCTGTTGTAAAACATTGACTTGAAATTTGCAAAGATTTTTGACTCTTTTAAAAAATGTTAAGTTTTATAAACCCACAGAGCCCTGAAACCAAAGACTAAGTACATAAAAATAATGATCATGTTTTACAACTTTTACCCATGAATTTCTAAATAAAAATTCAAACACATCTGCTTCCTAAAGGATATGAAGAGGCTCCCATTATTTTATGCTTATTAAGTTAGAACTGCAACCATCAGATGCTATGGGGAATCAGCATAGATGACTATGCTAAGTCATTAAGTCATTATTTCTGGCAAAGTATATATCGAAGACAACTTTTCCTACCATACACTTAATCTGTCTTTCAGCATGGGTGAACTCTGAAGTTATAGACTGATAATTTATATGCCAACCTTAATTTCTTATCTATGTTCTGTGGCTTCAATGGTATAACAAAGCAGTTGATTGGTTGCCAACATTCAAAATTAAGAAGATTCTGCTCCAAAAAACTCACATTTGAAACAATTTATAATAGTTAAAGTTCTGGCATTATATACGCATGCAACACAGGAAAAACAGAAAGCTAATGTAAAGAATAAATACCCTATTCTAGGGACATTCACTCACTAGCACGCTACCATCACCACAATTCTTATTCTACAATTATAAAAGGAATGTGCAGCTGTTACTTTTTACAAAGTGGGACAATTGGCTTTTTTTAAAGCATTTAAAATGTTATATTTAGCAACAAAATAATCACTTTATGAGACAGTTAAATTGTTTTTGTCTTTTTTATTTGTTTAGATTAATAGAATTACATTTCCCTCTTTCCCTTTTTGCCCTCAAACTTTCCCATATACCCCTCAGCATTATCCTTGAAATTCATGGTTTTGTCTTTCTTTAGTTGTTATTACATTTACACACACTAACACACACACACACACACACACACACACACACACTTTTGTATAATCCTAAATATGTCTTACTCAGTTCCTATAATGTTGCTTGTGTGTATGTTCTCAGGATTTTTTGAAACTAAACAACCATTGGTGAGCTCTTCCTTGTGGAAGATCACTTCCCCCACTCCCTGCTTTGAGGAAAGCTGAGAAGTTGCCTATTACTTCTTTGTGTAGGGTTGAGGCCTCCTGGGCTTTTGCTTGTCCAGTTTGGCATATCCATTGGTGTCATCCTTGTTCAGCTCACATTTGGGATGTGGCGTTGGTAAGGCTTTTGGCATGATACTTCTGATATCACTAGGAGACAGCATCTCACGGCTGTCTTCTATTTGACCCTATGACTTTTACAATCTTTCTGTTCTCTCACAATGTTTCCTGAGTCTTAGGTGCATTAGCATTTTGTAGATGTATCCATTTGGGATAGTCTCCACTACTTTTCATTTTGATTGGTTGTAGTTTTCTGTAGTGGTCTCTGATGCAGAAATAAGTTCTTTTGTTGAGTGGTCAGGACTACACTTATTGTGGGCATTAGGACAAATGTTAATAAGTTCTTGTTAGAAATTATGTGGGAATTGTATTTTTCCCTTAGAGGTTTTAATCTGTTACATTGTAGCCTCACTCTGATGATATGTTTTTAAGATCTTTCCTCTATAGATTTTGTCTCTTTTTAAAAACTACATGTAATCTTCTATGAGTACATAATTTATTTGCTACTCATTGATCATAAAAGTTTTAGCAGGAGCAGAAAAGTATTCAAAATGTCTTCTTGTATGTATTCTCTGTCTTTTTCACTGAGAATCTTAAAACCACACTCCTAATATTTTTCACCATGATCCTTAGTTCAGTCACACCATATGTGGCAGGAAACAAAGTGCATTGAAGATGTAACATATAAACATAATTTCTACCATAATCAGAAACTAAGTGACCAAGCATAAAGAAACAGGGAGTCTATCCAAAGATCAAGCGTTAAAAAAGAAAGATATCAGGACATGGATTTTGTTATTTAAATGAAATCAATAATAAAATAATAACAGTTCAAACAAATAAAACCAGAACACAAGTTTCTACATTCTATTAACAAAAGTGCCCAGTTTGAACCACAATAATGCTTATGCTCTATATCCATGTTCACTAAAGCAAGCAGTCAATAGGATTTGATCTTATCTCTGTTTTCTTAGTGATATTCAATTTAACAAATAGACAAGGAATTTATACTAAGTAGGGTCAGTTGGCATACAGTCAGGTAGAATATCTAGTAAAAAAAAACATTATAAGAACATGCAAATCACAGTTAAAAAGAATGAAAGCAAAATAACTGGTGTTCAGATTTCACTAGATTTCACTCGGTGACATCAGTGCTTGACGAGAGATGAAGATAAAAAGATTGAACTCAGCTAGAACCTTTCAAACCACTCCATGTCAAAATATTTGAAGGGTCCTGAAAGAATCAAGAAGGAAGCATAACATATAAAAAAACAACGATGTGACTTATCACACTTTCTCATAAGAAAGAAGATAATAGCATTTAATTATGTGTTCATGGGAAACATCTTCAAATTTACGTTATTTTATTTCATTGCTCTTTGGCAAAGTTAATGAAAATAGTCTTAGAATGTATATGGTTTTGTGTTAGTATAGCAATGTATATATTTTCTTATGTTTTAATAATTACATAATTATTTAAAGAATATAGTTTAATATTGCATAAAAGTCTCATAAGACACATTAGAGAAGAAGTTGAATGACAGTTATATTGTTGTGAAATTCATATATTTGCACAAATTAAATATATATGTATTTATATACACATATATAACTTGTAGATAACTCAATAAAATTGAATAAAAATTTATTATATGTCTAATTAAATGAGGGTATGCTAGCAATATTAATATAATTTCAATGAATTTCTATTTAATTTTAAAATACTATTATTATTTTTAATAAATTTAATAAGGTTTCTTTATCTTTGAGTGAGATATGAGATGGATAAAAAAGGTGAAAAAACACCTAATTCTAACCGTATCAATATGGCATTAAATGAGAATTGATTAAACCTTCAAACTAAAAGGTAGATAATATCATAAGTGAAGCAATACCTAACTATAGCTTATCTTAAAAAAAACAGGCTTTAAATGCAATTATGAATTCAAACTCACATATAAAGAGGATGAAAGAAAATGGTCTAATAAGATAAACAATACAAACAACAAGCATAAGAAAACCATGTTGAAGTCAGCTGAAATAGACATCATGATGAACATTAATTACAGAAGCAAAGAGATATTACATAATAACACATGTATTGGTATATTAACATAGAACAACATCCACATATTTACTGCTATAAATAAAAATTTAAAGAATTAAAAGAGCTATAGATTAAAAAATGACAGTGGTTAATTTCAGTATTTCATTTCAGTAACTGATAGTGCAAATATAGAAAATAAAATATTTACAATAACTCTATGAAGCAACACAAAGTTCTAGCAGCAGTAGAATAAGCTATAGTAGTAGAAGACAGTTTTTTTCAAGCGTAAATAAGTGTGAAATGTTTCAAGAATAATCTATATATCAGTCTCAATACATTTAAAAGTACTGAACTCACACAAAGTGTTTAACAGACAACTGTAGGCATAAGGAAAAGCCATGAAGAAACTTAGGAAATTCTAAAATACAGGAAATTTTTAAATATTCACTCCTATATAGACCATGGTTTTAAGTTATTCATAAGCTGAAATGTACCAATGTCAAAGCATCAAGTAAAGTAGTAACGGAGGTAGTGACATTAAGGTGAATAAATTCAATAACAAACTCGACACTCAACCTGACTGCTTTCCGTTAGCTGATGTCAGAGAATACACAATAAGCATAGGAGAAGCTTTCTTTCCAGGGAACACAGTGTTAGCAAACAAAATGGAGAGCCGGTATTTAGAAGTGCCATCAGACAAGGTACATGGGCACTGTTTTGTGAGGTGATAACATCCCTCAATGACTTATTTCAACAAATTAGGGGATTCAAAAATACTTTTCTTCTTGGTTTACTACTACTCTTATTAATTTATACTAAACAAAGGCTTAAAACATCAAGATGTATACAATTCTGCTTAATATAAATCTAATTACTACTTAATATATTTAGTTTATTTAAATTTACTATTTAAATAAATGTAGATTTATTTACTGTTAGATAATTGGCATACTTCAAAACTAACAAAATTTCGTTTCATACTAACAAAAAGTCTATAGGATAAATTATCAACAAATATGAATCCTCTATAAAACCAGATAATGTCATGTAAAATGCTTATAAAAATTGATACAATATAAACAGAAGGAAATTATTCAGAATACTGACATCATGAAAACTGGGGTTTTGACTCTTTATTCCTATAACTGGAGCTATTGGGGTCAGAGAAGGAGTCCTGGCAGCACAGAGCTAAACCACTACTGGAAAAAAGAAAACTAGAGACAAAGTCATACTGAAAAGCAGAAAAGGGAGATTTATTCAGTGTAGGGACATTTGGAGAAAGGAAGTAAGAAGTCCAGTGAAGTACCACCTCCACACTTAACATGAGGGTGCTCTCCTGAGATATAGGTTTACATGGAAAGCTGGACATAGCCAGAAGCCCTGACCAAGGTGGGGGTCTTACTCATGTACATTGTCTTCATCTCAGCTTGTCTCAGTTCAAAATAGCCTGACATGTTACTAGAACCGGGTGAAATCTTACTCAGGATACAAGCTCCCCTCTCAGTGATACCAGGATTCACTCTTTACTTTTGTCCAGCATAACTGGAGAACTTCCTTAGACTCCTTGTATTAGCAGTCTGATATCCAAGCAAACAGTTTAATTGTTTCCCTAGAATATCATCATTCTTACAAGGACATTTCCAATCCTGTATGTACAGCAACCAGAAAACACCTAGAAATCTTGATTTGAAAGTTTGTATCAAAATTCTGACAGGGCCATCCTCTCCTTGAATGGCAGAATTGAGAATGAGGTGTGTTACTTCGTGCTTTTCATTTTTTAATCCTTTTCTTTTGGTGTGGGAGAATTGTCTATATTCTGTCAATTATGTTTTAAATAAATGCTGATTGGCTGGTATCCAGGCAGGATATATAGGAAGGAAAACCAGACAGGAAGTAGAGGTGGGGCCATGAGAACAGGGGAATTCTGGGAAGAAGGAAGCTCTTTCCCCAGTCCACCCCAGACACTGAAGAAGCAGGATGTGACCTGCCCTGCTGAAAAAGGTACTAAGCCATGTGGCTAACATAGATAAGAATAATGGGTTAATATAAGTTATAAGAGCTAATACGAAGCCTGAACTATGAGCCAATCAGTTTATAACTTATGCAGACTTTTGTGTGTGATTTTCTTTGGGATTTACTGGCTGTGGAACTGAGCAGGACAGAAACCCCGATAAGCAGGCTCTCATGTTACATTCTTTAATGACAAATGTCATTTAAAAATTACTTCTAATTTTGAGAGCATAGTTAGAGGGAGTCCATAAAAGTCTGCTGAATTATAAGAAGTCTGAGCTTTCATCCCATGGAGATCAATCACCATGGGTGGATAGTCCCCTAGGGATGTCTAGAGATAAGATTAAAATCTCAAAAAATAATTTAAAAACTCACAATACTTTCCACAGCAATGGAAGCTACTATAAGATTTTTTTACTCTTTTGATAATTATAATACTGTATATTTCCTGGGGCTGGAGTTAGTCATCTCTTGTGATGATAGCAGGCTTAGCCTTGAGACTCTTCTCTGTAAAATATATAAAATGGTTTGCAATAATGGGGGTGAACTATCCTTTATGGCAATTAGGTTGTTAATGAAACCATTATAAGTACTTTCAAGGACAAAGGTTAATAACTCTAAGACTTTGTAGAAATAAAGGGCATATTCTTTGGTTTACTGATAGAGATGGTGAAATAGTAGCAACATTCAGTCATTTGGCCTTTTTTGCTGATCAAAAAAAAAGATGAAAGTTGCCTGCTGAGTCCCAAACTAATGCACTAGTGTTGTGATATATAAAAATGAGTTTTAATGAAACAGTTCAAATCCCCAACCATGCCTTTCTTACTAAAATAAAGGAATTGTGCAATATTGGAAAACACAAATTGAATTAATTATTTAAAATTTTCTCTGTGCATATATAGTCTAATGCAAACTAGTGGCAATGCTTTTCAGATTTCCAGTTACAGAAGGTTCCAGGAAGATGTTTTATAAGGTACTCAGAGAATCAATAAGCATATTAATCTAGGTTCAAGCCGGAGATGGAACCAATACAATGATCTCAGCGAGGGATTTTAACATAACAAATTGTAGTACATGACCAAGAAAAAGTGAAATCGAAGGCATAGTTTGTGGCAGAGAGAGGGGATCCAGGGAAGAACAGACCTGGGATTGAGACATGTTCTCTATGGCTAAGGTTCAGATCTCAGTGCACAAGACCTAATTGGCAGAGATACTCTCTGTGATGCCCAGATTACATAGACGGATCCCTGTCAGAAGGTAGCATCCTCCAGCAGCTGAGCCAAACTTGTGCGAACATACACTAAGAATGGGAAAACCTGCTGCAGTCAACAGGACAAAGCTTTCCTCCCCAGTATCCTTAGGAAGCTTAACAAAGCTCATGGTAAGAATAATAAAAAGGAATCTAATCAACCTTTACAGAACAGGTATTGAAAGCCATTTTGGATATAAAAGGAGGCCTATGAGATTAGCATTTGAGTCCCTAATTCAACCAGGAAACCTCAGTTATTTCTTGTTTAAAAAAAAAAAAACATAGTTACCTCTGGAAGTTCCTTTATTGTACAGGAGGATTATTTTGGCTATCCTGGGTTTTTTGTTTTTTCATGTGAAGTTGAGTATTGTTCTTTCAAGGTCTATGAAGAATTGTGGTGGGATTTTGATGAGGATTGCATTGAATCTATAGATTTCTGTTTGTAGGATTGCCATTTGTATGTTGATCCTACCTATCCAAAAGCATGGGAGATCTTTCCATTTTCTGGTATCTTCTTCTATTTCTTCTTTCAAAGACTTTAAGTTTGTGTCGAACAGGTCTTTCATTTCTTTGGTCAGTGTTACCCCATGATATTTTTTATGTTATTTGTGACTAATAATAAGGGTGATGCTTATATAGATCTCCATGGGTAGAGAAAATAGATAAGATCTGAAAAATTTGGAGCATGAGGGTGGGGGGAGAAGAGAGGATGGAAGGAGAGGAGGAGGGGAAAAGGAAAGGGGAGAGGAGAACTTGAGGAAATGGGGTAGTCAAGGTGGGGGAAGGACAGAGAGGGAGAGCAAGGAAAGAGATATCTCGCTTGAGGGAGCCAATATAGGGCTAGCAAGAAAACTAGCACTAAAGAAATTCCCAGGAATCTACAAGGATGAGTCAGGCTAAGAGCCTAAATAACAGGGGAGAGGGTGCTCAAACTGTCCCTGCCAGTCAGATTGATGACTATCTTAAATGTCACCATAGAACATTCATCCATTCTCTAATGGAAGAAGATCCAGAGAGCCACAAAGGAGCACTGAGCTGAGCTCCCAACGTCCAGTCAGTGGAAGGAGTGAGAATATGAGCAAAGTGGTCAAGACCATGAAAGGGTTACCACTGAAACAGCTTACCTTGCTAATGGGAGCTCACCAAGTCTGGCCAAACAGGGAAGGAACCAGCATTGGAACAAACTAGGCTCTCGGAATGTGGATGACAGTTGTATGGCTGGGACAGACTGCGGGGCCACTGGCAGAGGGACCAGGATTTATTTCTACTGCTTGTATTGGCTTTTTGGAACCCCTTCTCTGGATGGATATAGAAGGGAGGGTCTTGATCATTCCTAAAGCAATGCGCCTTATCCTCTCTAAGGAGTGGATGGGGGATAGGTTGGGAAGAGGGTGGAGGGAGAAGGAGGAGGGGAGAGAGTGGAAACTGGGATTGTTATGTAAAGTGACAAAAGTTAGCTTTTTTTTAAATAAAATAAAAAAGTGATAATTACTCACAGAATTTATTTGAAACAAACTTTGAAAGACAACAGATTGGAATAAAGAAAACAATTTAAAACTTTTAAATTTAAACATGAAATGTCATTAACAAAATTAAAATGTTGACTGAAAACTGTTTTCATTTATTTTTTATTTAAACATTTTTCATACCCTATATTTTGGTCACATTTCCTTTCTTCCAACTTCTACCAGACCCTTTCCATCTCCCTACCAATGCAATTTTTTCTTTTTCTCCTTCTTCAAATAAGAAAACAAAAATAAAAAAACAAACAAACATAAAGATGGAGCCTGTTTCATGTTGGCTGACTTCTCTCAGCACAGGGCCTGCCATGGAAGGTGGATGATGGACCAGCAATACTCCACTGGAGAAAACTGATCTTCCCTCTTTCTACCAGGTATCCCTTGTAAATAACTTGTTGGTTAATAATGGGACATTGTATCTACTTCCTCTTCTCAGTGCTGAGATTTTGTCAGGTTTGAGCCTGTTCAGGTCTGTACATACTGTCAGAGTCTCTGTGCATTCATATGTGAATCTGCACTGCTGTGTTCAGAAGCTTTTATCTTGGTGCCACCTTCCACCTCTGGCTCTTCCAATCTTTCTGCCTCTATTCTGCATAGGTCCCGCAACATTGAGGCCAGGCGTTTGATAAAGACATCTCATTTAGGGCTGAGTGCTCTACAGAGTCTCTCACCCTGGGCTCACTGTCTAATTGTGGGAGGAGTCACAAAAGAAGACTCCACAACACAAAGAGCAAAATTAGTAAATTACACACGCTAAGGAAAAACAAAGCATTAATTGTCCATGATAAGGTTTCTTGTTTGTTTTTTCTCTAACATTTCCTCTTCATTTTATTCTCCATTTTCTTATTGATGAATGTTTCACTATAATTTAAAATATGCCCTGAAAATCCTTATATAGATTAAACAAATTTTTATTACTTATTTTGAGAATTTCACACAAGAGTACAATATGTTCATCATTTTAACTCAACCATTCCTCTTTTCCAGCTGCTCATCTGTCTCCATAACTCCCTTCTCTCTCAAACTCATTAGCCATTCATGATTATTTTATATATGTATATATATGCATACAGATGTATATATATATAAATTATTCTGCTGAGTTTAGTATTGCTCGTGAGTACATACCTTTAGGGCTGCCCACTTGGGATTGGATAACCTACGAGGGAGCTCATCCCTGGAGAAGACTGATACTCCCTGTCTTAGCATCTATAATTGCTTATGATGTTACTTCTAGGAGTAGGGCCTTATGATATTTTCTCCATCCTGTGAAAGTCTTGTTCAGGTGATCATGTTGTTAAGACATCAAGGATACAACTACTTGTCATATGAGAAGATAATATCTCAGAGGAGGCATCTTGTCCCACTGCCTCTTATAATCATTTTGTCCCTTCTTCCATAATGTTCTTTGGGTTTTAAGTATAATGCTTGTGTTGTAGGTGTATCCATTGGAGCTGGATACCCCATGGTCAGTTGTTGTCTGCAACTCCACCAATTATGGCTTCCTGTAATGATCTCTGTCTGCCACAGAAGTATCTTTTTTGATGAGTGGTGAGAGCATGTATATAAGGCTATACTTCTAATACAGTCAGAAATTATATTGGGTTAGGGATGTGGCTGTTTAGGTTCTCCTCTAAGGACCATGGCCACTTCAGCCTCAAGTAGTTGGCTAGTTTTCCTGTACTAGGCATAAATTCGATGCTACTGAGCAGACCCTAAGTACAATTAGTCAGTGTTGGTCACCCCAATACATAAGTACCACTGTTGTATCCTTGGGTATATCTTTCTACTCTGGTCATTGTTGTGGTTCATAGATTTGACAATTGGATAAGACTTTTAATTATTTTTCTTCCTTGACAGCTTGCATAGCAAATTCTGATACAATGAGGCCAGACAGTCTTTAAATGGGAGTCTTCCAGGTCAGTTCCAGGTTAATTCCTCTAAGTCATGTAATGAAGTGTAGGGTATCTTTAGCAATAAGTATTTACTTTTAAGTTTATGAAGACAAATAAGGGCAATGGCAATAATATATATTGTTTTGAGAACTTCTTGAACCTCCCTGACCATAATAATAAGGGATGCTTCCAGTGCTCTGGAACAGGGGTTTTTGTTATCTAGTCCTCAACTATTGTGGGAGACATTGCCATCCCCAATGGTATAATTTTATTTAAATTATTTATATACATATAGGCTTATATTTATGTATGTATTACTAAACAAGCAGAAAACACAGGCTAAGCTAGATTCAAACTCAGTATATTGTTCAGACTTATCTTAAATTCACAAATCTTGCTTGATTTGTTACAGTTATGGGATCATAGTGATGTGTAACCATATCAGGGTAAATTAAGTCACACAAAAATTGTATAAACAAAATGAGAACTAATTAGAAAGAATCATGCTACAACCCAAACAACCAAAGGGAAAACGCAAAGATAGCAAGAAAATCTTGAGTCACCCAGAATACATACATCTAAAGACAAGAAACTAAGAAAAAAGCAGAGAAAACAGAGAAACTAAGTACTTACATAATTTTTTTTCATTTAATTGAGAAATTTAGAAGCAAACACTAAACCTTGTAAGACACTGACAAAGACTGCAAATGTTCTAAACAGAACTAAAAGTAAAAAAATGAAATTCCAACTAAGAGGAGTCATTTTAGCCTCATTCAATTTGTTTATGCACAAGCTTGAACTTTATGGCAGGACCACAATGCTAAATCATAGGAAAAATATTACAAAAAAGACACCAAAGTTCCACAGCCTTTAAACTGTTGGCACTTTTATTTCTCCCAAACTTTCTAAACTGAGCATCATTAAAAAAAAAAGTCCAGTGTTCAAAATAAACAGATGGTTAAGTGAAGTCATGAGATATCTGTGAAGTGCTACCAGGGTAGCAGTATTTACTGAGTGACCAGCATAAGGTCAGCGGTAGAGATAGTAAACAAAAAAGCAAAGAAGAAAACATTGCCTATTCCTTTGAGGCACTTAAATTTAAACAGAAGATATAAACTATAGAAATAAAAGTAAGATATTAAGTTTCATTTTAATGGCAAATGAAATAAAAATAATTAAAAAGTTCAGCTGACAGGAAATTTAGAGGTTCAATAATAACTGATATTTAGTTAAAAATAAAAGAATATCCCTTGCATTACTCCTGCTCCAAGTAATAAACATTGTAAATAGCTAGCATGTAAAACCGCAAAGATTATTGCAAAGTCGCAAAGATTCAGTTTGCAAAAAAATGCAGCGCAGCGTCAAGTAGACTTTGACCCCAAAAGGGTCATCGTGTGGATCCTTGGGACATATGATGATCCCAATGCCTTGCTAACAGCCATCTTTCATTCTTCCACGGTATTTACCGCTGGCTTGTAATAGTTTTCTGATATCAAATAATAGAATATTAGGTCTGCCTTTTAACATCTACCTCAGATGGGATTTAGCCCACATACTAATGAAACTTAAAGGTCAAAGTCTTCCTTGTGCGTGTCCTTTCTCGCAATATGCAAGATGTATAAAAGTAGGGCAATTTAACCAAAATCAGTAACAACTGCTGTCTCTTCTACTCGTTTCACCCTTTAGCTCATTTGCATTGGCACTGTGGTTCAAGTGAAACGCCCCCTTGGTGCTTGTTGATGTTGCTCTTTAGCAAGATTATGGAATGTTTTATAGTTAAGACTCACTGGAGAAAATGGGTCTTGAGGAATGGACCTAGATGCTTTATTATCTGTCCCTAATTTCTGTTTGCTCTCTGTTTCCAGAGTGAGTACAGTGTGGCCAGCTCGCCTCCTGCTCCTGCCACCGAGCCTGCCCTGCCTTCTCCATCTCTTCCTCCCATGTTAGACCATGTCCCTCTACTACTCTAAGGCAGAGACCCTTCCTTGCTTTTGTTGTTTTTGTCAGGTTATTTTTATCATAGCAATAGGAAAAGAAAAATAAAACTGAGCAGCTGGAGGTGGGCTGGGAAGAACTGAGGCCGATTTAGTCAGTTTTATACACATAGGCCAGTCATTAGTCTCTACCACCACCTCTATAAGTAGATAGAGATATTTGAGTTATGCCTAGATGCCCTGCAGTAGGCATGGGTGCCTGGGTTACTTCCTAAGCTAACTGCATTAGCACGTTTTATTGTTGAGACAGAAATTTTTGAAACAGAAATCTCGAGTAACCATTAGCATATATTACTAAAGCTAACCCTGGAAGAATGTAGGTAACAGAGTAAATGATTGAATTGCTAACCAAAGGAAATATGTGCTTTGATAAATCCCCCAGTGAGCATATCTGTGGCAAAATTTTGGAGACAGCTTCTAATATTTGATAGCAATAATAGTAATAATACATTTACTTGCCATTATAATGGGGAATTATGAAACTGAAAGAAAAATTAAAAATTGTATAACAATGAAAAGGCCAAAGTTAATAAAAAATTGCATTGTCTCTCTAAACTCTGGGGAACAAAAGTGTTAATATTGTTCACCTAAAGTTGTAGTCAAGTTTGAAGCTGAACAAGTAGGAGCTAGCATATAGACAATCATTTGATTGAAATGTGAGAATTCTCTTGTTTTTGTTATTGTTTGTAAAAAGATTTTTAAGGTATGTATGTGTTGTGTGTACATGCACATATGTTTACAAGCATGCACCTGTATGTGAATGACTACAGAGGCAAGAAGTGGGTGTTGGACCCCCTGTAGTTACAGTTACAGGTGGTTAGGAGCCACCTTTTAGGGATACTGGAAATAGAACTCAGTCATCTATCTACAAGATCATTAAGTGCTTTTTTAAATCTCTCTGCTATCTGTCCAGCCCCTTTCTAGTATTTGTGTTTTCTCTGGTACTAGCAAGACTTTCAAAATTGGTAACTTACTATAAGTTATTGTATTGTCATTAATATATACTCTTTCATATTTATGTATGTTTGTAATTCTTTTTAACAGATGGTTTTCAGTTTATAGCAGACTGAGACTTCATAAGCTTCAGGATATTCCAGAGTTTTTTTTTTAGGATTTAAAAAGTTTTATCATTCTGTGTTCTGTAATCCCATAAAACAAACCTTAAGCAAGAAATCTCTGTATAAATCAGTTTCTTATATATGTTCTGGGACTATATTTACCTTTTTGGATCCAGGTGCAAGGAACTCAGATCTCAGACCATCCAAGAAAAAAATTATTCAAGAAACTAAAGTCCAATTTCTCGGGTTCTTTATATATTTTGGAGATCAGAGCTTTGTCTGTTACAGGGTTGGTGAAGATCTTCTCCCAGTCAGTGGGTTGCCTTTTTGTCTTAGTGACAGTGTCCTTTGCTTTACAGAAGCTTCTCAGTTTCAGGAGGTCCCATTTATTCAATGTTGTCCTTAATGTCTGTGCTGCTGGGGATATATGTAGGAAGTGATCTCCTGTGCCCATATGTTGCAGAGTACTTCCCGCTTTCTCTTCTATCATGTTCAGTGTGGTCAGACTGATATTGAGGTCCTTAATCCATTTGGACTTGAGTTTTGTGCATGGCGATAGAGAAACTAAAAAACTTGAAGTGAAAAAAATCAAAGTAACTAGTAGAATGAAGGAGAAAATACACCTTAAGCTTAGATGGAAACTTCCCAGAATTCCTGTTTCCCTATTTCTTTCAACTGCCCTTCCAAAGAAGGATAAAATAAGAGAAATTGTCACTTGTGATGGTTCATTTCAGAAATGCCTATTTACCAACATTTATACATCCAATCTCTGCCAACATTACTGCCAGCTTCAGCCACTGGTCCTCAACAGTCTCGTCTCTGCTTCTGAGCTTGACATTTTTATATTCATTGTGTGGTATAATATTCAGTGTTTGTTTTTCAACAGATGGTTTATTTCCCTAGTATAACATCCTCTGGTTTGATCTATGTTGCCCAAAATAACACCATTTTCTTCTTTCTGTAGCGGAATAGCGCTCTACTGTGACCCACAGACTATGATTTCTTTATTCATTCATCTGATCTCGACATTTGGATTGTCTACATGACTTGGCTTCTGTGAGAAGTTCTGTAGCTTTTAGGGTAGTGTTAATGTCTCTATGACATGTTATTTTGGACAAATACTCAAAAATAAGATTGCCTCATCATGTAGTAGACCTACTTCTAATATTTTAGAAGCATTCATGTGGCAAAATCCTGGAAACATTTGCATTTCCACCAACATTTCTCCCATTTCCCCATTCTGATTAATAAGGTGCATTTTGCTGTTTTGCCAGTGACCAGTCCACCTAGAGATGAAATTCCATTGTAACTATTTGCCTTTCTCTGAGAATAGGTGATTTCAAATAACTACAGTAGTCTGTTTTAAATTGTATACAGAATTTTCAAAAATGTATATTAGGTTCTTTTGTCCTTTTATAATCAGGTCATTTTCTATCTCCTATTAATTTGTTTGGATTCCATATATATTTTGAGTATTAACCCCCAATCACCAGATTAGTTGACAAATACATTTCACCATTTTATAGGCTAAAATTGCATTCTATTATTAATACTTTTTACAGAATACATCTCAATTTGATAATAGTTATTCCTGAGAAGTGAACATTAGAAATAAATATTACTTTCTATTTTCTGCTTTACCAGAGTAATTTGTAAAACCAATAAAATTATTTATTATAAAATAACCTATCTATTTTGGACACTTATTTTATATTATGGTAAAATAATATAAAATATGGTAAAAATATAAAATAGTCTAGAAATAATATTTTGTTTTATAATTATATGTGTAAAGTATGTAAATTGGAAGTACTGATCTTGGAACTTAATGATATATGTCAATGTTCAGGATTATCAAAAACTTTATTGAGGCCCAGAGATATTAGAAAAATAAGCAACCCATGAGGAGCAGAACAAGAGAATATTCTTCTGGCAAGTTAGATATTCAGTGTGTAGACTTTAACCTTAAAATCATAAAAACTTACAACTTAAAGAAATATTCAGAATAATAAATAAGATATTTCCTTGTTGTATGGAGCGGCAGGCTGCTTCCAACAGTGTTTAAAAGAATACAGTTTCCGTGTAATTATTTCAGGTAAAGCTAGCCGGTTGGCGGGATGCAGCCCCGCCGCTCGCACTACTATATTTCCTCCTCAGATATTAGTATTATTGTGCCATATATGTAAAATATAAATTAAATACATTTTATTCCTACAAAATATATCAGAGTTTCCATTGACAATAGTTAGATTTATAGAAGTGTATGCCACTGAAATATCTGCATGATATCTACAAATACTGAGGAAGGCAGTATTCATGACACAAGAATGTCATGAATGTCACCTCATAGACTTAGCATAGGGGTTCAACAAAAAAAAAATGGAGCATAAAAATGAGTTTGTATATACAGTGAAACATTATCTAGCCATAAAAATAAATAAAACTAAGTCATTTGAGGGGAAAGAAATGGTACTGATGATTGTTAAAGTAAGCCAGAGTGAAAAAACAAATACAAGTTTCCTTTCATATCTGAAACCCAGATGTAAATAAATTAAGACATTAAAGTAGAAGAGGGCTATAGGAGATCAGTATGATTCTAAAAGAAGAGGAGAATGGGGAAGAATGGGAATGAATATGACTGAAAGATACACCTAATACACATTTATGATAATGTCCTGATGTGGAATTCCCTACTGTGTGCTGCAAATAACATTGGTAAATAAAGAAACTGCTTTGAGCCTATAGCAGAGCAGGGCAGAACAGAGCTAATGGGTAAAACTAAATTGAATATTGTGAGAAAGGAGGCAGAGTAAAAGAGAAACCACGGAACCACCGCCAAAGACAGACACCTGGTAGGCCATGACCTTGTGGTGATGTACAGATTAATAGAGATGGGTTTAATTAAGATGTGAGAGTTAGCCAATAAGAAGCTAGAGCTAATGAGCCAAGCAGTCATTTAAATAATATGGTTTCTGTGTGATTATTTTGGGCATTTGGTAGCCAGGGAATGAACAAGTGCCCTCCTACTACAGATAGTATGAACGAAAGAACTCCTACTACAAACTGGCACTAATCTGACAAACTAAAATCCACTTAAAATATTTGAGAGTTTGAGAAGAAATTCTAGGCAAAAAAAAAAAAAAAAAAGTAAAAAACAAAAAGCAAAAAAAAAAAAAAAAAAAAAAACAGAGTTAAGCACAGCTTAATGCTGTGGCTCCTTTAAGAGATGTCTGCCTGATTCAGCAGTACCAGGAAAAAAGCTCTGTAGTTTTGAAGTGGAAGCTTCTTGAGCCTTGATGCCAGTACGAACTCTGGCTCTTTCAGGAGGCCAAGTATTTAAATGGGGTCTGTAAGCAGAGTGCAACAACTTGCTTAATGGAGACTTAGACCCATTGTGTCTAAATATGTGGCAATGTGCTTGGCTCTCAGAGGCAATGAACATGCCTCAGGCATGTTGAACTAGTCAGAGGAAGCAGATGAGGCTACATTGTCCCTAGCCACACCAATGTAGCATAAAAAAAGGTGGTTCTGGTCAGAAAAGGATCACAGATACACAATAAAGACAAATTCAGATAAAAAAAGACCTCTAAATGGGTCACAGTGTTGGATAAATGTAAGTAGGCTTGGGAGAGAGAAGAAAAAGAGTATAGAGTGTTATAAAAAGAGGTAAATTGTTTTAAAAAAGCAAAGTCTTTAAAGAGACAGAGTAAACTTGTAGAAATAGTAATAGAGTAAGAAAAATAAGCCTCATAAAGATGAAAAATACACAGAGAGTCTGGATTACATATACTACTGAGTTTTCTTTGAATTTTTTTGATTGCAGAGAGACATTTGATTCTGGGGCTGCTAAGAAAAAGCAACATAAAGGTATCTTGACTTCAAAATATGGGTTTAAGGATTTGTTGCTTTGGAAAAGAGGTTCTTTTGTTTCCACAGAGGATAAAAACCTATGGAATCCTTCTAGACTAATGTGGTTTAATGGACTAAGAGCCCCTTAAAAGGTTGCAGTGAACACTCCCAAAAATACTTTGCCCAACAAAAAGCAGGAAGCAGCTTGTAAAGAACTATGCTCAAATTCCCTAAATGATTGATTATAAACGCTTGTTTACATTTAAAGGAATTTAAATGCTATAGAGATTTGTATTGGTATGGATCTTGATTTATTGATACAAAATTAAGGTCAGTTTTGTTATATATGTATATTTATGCTCTTGATTAAGGTATTGTGTTTGTGCAGCTCATTTAAAAATGTAATGTATAACTAATAAATAAAGGTTAATAGAGAGTCATCTATTATAGTCAAGATTGTAGCAATGTTAGTTAGATTTTCTAGATGTACAGAGATGTATTTCAGTTTGATAGGTATTCTTCAAATCTTTCAGAGACCTCCAGAATATGCCATTTTAAATGTTTTAAGGACTTAAGAATTTTCATGACAGTAAGACACATCTGCTCCTGGCAGCACCAATTACTTCAAGAGGAGGATGGGCACTAAAGAGGCTCCTTAAAGAGCTTGCTAGTCATTTGGGCAAGAAACTGCTCTTGCCTAGACTGCTCTATGTTATGCTGGATGAACTGGAAATGCAGGACCCACATAGAAATGACTGGTGAAGTTGCCTAAAGAAGGCAAAACAGTCCTTGCGGTTCCTGTTTCATGAAAGAGTCTGCAGGATACAAAAGAAAGTGTCTGACAAACTGCCAATATAGGCCAAATTGTCTTTGAAATTTCCTACTTTATAAAAAAGTCTCCTGGATACTATGGGCCGTAGGCCGAGAATGGATACTCCAACAAAACAGAAGAACTTTGGGTGACTGTCTAGGCAGTGAGATGTCTCTGTCAATTTTAGAGTTTTGAAAATTGCTTACAATGCACTTTATGTTTATTTAGGTAATACTATATCCTTCTGGAGTCTTTGATGGAGTTGAAGAATGTATAGTTATAGTTTTCCTTAGTTATGATAAAAGATAAAATAGATATAAATATTTTAACTGTATTTCTTACTTTATAACTGTTTTATGTAATTTTACTATGTTAAAGTTAAAACCTTCCTATTTATTTAAACAG
Organism: Microtus oregoni; assembly: GCF_018167655.1. Lineage (NCBI taxonomy): Eukaryota > Metazoa > Chordata > Mammalia > Rodentia > Cricetidae > Microtus > Microtus oregoni. The sequence continues at coordinate 417,735 of NW_024544551.1, forward strand.
AAAAGGGGAGGTGATGTGGAATTCTCCGCTGTGAATACCTTTGGTTAATAAAGAAACTGTCTTAAGCCTGTGCAAGGCAGAACTTATGTAGGTGGGGAAAACTAAACTGAATGCTGGGAGAAAGAAGGCAGAGTCAGAGAGAGGCATGTAGCCCCACCAGAAACAGATGCTGGAACTTTACCTGGTAAGCCACAGCCTCATGGCAATAGACAAATGAATAGAAATGGGTTAATTTAAGGTATGAGTTAGCCAGAAATATGCTTAAGCTATTGGCCAAACAATATTGCAAATAATATGGTTTCTGTGTGATTATTTCATGGCTGAGCAGCCAGGAGCAGCCAGAAACAAATAAACAGCCTCCTACAACAATGTCCTAAAACCCATTGTTTACTTCAGTTAGTAGAAACTAATGAATTCTTAATGTGAAGGCATTGCTTATCATACTTTAATTAATCTAATAAAGCTCATTTTTCTGAAATACTATTAAGTCCTTATGGATTTGGACTCACACTAAAATCCTACACATCCTGAGAGTTTCCTGAACTATTTTGAGGTGTCTGTCAGTTTCTGTGTGATTCATTAGAACTTATGTCACCCATGTACCAAATCATGTGTCCATCAACAGCTCCCTTAACACTAATTTCTCAAATAATCCGATGAGTGATCTCTATAAATGCCCCAATTGAAAGTCAAGCTACAATTTATAAGTTCAGAGTAACATTTATGCAGAAGGTCACACATATTCAAAATTGAAGAGGGCCATTTCTGCAATGCCAGGTCACTGTAATGTTCATGTGAACACACCACACCCACTTCCTAGAGTGGAGCTAGAGTGGACACATTCAGCCAGCCACAGAGCTCATTATTGCACTGACTTTTATTTGGGACTGTGTCTAATAAACTTGTTCTACATGTGCTGAAGGGTCTATGTGTAAAATTATATCAATTTGACTTCATTTGGAAAAAAATTATCAACTACCTTTCATTTCTTAAAATGACAAAACCTCAACAGATTAAATAGCTCAAAGTCTATTGCTAGAACATCTCAGCCCAATGAAGATTTTGTTGATTAATTCAGATTACCACCAGGGTAATTATCATTTTTATCTTCATTATGTGATCTGAGGGCAGCACTTCTTAATTCCATCGTTCCTTCAGGTGTTCAAGCAAAGCAGCCATCCCTCAGGTGCTCTCTCACTCTGACTCCTGGAATTCTGCCTGATTCTGTCTTTGCGAGTTGACATTGCAGTCAGGAAGCAGATTAGATTATGCTGGTGCTGAGCTGTGGAGACACTGTGCAGTTCAGTAAACCTGGGACAATACAGCATGCCTCTCAACAGCATGCTGGCAGCAGAAAACTGGGGGTTACTCTGACATAAGTTTGATTCATTGCATTGGTCTAAGAAAGGTATTAGGCAAATGAAGGAGAGTGTGGACAAAAAAGCAATGCAAATTGGCCATAACGTAAGGAAGAATAAAAAGTGGCCAACATAGATAAAAAGTGATTGATCACCCTTTCTGACAGTCTGTCTAGACTGAATGAATGAAAAGGGGTGCAAAGACTTCCAAAGTCCCATTGCCATTTTTGTAGACCACCAGCAATCACAGAAAATATTGGAAATGCAAAGAAAAGAAGATTCAACAGGGGACTTCTACAGAAACCTATGGCAAAATTGTCTGCATAAATAAAAGCCATTCTACTCCGATTTTCATTCTGTCTAACTTTTTTTTTCCCTGTGGGTCAAAGATCATCAATTATAGAGGATAGAGTCAGAAACAGGTTATGTACCAGCTAACTCAAAGAGAGTGGATTAGTTAGCATGTGTTAACCAAAGCACAGACCAGGGCTTCACATCACTCTCTGGGGAAACCAGCCACCTGAGGGAATGCTTTGCATATTATCTGTGGTTCACAGATGGATAATGGAAGTGCAAGGCAGATAAGGTGGAAAGGAACTTAGACTTAATGATTATGTTTTGAGTTCATTGCTTTGGGTGACAGTAGTTAAGACAATGTATAAATGACAATGGAAAAGTTGAAAATTCCAAATAACTTCCTTTTCACTTATCTAGTCATGTTTAAAGAAGTCCTTCACAAAGTGTATCCCAAAGAGTATGGTGTACAGAATTCTAAGATTCTCCACCCTTTGGTACACTCATTATCTATGATACCTTGCTCTTGAAAGTTGGCAGGACTTGGAAAGCAACAGGGTATTATTTCCACAATTAGGTCACTTATGAGTTGGTATCTAATCCAAACAGAGATTATTGCAGGTAAAGCTGGTGCAACTGAAGGCCTTGCGCATGCTCAGCAAGGACTCTCCCATGAACTACACCTTACCCCTGTATTTTCAAATTTATTATTTCTGCATATGGGATGTTTCCACGTCAATCAATATTATTGCTGAGAACCATGTTACACATGGCCTAACTACACTGGATCCTCTTTTTAATTCAACTCTGTTCCACATTTTATAATCCAAATATTACTATTGAGCAGAATATAAGTGGAGTCAATATGTGTTTAGAAATGGAACCACACAGGTCATTCCTTTTTTCTTGACAGCTGGGTACTCCCCAAAACACATTTAGGAAATCATTTTAGTAAAAGGAAAGAAATCTTTGGGTTGTTTTGATACTCTTTGAAAGCTTAAGCAAAAGATTGATACATAACCTACGCTGGATGAAATTTCTCTTCTAATGCTTATATGACCTTTGTCATTACACTCTGTCAAGCTTGGCATGCGCTACAAATGAAGGAGATAATAAAGAGGCATGTTCAACCCTGTGGGGGAAGAAAACAATCTTTCAGAATATTTTCAGGATGTGTTTTATAAAGTATCAGACAACATGAAATATTCTCTTTGACATTAGAGGGCTATAAGCTAGGAAAAAACTCCACCATGGAAAAAAATCCTGAGTTATGCCTATGAAGAGCCACAGTTCAGAAAGATTTATAATTGCTCAACTATAGTAAATCATCTTCTCTAAGACAGACAGTTTCTCTAGTTTTGCTTCCTAGCTTCATATTTGCACCCTGCTGCAGAGATAGATAGGCTGGCCAAGCTTGCTTCCCCTTTCTTATACTGCTCAATGAAGTATCCGAGAATAAGATACACTTATCCAGCTGCCATGATCACTGAGATCCCCTGCCAACTTCCAAAAAGCCACAGGGAAAGTTTCTACCATTGCCACCTCTTCAAAGGACATGAGGAAATGGCTAAGAACTAATGGTTTGCCATGATTCGTGACCATTCTAAGTTTCCTGATCCATAAAACATTCATAAGAATCTTTCCAAGACAGCCATCACCAAACTGACTTCGCTCTGATCTGAAAACATGGAACTGAAAATGTCAACTGCACACTATTTCAAAATGTTCTCAAGTAAGGGTTATGGAATATTTTACCTATAGTATCTTTTATAACTACCAAAGTCTTTCTAAGCACTATAGTAAAAAAAAGACATAACATTGCAAAATAAGATGATATTAATAAAACACGTGTCTACTATTTCATAACCACAGGAACAAACAAGAAAATCAGTCAGCAAATAACCCAATTGGCCAACTATCAATGGAGAAAATAGATAAGGTATGACAAATGTGTTCTGAATATTGATTGTTCTGAATTCCAAGTGCTACCTGCCTAATTTAAGAGCAAAATTCTCATAATGAATACACGCAAAAATCACATTATTAATAAAAGGCAAAAATAGGCAAATACGACTAATATATCATCATCAAATCTTTAGACCCTGTATTACTGGAATGTAGCATCTAGAGATAGTCTTTAAGAATATGCATTTGCGAAAAGGTAATTTTATTCTGCTATTATGCAGCTTTAGAAAGCAAAGAAAATGGACTAGTTGCTCAGATCCTGTGTTCAGCATGCATTAACTATGTGCTCTTTCCTTGGATATATCCCACATCAGATGAGTTGATGCTGCCACAGGGCAAGGACACAGTATTCATGCATGAACTTTTGCAAAACTTTGAATGAATACTAGCTGAAAAGTTCTACTTGGGTTTAGATAGTTCTCTCACTGTTAGCAAGTCCACAGTACATTAAATTTCTAGTAGGCAACGAGGCCACAGTAGAGGCAAGTTTTCAATGAATCAACCTTAATAACCTTCCCTTAAATAGTCTTTGATTAAATATTCTACAAGAGGAGCTGGCCAATAGTTGAATCTGGTAAGAAAAGGGTAGCGATAAAGGGAAAAAAAATGAGAAGTTAAAAAAACATCATGAAAATGTGATAAAGGAAAACCTTCACATGGATTCCATCAACAGTGGATTAATCAAAGCATCAGCAGGTAAGGAGGGCATGAGGAGAGAGAGTGGACTACAGATTGCCAGAAGTTGAATAAAGAGAAATTCTTCCTGGGCAGAGAAGGTAGGCCTTACACAGACAATAGGAATTGGATAGAATCACAAAACATAGCTACTGTAGTATTACACCAGCAGTTCACATCCAAAACTGGATTTTAAAATACACATGCAGGAGGATATCTGTATAAGGAATGATATTATAGCAATAGCTCAAAGTAGATAATAACTTACTCAGTGTGAGTTTGGACACATAGCTTCATAATGGTCAGATATCTATAGAATAATGCATCCAGCAATTCACAAGTCTTATTATTTTCAGAAGTTCACAAAATATTGTTCCAAGTTAGGTAATATTTTTGACCTTGAAAATGTCTAAACACACAAATTTGAAATGATTTCTCTTTCCTTACTCACTTAAACTGGAATGAAACCAGAAACAAAAACTGGTACAGAAAAAATAAAGCATATGCAGGCTGAAGACTACATATTTGAAAAAGTAGCAGGACGTTGAAGAAATGAAGAAAGAAACTAAGATATTACAATGAAAATGAAAATGTATTATAATGTAATCTATGCAAGACGGTGAGAATTGGTCAGATTTCAGTCCCTTGAGCTCAGATTGGCTAGATCGTGTGCTCAAATATTCGTTGATTTTTTGCTTGGTTGGTCAGTGGCAAATTGGGCTCTGGTTTGAGGGTCAGAGTTTGCTTCTTTCACTGGCTCTTATAGCTTTTTGGCTCTAATTTTAGGGCTAGGACATATATCTTTCACTGGCTGTGATTCTAGGTCTAAAGTGTATTTCTTTGGCTCTGGTTTCAGGGTCAGGGTGTATTTCTTTGGCTCTGGTTTAAGGGTCAGGGTGTATTTCCTTGTCTCTGATTACAGGACCAAACTGTGTTTCTTTGCCTCTGGTCAGGGATGTTTGCTTTGCATGATCCATTTCCCCTACATTCCATTTTCCCTGTAACCAGTTTTGAACCAGTTGCGGAGGCAAAAGGGGGTAGGATTTGCTGAAGAAGAAGGCAATATTGGGTGAAGACCTTCTTTCCGAGAGTAGAGACAGAACCTGGAAAAGAATGTAGCAGAGCAGGGCTGTAAGACTTTGGGAAACTTTCGAGTTGTTCCTCTCAGGGGCTCCAGAACGGATTTGTAACAATTTCACTCACAAAGTCCTTCTCTGCTGGAGCAGAGTTGTTACACTGGGGAAACCTTTCCCTAGAGCAGGGCTTACTATGACCTTTGGTATTCCTTGGTTTTTGGTTGCCAGGATACTTTTCCATCCAGACTGTAATGCTTACAATGACATCATGAAATCAGCAGTCAAATGGATGCAAATTGAAAAAAAATAATCCTGAGTGAGGTAACCCAGACCAAGAAAGACAAAATATTCTATGTTAATTAAATAGTAATCAAGCTACAATTCATAGACCCAGAGAGGTTAGATAAAGAGGAGGGCTCTAGGGAAGATGCATGGACCTCCCTGGGAAGGAGAAAAAAGAAAAGATATTGCAAGTAGACTGCAAGTGAGTGGGGAAAGGAGAAAGAGGCATCAGGAGTCAGGGCATTGATGGAAGGAGAGAATGCTGGGAGAGACTGCTGGAATTGGGGAGCACAGGGGGCTGTGTAAAAACCTCCGAATACAGTGGAATCCTCCTGGAGTTTATAAGGGTGATGACTTGTAATGATGGAGGATTTGTGGAAATGATGAGGTTCTATTGGCTGGTTGTAGCCTAGTCTTTATGATCAGTTACTCTCCTTAAAAGGGGCATTTATTGCTACTAAGGATTTGTATTACATGCTGATAAACCACTGTAGAATGAGGCAAGGAAGAAGTTGCATTTGAAGTGCCTACACTTTGTTATTTCAATTAACCTCAGTTTCAGCTTCTTAGCCCACTCCCATCTGAATCCAAACACAGAGTGCCTCCGAGTGATGCAAGAGAATGTTATCTGTCTTCCTTCTCTGTAACTCCCCATGTATTCTGTCCCATAACTTCCTCATTGCCATTCAGTTTGTCAGAACACTCCCAATAGAATTTTCCCTTATAAACATTTGTTGAAATCTGTCATTTACTAATAACCTTTCTGGATCTTTATGGATCTTTGTTGGTAAGGATTTATTTCTTTTAAAGTCTTGCTTTACTGTGTTATTATATTAATTAGATCTTAGATGACAGGAGACTAGTCAGTACGCTCAGTGAGCCATCTGAAGTCAGAGATGTCAAGGATTCATACTTGTTTTTGCTTCATAATTTTAACCTGACCTAAAGAAAGTCTTCAAATCATTGCCTTTTATAATCACAGTTGACAGATGAATTTAAGATAAATTATTTCAAGTTCTTTGTATCCAATTAATTGCATTGAATCTATATTTTGTCGTATATGAAGAACAAGACAGGTCTGTTTATATTAGATAAGCAAGTGTCAGCCCAAGAGGCAACACTTGTAGGAGGTGTGAAATATATTATTCTGAAGACTCTAGGCTGCATTCTAGCTGTAGACAGCTACAACTAGTGGTAGAAACTCCTCCAATGTCAGCATCATTTAGTACTGACAAACACCAACAATGACAATTAGTAGAAATACAGAGCAGAGAAAATAAGAATACTGAAGTCTGTGCAACAAATATTTAAATCAGCATTTAAATATTTAATATAAATTTTTGGGTGAGTAGTATTGAAAAGCTAGGCATTTTTGTCCTGAATATTAAGATTTTTTTCCTAGAAGTGGTGATGTGGGAGTGTCATATATCAATCTGTTGATTTCATTGGTTAAGTAATAAACAAACTGCTTGGGCTCATAGCTTAGAACATAGGTGGGTGAAGTAAGCAGAACAGAATGCTGGGAGGAAGAGGAAGTGAGGTAAGACGCCTCAGACAGAGACGCCATGCTGCGCTCTTCTGGGGAGAGGCGATTCAGCTCCTACCCAGGATGGACGTAGGCTAGAATCTTCCAGGTAAGCACACCTTGGGGTGCAACACAGATGATTAGAGATGGGCTAAATTAATATGTGAGAATTAGCCTAGAAGAGGCTAGATAGAAATGGGCCAAGCAGTGTTTAAAAGAATACAGTGTCCGTGTAATTATTTTGGGGCATAAGCTAGAGCCAGCCAGGCAGCTGGGGTGCTGGGGACGCAGCCCTGCCGCTCTTATCACTACAATGTGGCAAATGAAATATTTGAAGACAGAATGAGAAAATGACTGATAACAACTAAAACAGAAATAATATGATGTGGATTGTGTGATTAAGCATCTCTAATTGCGTAGAGATTTGGGACTATCAGCCTATGCACACTGATGCTGCCCACTAGGCAGCTATGGTTTACATTCTGTACTTGCAAGCTTGTGATAGCTGTTGACTGGGATTCTGACATAGTTTTGAATTTAACCCTTTTGTTATATTAGCTCAGATATGGGTAGTATTCATTCTTAACTTCTTTACCTTTCAGCATAGGGTGCAGATCGAGGTAAAAGATCCAGTAAAAAATTGGGCTTCCCTCAACATGCCCAGCATTTTCATGCTTGGACACAAATCAGGCTTACATGGAACAAAGCATGGGGGTTAGTTTCCCAACAATCACTATCCTGTTTGAAAATCTCATCCCCATTGTCTTCTGCTTTTCCCAATGCATCAGTTCCCCCAACACATCCCATATTTTATAGACTGTTCAGAGCAAAGGCCTAAGCTTATATACAGTACAGTTTTACAAGAATGGAGACACCTTAGTTGCAATCCCTGACAAATTTTCTTTTCAATCTACTGACTCTTCACCTCAATAGAAATGAAATAAACTTGAAAACTAGTGAGATAGTCTCCATTGTCGGTACACTGTGCCCTTTCATGGAGACGTTTCTCTTCAGTTTGAAGCAAGAAGAAAGCCATATTGTGGGAAGTGATGATGTTTGCTACTGGGCCTTTGTCAAAGACAAGGGAACCTTTTTTATATTTATAGACCTCATGTCTGGAAATCGTATCTCATGGTCTATTTCTCAATCTTTATGTTTTCTTTAGGATGTGACTTAATTTGAAAAGACCACTTTCAGATATTTAACTGGGGGGGGGGCGGGGAGCTAAAGGTGAAATTTACCTTTAAAAAATTGAGAATCTTTATTTTACTGGCAACAAAGCCTGGCACAGAATAACTTTTCACCACAAATCTTATTGAAGACTGGAGAATAGGTTGTAGGTTGGTTATCCCATATTCCAGAAAGAGAAAACAGATCCAACTTAAGTCTTTCTCTATGACCAACCAACAATTACCGAAACCAAAGTAAAATAAAATAAAAAAACAAAAACAGATTTCCTAACTACTAAATAATAATTGGATCCAGTAGTGGAAACATCTACATTTATGGCAGGGTCTTTCTATTCAGAAACTGCCATAAACTCTCCATACACATAGTTTATATTTTGCTATCTTTGGGATCTCATGAGTGGTAAATATACAAGGGTATAATATCTATATTAAGTACCCACAGCTACCTGACAAGTTACCTCAAAGCATAGTAGCTTAAGGGCAGCATTCATTGTGTTTACGTGAATTCAGAGCCAGAACAAGCTTAGCTGGGCCCTTCAGCTCTCCCAGCTCTTCTCTCAAACGGCTGCAATCAAGTTGTTGGATTGAGTTGCTACCTTAGCTCCAACTGGGCAAAGATCCACAAAGATACTTTGTTATCTGGAGGTTGTCAAAACTCAATGTCTCATAAATGGATGAATTGAAGACCTTACTTTCACACCAAATACTAGCCAAAGGGCCCTCTCTCTTCATTCCTTGACATGGAAGTCTCTCAGAGTAGTTAAAAACATGACATGTAAACTAGATGGAAGACATTTCTTTTACAAGGTATGCTCAGACAGAAGTAGTAATATACGTTTAGCTTTCCATCAATGTCATACGCAAGTCTGCATGCCCAGCTTACATGTCAGGTGAGAAGATTACACAGTGTCTGAACATCCGGAGGTAGCCATCATTAGGTACTACCCCAGATGTCAGACTTACGACAATGTCCTTAAGAGTCAAGCTGCCAAAGGGGATTAAAGTTGGAATTTAAAGAGGATAAAGCATGGGAGCTTATTCACGACAGTGACAGAAGCTGCCAAATGCTGTCAAAGACCTCTCCCTCTGATATCATGGCAGCACCCTCAGATTTACCTTTTATAGCCAATCCATTTCCTTCAGCCTCCTACTCAGTTCCTCCCTGTCAGAAGCATGGCTCCTCAAAGCAAAAATGAAGGTGATCAAGTCAGAGTTTCCAAACTGCATCTAATCCACTGAAAAAAGATGGCTGTGTTTGTCTACTCTTCCCTTTGTAGTCTGATTTCAGAGGAGCTATTCCTGTTTGAGGAAAATACCTTTGCTGCTAACCGGCTGGATTCTCAAGGATTTTACTGCTTATCTTTTGTTGTGTGCCTTCATCGCAGCACCTCTGATGGCCTCTTTCAGGACATGTCATTTTCCTGTTTCTCTCCCATTTGCCCTTTGTCTCCTTCAGATGCTTCCCATTGATTTCCAAATGGGTTTTCTCTATAATATACTTGGATGTGGTGAGCATCTCCAAAAGGCAGATAACTCTTGAGAATGTGACCCATTTAGAGTTAAATTCAATTTTTTCTTCTTATAACTCAGCTGAATTTCTTTTCTGCATCATTTAGTACTTTTGACTATGTGCCACCTTCTAGTGATGTAATCTTCGACTTCCATAATGTCCCCTTCCAGTAAGACTGGTCTGCCCCTCTATCCACTGTTTCTCAGTCTTTTTAGGACTAGAATGTGAGCCTCATCCAGGAACAACCATTTTTAGTGTTCTAGACAAGCCCCTGCAGTGTTCTCATTATGGGAGTTTTCCTGAAATACTTTGAGAGAACGTGAACAAAGTAGGTGGTTCTTCCAATTGGGTGCAATGGCCAAAACAGACTATATTTTTATTTGTAATGGTGAGGACATCACCATCAAAACTGAGAGCACTTAGGAAAGAAGAGTTTTGTTGCACTCTGAGAAACCCATTTTATGGAACTCCAGTAGGAGGCATAAACCTCAGAGATCTGCATCTCCGCAGATAGTGTCGCGGTTCAACACTAGTGGTGAGGTGGGGAAGAAAGTAAAATAACCAGCAAAATGAAGGTTGGGAAGTTAGCGGGGGATTGTGTCATTTGGAACATCATCTATACTCGGGTTTATGCAAAAGCACACTAAGGATTTTGTCAACACCCACGACAGAATCAATAAGCTAAGCTCACTGAATAAATTGAAAATATCCATATTGCTTCTTTAATATCATGTCACTTTGCGTTACTTGTTCAATCATGTTTACCACACATACTTTACAAATAACTCATTTCTAGCATTGATTTCATTCAAATAAATAAAAAATAAATAAATGTGTTTGTGCTGATTCAAAAACCAAAGAAACCATAGGAGTTAAAAACAATACTTCTTTTAAGTAAGAATCATAATGAATTGGGTAAGTATACCATGAGTGACACAAATGTCATCAGGGACAAAAAGAAATCAGGGACAAAGTGTGTGCTCTACAGAGGAAGTACTGCAGTTAACTAGTAAAACCACTGTGAAAATTTCAAGAGAAACACATTTTAGATAAAATGAAAGAAAAGAAAACATCTAGTTGAAAATAGGGAACCCAAAAGAGTCAGAGTAACATGCACCTGTAATCACAGAACTTGGGAGGCTGAGGCAGGAGGATAACATGCTCTAAGCTAGGCAGAGCTACCTCAGGAAACTCTTACAAAGGGAAACAAATAAAGAGTGAAAAGGATGAAGAAAAGTGAAACTATGAAACGTGAACAGCTAAAATACATTTTAATGATGTAATTGATTGTTTTCAATGTGAATTTCTTAAATATACAAAATTAACAGCAGAGATTATGCAGGCAAAAGAAAAAATAAGGAATTTAACAGATATCAATGGAATTACAAACAAGACGTCAAGACATAAAAATTAATGACATTTAAAAGAGTTGTTCCTTTAAGATAAATACATGTGGGAATCAGAAATTTGACTCAGTGGTTAAGAACGCTTGCTGAAGGTGTGAACAAATATGGAGACCCACAGTCAGACATGACACAGAGAGTGAGAGACCTTGGAAAACTCATCCCTACATGGGACGTCTCCATCAGATTCTTTCAGGGAACCCTGCAGAAGAGAAGGTAAAGGATAAGAGCGAGAAGGGATGAAGGACACCAAGGAAGCAAGGTCCTCTAAATTAACATAAACAAAGCTCACATGCACTCAAGAGACTTAAGCAGCATGCAGAGTCTACACTGGTCTGCACCAGGTCCTCTTTCTCTCTCTCTCTCTCTCCCTCTCTCCTTCCCTTCTTCCCTCCAACTCCCTCTCTCTTTCTCTCTCTCTCTCTTGTCCATTTTAGTGTTTTATGGGATTATCAAGTATACAAATGAATGAGTCCCCAATTCTTTAACCTTCTATGCAACTTTAATGTAATAGGTTTTGTTTATATTTTATTTCATTATATTGTGTTAAAAATGAATGAATTAATTAATTAATACCTATCCAGTAGGGTAAAAGTTAACAACTGAACTGTCACTTATACCTGCTGGGAAAGGAAAACTCGGTTTTCTTTAATAGAATGATACTAGTTTTATCAAAACAGATCTCATGTACAAGAGTAGCTGACCAACATATAATTGGACTCCGTAGTTTTTTAATGTGCTTCTTCTTGGTTAAAATTTGTTGTTCCTACTTTCTTTGTTAGTTTCTGTTTTTCTTTTTTTTTTCCTGTTTTGTTTTGTTTTGTTTGGTGGGGAGAGGTATTGTGTTTTCTTGGTTATAGGTGGTTTTGTTGTATTGGTCTTCTGTTGGTTTTCTGAGAAAAAACTTAATGTTGAGTGGAGAAGACCTAGAAGGACTTGGGGGAGGGGAGAACATTATCAATATATATTTAAATTCAAAAGTAGTTTTAAATAATAGAAATATAATAAGAATAAAAATAAAAGAACACTTGCTACTCTTGCAGATGACTTAAATTTGGTTCAAGTCACCCCCTGTAACCCTAGCTACAGTGGATCCAGCACCCCCTTCTGGCCTCCAGGAGCACCAGCACAAATGTGGCACACACAGTCAGCACAAGCACATACATATGAGTAAAATAAATAACTTTTAATTGTGAAAAAATTAAAATATCAAGAAATGTGATCAACCTCTACTCAGGCTGCCCATGGGAAAAAAGAGCAATAATTTTCCCACATCACAATTGCAAAAAGGCCATCATAACAGATTCCATGAAATGAATGTTAACATACTGTAGAGTAAAGAAATTAAGTTGACATTTAATAACCTGTTCCAAATGAAAGCACGGGCTTCTGGATGAGTTCTTGGGTGAATTCATTCGAACACTTAGGGTGGATAGGATCTCAATAGGACCCAACTATTTTCAGGATATTTTTGATTTTTTTCTCAATTCTTCTTCAATTATTGTACACACTCTTCCAGAAAGTAAAATCAAATTTTTTTGTGGCTTATTTTAATACCAAAACTAAGCATAGGTATTACAAGATAGAAAACTTACAGGCATATGCCTCTTACTAATATAGATATAAAATTACCAAATAAAACATTAGTGAAAGGACTATCTGCTCTAATCAATTTGGATATATACTCAGAAAACTGACAGAAATTTTAAAATTAAGTTATACTATCAAATCAATAGATAATTGAAGAAAAGGAATATATTTTTTGGAGAAGTGCTTGCTAAAAACCCTTCACCCATTCATGAGACTTTCATCAAAGAACTAATAAAATGTAGTTTTAGGCAGGTATGGCAGCACATTGCTGTAATCTCAGCACTAGGAAGGCTGAGCTAAGAGTCTCTTGGATGTAAAATCACGCCTACACAGGATGCTCAAGACCAGGCTGGTCTTGACTCTGCCCCGACTTTATACCAATTTATCCAAGTAAATAATAAACATTAATAGGCAAAATTAAAACAGCATCATGTCTAGCAAACCAAGAAATTTCCACCTAAGACTGTGAACTAAGCCAGCATGGGCTCATTACCATCCACATCAGCTTTAAATAGTTTACCCTGACAAAGACAAGGACGGGAAAAAAGGTGTGTAAACCCTTCCTCTCAAAAGCTTTTATGGCATGTGAAACCAGGAAGCATGCATAGTAATGGCACAGGCACATGGCTAGTTTATAAAAAAGTTGCTTTTTGTATTAAAACACGTGCAGTGAAATACCAGAATTTGGGGGGGGGGGGGTTAAATATGATTTGCAAAAGTATAGGTACTCTGGTATAAATCAGAATCTCTATGCGTAGAGACATTTAAATTCTTATAAAAACAGCAAGTTATAAGCATCAGAAATACAATTTACAGAGAAATCAATGTCTGGAAGTCATAGTCACTCAAGTAGACATGACCACAATAAGCTCCCAACTACCTATCTCGGGGTAGGCTGTTCTTTCTCTCTGACCTATCAACTACCTATCTCGGGGTATGCTGTTCTTTCTCTCTGACCTATCAGTTCTTTTAGGCCTCACAGTTAGCATAGCTGTCTGATCAATGCTCCGCAGTAAACATGTTTGTTTTCTTGGCGTTTCTATTGACTATAAATTAGAAATAAACTCATAATGTTAATTGATACCTATGAACATGCATATGGATGATTCCTATGGATGTGTGTTTGTATAAAACACCTAGAACAACAGTGTATTTGATTGTATGCCTGTTTTTAATAATGACATTATCTACTTCAAAAGTTACAAAAATGCATAGTTTGATATATTATGTTGTAAAATATGTGTATAGTAGTTGCCAGTGTTCTAGGAAAAACAACATTGGTCTCCTGTTTACAGTTGCTGCTCTTTGACTGTGAATATAATTAATGCATTTCAAATCTAAATGAAAGAAATAAATTGCCTAGTGTCACTACCATAAAAGTCATCTTTTTTCTCCTCTTTGGAGAGTGCCACCATCGTACTCTCAAATATATAGAGGAGATAATAAAAATTGAAAAAACTAACAAAAGTTGACTCATTATATAATTATTTAACAAACAAGTATCTTTCTTACTTTTTCTGATAAAAGTCATTTCTCATCAACTACAAAGACAAAGAAGAAACAAAACTCAATAAATTTGATTATATCACTAGGCAAAATAATGTATGAGATGTTGTTCTTCTTATGGTAAATAAACAATGTTGATAAAAATACCATAAGCTCAATACAACAAAAAAAATCCCTGAAACTTTTAGGGGTAATAAAAGTCAAAGGATACCTATAAGTGACAAAATCAAAATGGTGAGGTTTAAATACTGATAATAGCATTTAAAATTTATGCTAACTTTAATAACTTTTTATTCACGAAGCATCCATTTTCATGGAGTCATTGCAATGCTCATGAGTTGGGTGTCTTCATTAGTTTGGAATTCTCACACAGGACATAAAATTGGACTAGAGCATGGCTGAATCAAAAAATAAAAATATTTTCACATGTAAATGAAGAAGGACTCTCAAAAGAAATTCCACACTAGCTCAGAATTGAGTATAATAGAGGGTTATTTATTTAGGGGTGGATTCACAGATCACAATCCCCTGCTGAAACAGGGAACAGCAACTGAATCCCGCAGCCAGAAAAGAGGCTACTTGTATACTTTACATGGGCACATATAGAATAAGAGGCCACACCCAAGTGGGTGGGTAACTTAAAAGCTTCTGGCAGTAGGAATTTCTACAGCATGCAATAAATTTCCAGATGGCAAATATATCCTGATAGCCTTTTAGAATTTGAACACACAGAGAAACTATACACTCAGAAAGGGTGATTGGAAAATTGCACAAAGCACTTTAACTGGCTTCATGACATTTTTTGAACAGTGGCAATTAACGCAGCCATTTCTTAACAGAAAGAGGCCACTTGTATTCAAGCACCAGTTAGTTTCCAATCAGCTCTGTCATTTTCCTCATTGCCTTCTCCTAAGTAAAGTGAGTAGAAGGTTGAGGCAAAGAGTGATGTTTCCCACTGTCCAAAACGGCAAGACAGTGTATTTTAGTAATAAAGTCTTCATTTGCTAAAGATATTATGAAATTAGGGATAATAGTAACATTTGCCTTTGGGTACTGAAACAGACTTTTAAGTTTTATTCTTAGTTCTGAATCATTCTACCCCAATGCAGTGCTGGTGTTAATAGTTACAGTCAGCAATGTACATTTTCATAGCCCCATAGAAGCTAAGAATAATCACTTTTATATGTAAATACATTTGGCATAACTACCTGAAAGACTGCAAGTGGTGGCTGTAGTTATTAATGAGGCTTCACTTAATCTGATGCTCAGCCAAATTACACACTAAGAAAAATTGAAGAAGTTGAACATGATCTCAGCCCAAAGACCATATTTTCCACATTTGATAAACAGCTATGTTGTGTAAAATTGCTTAAGTTTTAAACTGGGGGTTACTCTCCGCAGGGTGTGACATATGTAATGTTTTTCAATGTTTTGTTGTGGGTGCTTGCTTTTCTAGTCCTTGCACATGACGTGGCTAACATCAACAGTGAGAGCCAGAGTAGGGATGAACAGAAGTTGCGTTGTTGCTTCTATTCTTCTGTCATACTCTCTGTCTCTGTCTCTGTCTCTGTCTCTCTCTCTCTCTATCTCTCTCTCTCTCTATATATATATATATATATATGTGTGTGTGTGTGTGTGTGTGTACATATATGTATGTGTGTATAATTTAATATAACATAACAATAGTTTACTTGAATGAAGTTGTGCTTTGTAGTATAGTTGATATAACAGGATAGATCATTTTAGCACACATTCTTTGGTTGGTAGATCCAGTATAGGTCATATACCATACTATACACTATAATATGTATACCCAGGACTCCCTGGGGAAATTTACTCATCATTTCATTGTGCTGACAAGCCCATAAGCATTTTTTGTTCTGTTTTGTGAGAGACATGATACTTCAGTCCACACTTGCACCTCTCACCACTTTTGTCCTCACCATTGTACATCATTTTCTTAACATGAAATAATCATGTGTTCCCCTACACCTCATTTAAATGCTCTCTTCTTGCTCATATTCATCTCACATCTGCTAGTAAAGACTGGCATCCGTCCATATTTGAACAGTTTCTATTTTGCTAAGTGTATTTTTCCCTTTGTATATTCCTCTAAAAATAAGACCTCCACAAAACCAGAAGATAGGTTCAAAGAAGCAAAATACATCCACAATTGACTTGGAAATTTTGCTTCTAATAACTTTCCTATTCTGGGTTCATAATGCCAATACTTGCTTAGATAGTTATAGCTTATAGTTATAGAAAGTTACTACAACATATTATTCAAAATTTAGTTGAATCTTTATCCCAGAAAAACTACTCAATTTTACTGAAACTTCTTTGAATTGCATATGGGATGGCTAACTTTGATATCTGATTAAGATAAGTAAGAATTCAATTAAGAGCTTGAATATATATAAAGAAAAATTAGCAGGTTCCCCCCCCCAAAATTATCTTAAGGATTTGGGTTTGCTCTTATTCAAACTTCTCTAAGTTATAAATGTTGAATATTTTATTTCATTCAGAATTTGGCTGATGATAATCCAAAAAGATTGAGACTTTGTCTCAACTAATAATATGAAATGTGAAATACACTTTGTCTTTTGAAGAATGTCTAAATTTTATGAGTTGGGTGATGATTGAGTGATATGATCTTGTATTTTTTGTCGGGCGAGAGGACTATGCATATCTGCGCTAATTGTTCCATGCCTGGATTTTTTAATCTAGTAGAATTCTTTGGGATCTGCATGAATTTCATTTAAAAAAATCAAAGAAGATGCTTTTCACAGAGTGGAATTACCAACCATTCCCTCATCAATATTTAGAGATTCTGCCAGGCTGCACACTAAACTCATCAGAAAACCTTATTCTCCCTTCTATTTTGACAAGGAATTTAATCCATCAAGAATGTGGTAATTTTCATAGTCTATAGAATATAGATCCAGAGGAATTTTAATGTATGTCTCTATTAAATGGATCTCCAATTTAACAATGGATTTCCTTTTATTTCTATAGATTTTTGCCTTCATTATTTCTTCCCTTTCTTATCCTTCTCCTCCCCCACCTCCTCATTTTTTTTCTTTTCCTAAGACATGGTCTTACCTTTATTTATCCTTAGTTGGCCTGGAACTTACAGAGATCTGCTTACCTCTGCTTCAGGCTTCTGTAAAATCAGTTTGTACTGTACTTAGTCATATGTTTCTGCCTTCTGTATTTTACTTGCAAATAAAAATCTCATAACTGTATTACAGTATAATTAAATAACAGTATAATTAAATTCTTTTCCAGTTGTTACTCCCTAAAACACACACTTTGGTTCACAATAACAATGCATATTAATAAAGGGAAGTTCAGTTCCAAAAACTCGTCTTTTCTTTACAACTTTATTTTTTAAAATTTTCATATATTTTGGTAATATTCCTTCACCTTCCTCAACTTCTCCAAGGTTCTCCTGTTTTCTACCAATCCAACTTCATGTTTTTTCCAAAATCAATGAAACAAAATCTCTCTCTCTCTCTCTCTCTCTCTCTCTCTCTCTCTCTCTCTCTCACACACACACACACACACACACACACACACACACACCACGACCGTGGGGTCTGTTTTGTGTTGGCCAACTACTCTAGAGCATCAGGCCTACCATGGAGTGTGGTTGAAATACCTAGAGTCAATCCACTGAAGAAAAAAAAAAAAAACCTGCTCTTTCCTTCTCCAAGCAGCTATCAGTTACAAATAGCTTCTTCTTTAGGGGTGGGACTTTGTGCCTGCTTCCATTTCTCCATGCTGGGATTTTCTCTGGCTTAAACTTGTGTGGGTCTTGTGAATGCTTTCACAGTGAGTCCATACGTGTGTCAGCCCTGCTGTGTCTGGAAGAAGCTGTTTCCTTGGAGTCATCCAACACCTGTGTTTCTTATAATTTTCCTACCTTCTTTTTTTGCATAGATAAATCCTGGGCAGGTCTTGTATTCCTCCCTGCATTCAACTTCACAATTCAGAACTTTAGAACTGTGAGGACATACCTTCCTTTCTTCCTTCTCATCTTCCTTCATTAATTAAAGGAGATCTCACCCTATTTTCCATGCTTGCCTTGAAATCACAAACTTCCTCCACTGTCTAATCTGCTGTGTTGCAAGCATATACCACTGTACTTGGCTCTCAAAACAGTATGTTTTCTTCATATTTGTAAAAAGCTTCATTTAAGACAAATAACAGCAATAATTTTCATCATCTCTTTATAAACATGGGTGAGTTGAATTTTTGTGTACTAACCTTCATTAAGAAATGCTTGGTGTTTTTCTGGGACTCCTAACAGTGGGGATCAGGTGTGTTTCTGACTCTTTTGCCTGCTCTTGGAACTTTTCCTCCTATTGGGTTACCTTGTCCGGCGTCAATATGAGGGCTTTTGCACTGTCTTATTGTATCTTGTTTGGTCATGTTTGGCTGTCATCTCTATGAGGCCTGCTCTTTCTGAAGGGAAATAGAAGAACAGTAAAGCTGGGGCAGGGGAGGAGGTGAGGGGGAGCTGGGAAGAGTGGTGGGACGGCAAACTGGGTTGGGATATAGTTCATGAAAGAAGAATATATTTTCAATAAAAAAGAAATGGCTTTTGAAACTTGACAAATATTAATGTCTATATTATTTATAATTGAACTTGATTATCAAATGGTATTATCAATGATTTCTAATTAAAAACAAAGTTTTCATTTTGAAAATTCAACCCAGTCTCTGATGCACATGTCTGGTAGTGTCTCTGAGATCTACGACTTAGAAATCTTTTTTGTGCTTTATCAAAACATATGCCTCAGTACATTAAACATGATTGAGAGTTATGCAGCTTTTACAATTTTACATCATTTGATCACAATCTGTAATGAAATGTAGTGCAGTTTAAGCCAGGAGACACCCATTAATCTCGAAACAATGAATACTGACTTTAATAAAAATGTGTTACATGAAACACATGACTTAGCTGTACCTGCAAAGCTCCCTGACACTTCTATTCTTCTATTCTTCTATGTGTCCCCTTTTGTAAAAACTACACACCGGTTGCTTTTCTTTTGCTGACCCATAAGACTGGTGATACAAATTTCTACTTTGTCTTTTTAAGTGATGATCAAGTCACTTTTAAAAAAAAATTAGCTTCATTGATTCTTTGGGAGTTTCACATCATGCACCCCAATTCTGCTTGCCTCTCCATCTCCCCATGTCCTTCCCTCACCTCTATAGTGCCCCTCCAGGAATAAAAAAAACAAAGTAAGCAAGCAAGCAAAAAAAAAAAAAGACAAGATGAAAACAAACTAAATAAAGAAAAAAACTCTTTGCTTCTCTTCTTTCTTGCCTCTTCATTCCTCCTGGTGGCACTGGGAGTCTCGGTGTGTTATGTAGTACACCCTTTTGTCCTATCAGCTTTAATAGCAAATGTTCATTGCAATGGGTCACTGGTCTGGTTCAAGGCCTCTGGTTGCTGGTGCATCACTATCACTGGATCCTCTCCCTGGAATATCCTGTGGCCACCCCGAAGCTTTGAAGTCCTGCGAGTATCGTTCCATAGGAACAGTCCCTTCATGAGCTCCAGCGGGTCCTAGATGGAGTAGTTGCTAGGGTGGGTCAACCCATGGCCAGGCTGTGGGCCTGGGTGGTAGCTGAGCTGGTCAGTCCATGTCACTGTGGCCACCTGCCTCAGCCTAGGTCAGCTCTCCTACACCCATGTTCTCAGGATCAGCTCACTCTCACTTGTGAAGGTTGAGGCCATCTCTCCTGAGTGCAAGGGCAGCTCTCTTTCTACAGTGTTCAGCAAGAGGCAAGGCTGGCTTTCCCAGGGCCAGCAAAAGGCGGGGCTGGCCAGCATGGCCCTCTGATTTCATCTCTCATAGTTTCTATGAGCCCTCTGAGATGACATAGGGTACAGATATCAACACAAACCCCAGTTGCAGCTGGACCATGAAGCCAGACATGGCTGTTGGCAGCAGCTTGGGCGAGGTAACATCCTGGTTCTGGGCGGAAGCAATGGACACTCAGGGTGGGATGATTCTGATGGCCGCATGGCTATTGGACACCACCAAAGCCTCAGGTTGCTGCCCCAACCCTGGGTTTCTATGTGACCTTTGGCAGGAATACTGGACTCTTACTTAAACACAGATGACAGCTGCGATAGGACCCCAGACCCAGACATGGTTCTCAGCAGCAGCTGGATCTTAATATTACCACTGCCCCAGCAGCAGTATGTCTGTCAGACACCAACATTGCCCCCATCTCAGGTGTCTGCATGACATTCAATGGTAACAGGAGCCTCAGATATCAGCGCAGACGCTAGCTGCAGTAGGACCATGAACCCAGACCTGGCCTGCAACTGTAGCTCTGACCCAGATGTCACCATGGCAATGACTAGCAGCACAGGCCACTCAGATCTGGATGCATTCTGGCCCTTGAACACCGTCCTGGATTCAGGCAACTGATCTGACACTGGGTATGCTCATGGCTCTCCTTGGCTAAAGGAGCCACATACATCAATCCAGGCCCTGACCACTATAGGACCACTGATCCAGATATGGTCTTCATGAGCAACCTGGCCCCAGAACATACCATGTCTCTGAGTGGCAGCACAGGCCACACAGATCTGTATGGCCCCTGCTCTGGCATGGCCCCCAGACTCCAAACAAGCCACAGACTCCAGCCCAGATCCTGGGCTTCTGCATGGTCCCTAATGGCAACCTGGGGCACAGACTTCAACAGACACCCGCCAAACATGGCCCCAGGCAGCAGTTCAGCCTGGTCAACATCTTAATGCCAGGTGGTAGCCCTGGAGATTCAGATCAGGATGGCTCTGGCAGCAACCTGTTCCCTGGACACCAAAACCACAGACTGCGGCCCAGATCTGAGGTTTCACGTGGCCTTTGGTGGCAACATGGGCCAAGGGCATAAACATAACCTCAGCTGAGGTAAGACCATGGGCCCAGAGATGGTCCTCGGCAGCAGTGTGGACCTGTTTGTCACCATGGTTCCAGGTGGCAGCTAAGACCACACAAATTGGCATGGCCCCAGGAGGTGGGTGAGACCACTGGAACCAGCATGGCACGTGATAGCCATGGCAAAGGAGCCAAGGACATCAACACAGATACTGGCTACTGTAGGACCAGGGACAGGGACATCGTCCTTGTCAATATCCTGGTTGGTACATCACCATAGCCCCAGGTGGCGAGCAGATCTCTAATATCAGCCCACTCCTCATCATCTTCATTTCTTCCTTTCTGCAACTTTCTACAGTACATAAACCATTCAGTCCTTCCTTATCTACCATTTCTCCACCACATATGGCCTTATCATAACGAGGCCCACCTGCTCCCCGCTGCGAGGAACCTGGGCTGTCTTTCCCCCAGCCCAGGCAATGAGGCTCCTGGATGGTTAGCCCCCTCTGAGTGAAATCACATCAGGTGGGGATGTGGTTGCTTGTCTGCCAGCTGGGCCTTGAGACTCTGGCTGGCCAGCTGGTGATCTGGGCACTTAGTATAAAAGAGCTCAGCAATTTCAGGCATATATTCCGTTCATGCAACCCTTGATAACAAGGAAATCTCCACATGAGGAGACAATGTTATGCCACTACAGTCAAGCCTTCTTGCCTGTATTTTAAGTCATACACTCAAGGCTAAATTGACCGCATCTCTTTAGAAATTTGCCTAACTTTTTGACCTCCCTTTCTCCTTTAAATATTCTTTCTTGTCTCCTAGTTTTCTAGTCTTGTCCATTCTTGGATGAGCTGTTTCTTTTTTTTTAAATATGTGATCATTGTGATATTAAGTTATATTTTATATCCATTTCTTTTTATTTGTTCTTTTAAAAATGTATCTATACATATGTAGAAATATTTTATGTCTATTGTATTATAGAATATATAATATACACATTCTAATTTCTACCTTCCAATATGTTGATCTGTCTTTAATTCATTCATTTGGTCTTTTCCAATTGTTCCCTCTAGTCGCCTTTCCACTAACACTGGTCTCAACCTAACGTTAAGTATCCAGCACATTTATCTTCTTAGTATGATTTTCTTTAGATATCACTTTTCTTCAGTTTCCAAGACTATAATGACCAGCAGTAAATGTTCACTAGAACCAAGGATGCAAGCTTTAAGGCACACTTGCAAGGAATTAAGATCAGTCTCTGAGAATGCCTGTGAGGGATTCTCTTGGTTCTTTTAAACAGTGTAGTGAGAGCCTTCTAGATTGTGGGCAGGACCATTGCCTGGTTAAGGGACCAGGGACTGTGAGGAAGGGGGAGGGAAAGGGGCACAAGTATGTCCTAATTTACTGCTTTCTGTCACTGACTGTGGATGTAAAGACCTGCTGCGTTCATCCCTGCTGTCTGTCTTCCCTACAAACTTAGACTAAAACCTATTAGTGGAGCCAAATAAACCCTCCCTTCATCAAGTTGCTCCAATTGTGGCATTTTACTCCATCAGTTGCAAATGAGCTAAGACTCTGCCGTTTCCCAAATGCTGAAAATCAAAACCCACACTCACTGATCTAACACTCAGAGCTCTATGCAATCTGACCCAAACTCCTTTCTAGTATTTCAGTGTAAGTGATGATGGTCTTACCGAAGATGGCTCCCTCCTTCTGCCTGTTTTCTTTGTTACTCCATTCTCTGCCTTTCCTTTACAAGTCCTTCAGTCTTGGCATAGATCTGCTTTTCTAGCTCCTTGAAGTCTGTCCTTTAAACTTTCAAGCATTATGTTTGCCTTCCATGTGTCACACCATGGTCCCTTCTCAATCTTTCATAATGTAGATACAGATCTCGAAGCCATTCATATACACAACACTGATATGTACTGATATGTACATATTGATAACAATATGAATAATGCTAGAAGTTATCAAACTACTGTATTTTCACAAATATTTATTGGAACACACATGCATCTACTTTTTTTCTTGTTGCCTGTAACTGTTTTTGTGCTACAATAATAGCAATGACAACACTACTATATGGTCCCCAAATCCTATTTTATCTACTGTCTAGTTCTACAGAGAAAAGAATGTTGATACGTGATAAAATATATGAAAGGAAAGCATGGAAAAATAAACTTTGGATGCCCAGAGGGAGTCCAAAACAGATTCCAATCTGGTATATTGTTCCCATTCTATCACTCCCCTCTTATTACTGCTAGTGGGAGTTCCAGGTCAGCAAGGAAGAGGACATTCATCTAAGTCATATGGATTGGCAAATTAGTGAAGTACCCCTCAGGATCTCATCTGCTTAAAGGCATATACTGAGATACTATACATGATATCTTATAGTTAACAATTAGTACATCTGATCCTCACGAAGAGCCACTGAGAAGATGCAGCTGCCAGCCAATGAGAGCAAACAGATATCCATTGACGCTCAGAGAGTGATGACCATCCTAATGGCAACATAAAACCTCCCCATAGACTGTGAGAAGACATCTCAACAGGAAAGTTCCCCCTCTATATGCCGTAAGTGCATCTAGCTATCTCATGTTGTTAAAATCAATTTATTTTGGTAATTTAAAGATTAAAAATGAATACTCCAAGTAGAGAATTGAAATACTACTTTTTACACGAGAACTGGAATAGCTATATTTGTGTTATTCTATTCATAATTCCTTGAGTATTTTCATATACTTATTTATACAGCTAGTGAATCTAAAATTTCTGAAACTAATGTATATTTAAATTTGAATTCTGGGTGAGAATGGAATAGATTATTTTGAGTTATTCTAGCCACATATAATTTTATATTCATGAATTAAACATTCAGGTTTACTTAGGAGCCTCTATATTTCAAGCATGATAAAGATAGTATACAGTAAAGATATCTGTGATAGAATGATGCAGTATAAAGAGCCCTAGATTTCTATCAGCCAGAACCAGGTTTGACTCTGCCTTTCCAGATTGACTAAGCTTATTTAACGTCTTTGGAGTACATTTTGCCTTTAAAAAGCAAGCACTGTTGTGTTTTCCTCCGTAAAGTCTTTACTAGAATTACATATGATAGCTGCTCTTGCCTGTCTGTCATTTTAGGCTCTTTCTGCCAGGAGCTAGGAATGTCCTCTGCCTGTAGGATTGATGACTAGACCCAATAAGAGTCAATTACAAAGTCTGTATCCACCTGGTACATTTCTTCTTAGACCTAAGCTTGAAAATGAGAATTGTTCCCAAGATATTTCACAGAGGTGAATGTCTCTTTGCCTCTTTGTTCATAGAAAAGAAGAAGAACAAATACAGGAATGTGATAAAAGTGTCCTACCAAGTGTAGAAAGGCCACTTGTCTAAAGAGAGGCCAAGGAAGTTGTAACTTTGGACCTCTAGTTCTTATGTCACTAGGGATATTTTAGCACAGTCCTTACAATGCTTGTTAACGCTTCATTACTTGGAGCTAGTATTTTAATACAATATGAAATGGTGAGCAGAAGCACAAAAGACACATGCAACAGATGCTGGTTACCTTCTCACACCTCTGGGTAAGGGGAATTAGTTGAGTCATTTGATGTCCCTGTCATCACCATGTCCCTGGTTTGGTGCTTTCTGTTGCTGCAAAAAGAAACCTTTCTTGCTTCTTTATTTCTAACACTGGGAACAGCATCTGATACACACTAGATAAAGAGTAAATAAGAATATGTGAGACAGTGCAGTTTGCTGTGAAGCCTAATGGCCTGAGTTCAGTCCCTGAGCCTGTTATAGTGGAAGGAGAGGGCCCATTCCAAAGGCAGTCTTCTGCCTTTGCATGAGTTCTGTAACACTAGCATGCCCCCCGTTCCAATCAATCAATAAGTCTACTAATGAACAAATGCTTGATTAACTACCTATATTATCAATACCATAATAGATCACTACATATGTTTAAGAATATTAAAATTATATTAGCTGGATTTTACAATAACTGCACCTGAAAATGTAAATATAAGCACTCAAGAAAAGGGTAATTAAAATGTTACCTTTGCAAATGTATAAAGGCTACCCACCTTCAAATATTTCAAGAAATAAAACTTGTCAGTGCTTCCCTTTTTTCCATGATATTAAAGGAAATTTGACCCTAGCAATCTCCTTACCAAAAGTTGCAATGATCTGGTAATGATAACCACATGGATGCTTGGTTTTTCCACTGAGACACAAGGGTGACTGGACACTGATGCCAAACAGGGCTTTGTCCACAGCCCACTAGGCCAGTAAGTTACTTGAGGTCCTACTGTGCTGCGAGGCCTCTTGCTCTTCCTTGTCCACTTACATCTCTTGGATGTTCTTTCTCTGGAGCTGTTTGTACAAAGCCTACTCATTAATAACTCTATACATTATAGAGTTATATTATATTACTCTATATCTTGATCTTCCTAGAGTCTATACTGCATACCAGGTCATACCTCGCCTAGGTACAGCATAATTTGGCTAGAGAATCTGATTAATCACATAAACTCTTTGTCTTTCTAATCCTGATAACGCGTCTTCATATAGGAAAACTCCTTATCAATTTTTCCTTTCACCTGTTTTCTTCCAATTCTTGAGGGATTGTGAAACCTGCGTGTGTATCCCTACTTTCATATATGTTGCATTATCTCTACCCAAAAGCACAAAGACAAATTTATGAAGGAATAGTTTCTTTTTAAAAATTTAGTATTCTACATTAACATAATCATTTGAATTAGATGATACAAGGAGGGTGTTGATAAAAAACAGTTAGACAGGTTGCAGATGGAGCTCCATAATAAAGCACTTATCTAGCAAGTGAGAGGTGAAGTGGGAAAAGGGAAGAAAGGGATTCATAACAAGGAGAATGAACCCAGTGAAACTCAACAGACATTTACATTGGATCATGAGTTAGTTTTGTATTTATTTGAAAGAAACTATACCTCTCATTATGTATTACCCCCAGCGTATATAAGGTTTTAAGGAGTTATAATAGTTATCAATTTAAGGTCAGTGTCTCAAGAATATTCTTTTATTTATTTATTTATTTATTTATTTATTTATTTTAGAGAGAGGGTTTCACTGTAGCTATCAAGCCTGTTCTGGAACTAGCTCTTGTAGACCAGGCTGGCCTTGAACTCACAGGGATCCACCTGCCTCTGCTTCCCAAGTGCTGGGATTAAAGATATATTCTAAATACCTCAAACAGTGAACCAAATATGGACACATTTTATTCAAATATAGAAAAGCATCACTAGTCGAAAGCTTCCCAAACACAAGAAAAAAAAATGGCATGAACCCATCACTGTCAAAGTGGTGTGAACAGAAAGCATTTTTCCATAGACCCAAAGACAATTGGTGGGGATTTTGTTCGTTGCTAGTTTGACAGAGCTGAATGCTTGCAGGTGTCATCCAGTTGTAATACTTCCCCCAAATGCCTCTTTAGCTGGAGGTAACTGACACCCACTGTCAGTCCATTTATTTTCATGTCAGCTGCCGATGAGCAATTACTGGCACATTAATCTGGTGTTGCTCTCTCTGGTCCAGCCCTTCACTGAGTTTCAATAGCATTCGGTGAGCAAGAGGCACCACATGTGGGCTGTGTGTGACAAAACAGAATCTGAAGGACTAGAATGCACAGGAGGAGAGTCTAGCCTTAGTTCCATAATTTACTGGCACCGTAAGGTATTAGCATTAGCAGATTTGATACCTATTTCAAGAGAGGTATATTTCTGACAAAGCAAGGTTTTGTTTCTCTCTTAGAGGCAGGCCAATATACCTTTCACTAGTGGGAAACATGGATACATGAACTTAGAAATAAATTGCATATTATGCAGAAAGTCCACCTACAAAGTCATGCTTTCTAGAGAAATTTCTTTTGAAATAGAAACAAATATCATGCCCAGACATATAGAAATTTCCTAAACAAACCAGTGAAATACAGTATTCCCAATAATTTGCATTGTTCCCATTGGTTAATTTGCTACAAAAAATGAAATTTAAATATTTAGCTCAAAATTTATGCACTATTTCTGAAACTGTCTGAAACTTAAATTCTCAACACCCTACCATTCTAGTGTTTCCTTTACAAACCTTTTATTAGTTATCAGTTTATAAGACCAGACTCATTCTAAATGCTCTTATTCTTTTTATAACATATATATATATATATATATATATATATATATATATATATAAAATGAATCTGAATCACTGGAGAATTAAATGTATTATATTCTACATAAAGAATAGTGTTTAATAGTTTGATATTAATGGTGTTATTCAAAATATAAATTATTTAATTTGTTAATGATGAAAATTACAATTTTCACTCAATCCTCATTTTTGAATACATAAAAACATGAGGAGATGCATTTTGTTAAAGATACATGCTATTAAATGTTATTTGGCTCTTGCCTTAGAAATTGCAACGAAGAAACAAAGCCATAGAATTGCTCTCTCGTTAACACAAGATTGCAACAATCTTAAAATCATGCAAAATTTGCACATGTTGCAAAAACTTGCAAAAGAAGTTTAAAAACAAAAATACTAATCTGCAAAAATTTTCTAGCTTTTTAGACTGATGATCACAGCATTATATATTTTGAAAGTATTTTTTTTCAGAGCAACTAGCTGTAAAATCTATGAGCCATGCAACTACATATTTGTTAATCTACGGTATACTAGAAACTGCAACATTAACAACTTTCCATGCTATGACATTTAAGGTTTCTGAGCATTGTCGACATTCAATATTAATTTTGACTAGAATTTACATGATGACAATAGAAAATAACAAGGAACCTCTTAATCCAGTCATGTACATGGCTTAAGATTCATTCCGTGTGTTTGTTACTTACTACCCATATCTTTAAATAAATGTGTTTAAAGCACTTTCTTTGTCCAGGCAAAGCTGAGTATTTCCTGCTTGGCAAAATTTCCGCAGACTTCTGATGGTTACTAAACTTTTAAGTATCATTTACACAACAGCAGGGGGAAGGGCAGAGACATTTTCAAAATATTTGCATTGCAAGTATTACTTGCCATATGTGTTTGACTCAAGAGATTATAAATGCCCTTCTATACTTCTATATTTTTGACATGCATTTTGCTTGTCACTGAAAGCACAGCCTTTCTGTCTCATTTTAGTACAACTTTAACGCATTAAAGGGAGAGTGTCCTTGTAAAATGAGTGTCTGGTCACCATGAGTTTTTCACTTGTGTGTTTTAAAGTAAACTTTAACTTGATCTTGTTTTAGGAGGGCATTTTAGTATCTTAAACTTTGAAAGCTTCAGGATCAGAATTTAGGTTGCACCTAATAATTTCTCTGTGTACAATTAGAAGGTAGTATTTCACAGTCTGACATGAAGCATATGTTTTCAGCATGAACTGCTGAACATCACTAGAAGGAAACAGAAGCAAAAGTATCTGCCCTCTTCAAAGACCTCAGTCTGCTGCATATTGTGAGCCAACAAACTCATACTTCTTAAGGGGGGCCCAGAGAAGGAGCACAGACCACTTGAGCATAACCCCTGGTCATTAACAAGAAAATGAACACTAACCACAGAGGGGAAACTGTTCTTCTGAGATCATGCTGGATACACAAAATTACCTTCTTAGGCTACTCTTGCAAAAAACAGCATCTCACCCACAGAAGTGGCAACTCTTGAGCATTAGCTTCAGGAAGATAATTGTGGAAAAAAGATGAGTTCTCTGTCAAAGGAAAGTATTTTTCTTCCTCTACTTACTGACTCAAGTATTAATGGAAATAACAATCTCAGCATATAGAGTACAATATATGAAGTATTGAACATTCAAGAATGTAGAAGAAGAAGCAAGATGCAAAGAAATAAAGGAGTTTGACATATAACATCCTGA
The DNA here is from genome assembly GCF_018167655.1 of Microtus oregoni. Classification (NCBI taxonomy): domain Eukaryota; kingdom Metazoa; phylum Chordata; class Mammalia; order Rodentia; family Cricetidae; genus Microtus; species Microtus oregoni. The sequence continues at coordinate 446,911 of NW_024544551.1, forward strand.
TAACTAGCCACTACCTACCTGGAGTTATTAGATTTAAAGAGACATAGGGCAAACATCCATGAGTGTTTCATGTACAGCTTAATGAGTAAGAATAACTCTTCTAACTTCAGGCATTATGAGGAGTGCCAAACCCAATTGATGATGTCCGCTGATTCTGTTTCTTATGCCCTTTCAGTAAAGGGAAGTTGGAAACAACTCTATGACACCACAGTGAGATGTCTAACCATACCAATCCCTATTCAGGTCTTGTAATTCAGTCTTCAAGTGTTTTTTCTGTTCCTTTTTCACTCTTAACAAAACACTGAAGGTTTTTGATACATATAATTCCCTGGACCAAGAACAGGAACATGCAAGTATTCTAGTATTTATTTATTTATTTTTTCACAGTTCTGCCTGCCTCTGCCTTCTTTTTTTTATTTTTTTTAATTTTATTTTTTTAATTTATTTATTTATTAAAGATTTCTGTCTCTTCCCCGCCACCGCGTCCCATTTCCCTCCCCCTCCCCCAATTAAGTCCCCCTCCTCAGCCCGAAAAGCAATCAGGGTTCCCTGTCCTGTGGGAAGTCCAAGGAACCCCCACCTCCATCCAGGTCTAGTAAGTTGAGCATCCAAACTGCCTAGGCTCCCAATGAACACAGCGGACAATGAGGACTACTGAGAACTCAAGAACAATGGCAATGGGTTTCTGTTCCAACTGTAAGTATTCTAGTATTTAATATCTTATTTTCAGGTCAAAGGAAACAATATGATAGTTGTTATAATTCCCTTTCATTTCAGACAAACCATGATTTCCAATACAATTGAGCAAGGTCTCTTAGTATATCCTTATGCCAAGAAAAGAAAAAGATGATTTTCTTACATTTAATAATAGAAATATGTTCACAGTTAATCATTTAAACAATTGGCACTGATATCCACACTAGTTGTCTCATGACATATTTATAAACTGATTCCTGATCTTATCTTAGTGATGGGTGACTTATCTCACTAGTACCTCAGAGCTAGGGATGCATCAGTGCATGAAAGTGTTCCCTCAAGAATATCCTAAATTAAGTCTTCAGCTGACACTGAAACTCAGGCCAATATCTTGACTGTGGTCTTAGGATATGTTCACAAAGAAACATTATTGCCAGATTGATCTCATACCATCTGGGACCATCCATTGGACATCACTTGTCTTCCCCCATGGTGAACAATCCAGGAAGAATCATAAAAGAATGCATAAAGTGAGAACGACGTGTTTTATATTCTTTAATGTATTCTGAAGTATGTATCTCTATTATAACATCAGATCAATGTTCAGAAGTACACAAATGAAGATTTTATATAAATGAGGACCCTAGGATAAAGATCCTTAAGTATAATTCTTAGCCATAAATTTGCATAAATAAAGAACTAAAGAGATCAGATGTCTACACAGACATCCATAATAAACAATAGAGGGATAACATTATAGGATAAATGTTATAAATATTTCTGTTCAAGATGAGAGAAAGAAGGCACAGAGTTTATCAGTTTAACTACTCACTAGGAATTTTTAAGTATGGTGAGGCAGTGATAGAAAGTTCTTTAGTTAAAACTCAAACCTAAAAAATATTCTATATGACTCATGGCTCTACCCTCTGTGTAATAATCTATTCCCTCTAAGATATTTCTTACTAACCATGACAAGTACTTGGCAGTTGATCTAATTTCTGAGCATGCTTATTTCCAGTCAAAATTTAGACCCAAAGTTATACCCTCAAGTTTTACTTTTTCAGTCCTCTTCAATCTAAACTTTCTATATTTCTTCAATTTTTATAAAAAAAATAGTGTGAATCTATAAATTTTCTTAGAATTTACTTCATTTTAAAAGTCACAACCACCAGCCAAATCTAAAAAGGGAAATACACATAAACAAAAACCACCACAACCACCACCAGCATCACCACTACTACCACCGTCAAAAACAACAGGAAAATAATAGGAGTCAACAATCATCAGACATTGGTGTCTCTCAATATCAACAGTCACAATTCCCCAATAAAAACACAGAGACTAAGAGAATGGATATGAAAAGAGGATTCCTCCTTCTGATGCATCCAAGAAACACACCTCAACATCAAGGATAAACACTACTTTACTGGAAAAAGATATTCCAAACAAATGGGCATAAGAAGCAAGCTGACATAGCCATTTTACTGTCCAACAAACTAGACTCCAAAACAAAACTAACCAAAAGAGACAGAGAAGGACACTATATACTAATCAAAGGAAAAATCCACAAAGATAACATTTCAATTCTTAATATCTATGCCCAAAACATAAGGGCATCCAAGTTTGTTAAAGAAACACTCCTACAGCTGCAATCACATGTTGATTCTCACACACTGATAGTGGGAGACTTTAATATCCCATTCTAAGGAATGGATATGTCATCCAGGGGGGAAAAAAACCTAAACAGAGAAATACTGGAGCTAACAGATATTATAAACCAAATATATCTAATAAGTATTTATAAAAAATTTCATTCAAACACAAAAATACCTTCTTTTGAGCAACTCATGGAACTTTTTCCAAAACTGATAAAATACTCAGAAACAAAGCAACTCTCAACAGATACAAGAAAATTGAAATAGCTCACTGAATTCTATCAGATAACCTTAGTTTAAAGCTAGATAAAAATAACAACAGAAAGTTTACAGAATCATAGGAATTAAACAACTAACTACTGAATTAAAATGGGTCAAAATAGAAATAAAGAAATTAAAGACTTCCCAGAATTCAATGAAAATTACTACACAGTATACCAAAACTTATGGGACACAATGAAAGTGATACTGAGGAATAATCATGGGATTAAGTGACAACATTAAAAAAAAATTGAAGAAATCTAATACCATCAACTTAAGAACATACCTGAAAGCTCTAGAACAAAAAGAAGTAATCACACCAAAAATAAATAGACAGAAGGAAATGATCATACTGAGGTCTGAAAGCAATAAACTAGAAACAAAGAGAACAATTCAAGGAATCAATGAAACAAAGAATTGGTTCTTTGAAACAATCAACAAGTGAAAAACCCTTATTCAAATTAGCTAAAAGATGGAAAGACAATATCAAAATTAAGAAAATCAGAAACAAAAAGGAGACATAATAGACACAGAGAAAATGCAGAAAACCATAAGGCCATAATTCAAAAACCTATACTCCACCAAATTGGAAAATTTAAAAGAAATGGAAATTTTTCTCCATAGGTACCACTTACCAAATTTAAATTAGGATCATATAAAAAATCAATAAATTTATAACCCTTGGTGAAGTGGAAGTAGTTATTAAATGTCACATAACCAAAAATAGATAAATAGAATAGATAGATTATAGATAGATAGATAGATAGATAGATAGATAGATAGATAGATAGATGATCAGGGCCAGATAATTTTAGATCAGAATGCTACCAGAAGAAGAGTTAATACTAATACTCCTCAAGTTATTCTATAGAGTAGAAAGAGAAGTAATATGACCCAACTTGCTTTATGAGGCCAGTTACCCTGATACCCAAACCACATAAATGATGTGGGACAATGACCTTGCACCCTGTAAAGATTTGTTACTTGTATTTTAATAAAATGCTGATTGACCAGTATCCAGGCAGAAAGTAGAGGTGGGGCACCCGGGTAGGAAGTAAAGGCAGGGCACGCAGAACAGGAGAATTCTGGGAAGAAGAAAGAGTCTGTCAGCAGTCGTGACCTAGCTGCAGAGGAAGCAAGATGAGAATGTCTTACAGATAAAGGAACCAAGCCACATGGCTAACACAGACAAAAATTATTGGCTAATGTAAGTTATAAGAGTTAATAAAAACCCTGAGCTAATAGGCAAACCAATTTATAATTAATGTACACCTCTGTGTGTTTCTTTGGGACTTAATGGCTGTGGGACCAGGTAGGACAGAAACCTCGGTTAACACATAAATGTACAACAAATAAAAAGAATTACAGACTAATTTCCCTTAAAAAGATAGATGTAAAATGCTTAATAAAACACTTGCAAATAAAATACAAGAACATATTAAGAAGATCATCCACCTTGATCAAGTATGCTTCATTCCAGAGATGCAGGGATGACTTAATATACAAAAACCAGTATGTCATCTACCATATAAATAAACAAAAGAAAAAAGACATGATCATTTCATTAGATGCTGAAAGGCCTTTGACAAAATCCAACACCCCTTTCTTGATAGAAGTCCTGGAGAGATAAGGGATACAAGGGACATACCTATACACAATACAGGTAATTAACAGATCCAATAGCCAATATTAAATTAAATGTAGAAAAACCAAAAGAAGTGCCACTAAAATCAGGAACAGAAAAAGGTTGTCCACTCTCTCCATATGTTACTTGAAGTTTTAGATAGAGTAATAAGACTGCTGAAGGAGATCAAGGGCTTACAATTTAGAATAGAAAAAGTCAAAGTATCATTATTTGCAGATGATATGATAGTATATATAAGTAACCCTAAAAAATTTCACCAGGGAACTCCTACAGCTGATAAACAGTTTCAGCAAAGTAGCTGAAGAGAAGATTAACCAAAATGCTGAAGCCCTCTTATATACAAATGACAAATGAACTGAGAAAGAAATTAGGGAAACAGTACCTTTGATAATAGCCTCAAATATGAGTATAGATATAAATTTGTCTATATAATTTAAGTATAGATATTATCTTGGGTAACTCTAACCAAGCAAGTAAAAGACTGTATGATAAAAATTTCAAATATTTGAAGAAAAAATGAAAAAATATCAGAAGATTGAACAATATCCCCTAATTATGTATCCATAGTGAAGACAGCTATCTTAAAAAAGGCAATCTACAGATTCAATGCAATCACTATTAAATTCCAACACAATTCTTTACAGTCCTTGAAAGAAAAGTTCTAAGTTTCATATAGAAAAACGAAAAATCCAGGATGGCTAAAACAATCCTGAACAATAAAGAACTTCTGGAGGTATCAGCATTCCTGGTTTTCAGTTGGACTACAGAGCTATCATAATAAAAACCTGCATAATACTGGCATAGAAAAAGATATATTGATCGACACAATTCAACTGAGGACCAAGACATAAATCCACACACCTACGGACACCTGAGTTTTCATTAAGATGCCAGAAATATCCATTGGAAAAAAGACAATATCGTCAACAAATGGTGCTGGCCAAGGTGGATGTCTGTATGTAGAGGAAGGATAAGAGACCCATAACTACCACCCTGCACAAAAACTCAGCTCCAAATAGGTCAAAAACTTCAACATAAAACCAAACACATTGAATGGGATAGAAGAGAGAGTGGGGGGGGAATTGAATGCATTGGCACAGGAGATAATTTTCTGAGCAGAACATCAATAAAGCAGGCACTAAATTGAACAATTAATAAATAAGAACCCATGAAACTGAAAAGCTTCAATAAAGCAAAGGACACTACCAACAGGACAAAACAGCTGCCTGCAGAATGAGAAAAGATTTTTGACAACTCTACATCTAATAGAAGACTAAAATCCAAAATATATAAAGAACTCAAGAAACTAGTTATCAAAAAAAAACAATTTTAAAAGGGGGTACAGACATAAAAGGAATTCTCAATAGAGAAATAGCAAATGACTGAGAAACACTTTAGAAAGTGTTCAATATCCTTAACCATCTGAGAAATCCAATCAAAACTACTTTGAGATTCTTACACCTGTGAGAATGGCTAGGATCAATAGCAGAAGTGAGAGCTCATGCTGGTGAGGATGTAGAGCAAGGGGAACACTCCTAAACTGCTGGTGGAAGTGCAAACTTGCACAGCACTGGGGAAATCAATATGACAGTTCCTCAGAAAGTTAGGAATGGATCAAGACCCAACTATATTATACACAATAGATGCTCTATTCCATCACGCGGACACTTGCTCAACCATGTTCATTGCGCCTTTATTTATAATTGCCAGGAACTGGAAACAATCCCAATGTCCCTCAACTGAAGGATATATGAAGAAAATGTGGTACATTTACATAATTGAGTATTGCTCAGCAGTTATAATGTTGACATCAAGAAACTTGCAAGCAAATGGATGTAACTAGAGAAAATCATCCTGAGTGAGATAACCCAGACCCAGGAAGATAAATGTTGTATGTATTCATTTATGAGTGGCTGTTAAATAAATAACCAAGCTATAATTTGTAGACCCAGAGAGGTTAAGTAAACAGGAGGAGCCAAGGAAGTAAGGATGGAACTGCTTGGAAAGAAGAAATGTCCTACTTCAATAAGATAGTTCTTGCTTCATCTTATTATATTTTATTTTGTCATGTTTGATTGCTACCTCTTAGAAACCTATTCTTTTGTAATGAGGGGCAGAAATGGAGTGAATCTAGAAGGGAGAGGTGGTGGTAAGATATTGGGAAGGATAGAGGGAAGAGTAAGCATAAACAGGACATACTAAATGAAAAAAGTATTCATTTTCAACAAAAGGAAAATCAAACAAACAAAGCCCATTAAAATAAGTTCAAGTAATGAATTTTTCCTACAAGATTAATCACACTACCTGTTTCTAAGGAGTAGAATCTACAATAATTGTGAAGTGGTAAATAACTTTATATAACTCCCTCCACAAATTTCAGATCACACGCCCCCCACACACCAGAGTAGGTACTGAAGGTTCATTAATAGTTAAAAACATGTTAAATATTGCAAACTTTGAAAACTAGAAGCCATTACTGTATCTTGCCTAGTCAATTATTATCTTCATATATCATATGCTATTATTTGATGCTATTCTCAGAGTTTAAGAACTACTACACTGAGACTGTCAGTGTACTGTCAAGTACTCAACGTTAACACCAGATAACCTGTTTTGGGTTCTTATTTTGGCCCCATAATCATCAAAAGATAAATAAAACAAAAATAAAGAAAATGTAGTGAAATATTAATAAATGTCATGCTTGCAAGCAGTATCATGAAATTTAAATAGACTTGCAAGCTCAAATAAACAAAGAATCTCAACAACAAATCTGGAAGGAAATTAAATTTTATGTGGTCAAAAGAATAAAATAAAATTCCCTTATAACCATTGCTTTTTAAAAGTGCTTATTTTACGTCTCCCTAGTGTGAAGCAATCCACTAAAACAAGTAGTGCAATATCTGGGTTGAAACAGTTTTATTTCATTCTTCGGGGCTATGCTCTATCTGAAGCAAAAGACTAGCTCATTAAAATGAGTGAAACATTGCATGGTATTTACCATACAGTATTCACTAACCTTCAGTGCAATTACTGCAATAAAGATGAGCTCTATGGAAAAGGTGATTTATATTTCTTTCTGACGAATTCATAATCAACCAAGTACATGCTCCCATGAACAAATGAATCATGGGTAGCCATTTGTTTGTCCTTTCCTGAAGGATCTGGCCATATGAGTAGACACAACCAGGGCTTGTAAAAAGCTGCCTAGTGGCAAACTTGTGAGAAAACTATAACTTGGGATCACCTATGATTAGGTGAAGTTTCATGGAGCATGTTATGAAAAGGTTTTAAAATTGTATGATACACAGAAAGTGAAATGCAGAGAGACAAACCGAGGGAAGAAATGAAAGATGAAGAGAGAGAGAGAGAGAGAGAGAGAGAGAGAGAGAGAGAGAGAGAAGAGAGACAGACACAGACAGATATATACACAGAGAGAGAAACTAATGAACATGGAGACTAGACATGCTACCACACCATGCACAGGTGCAAGAAAGAGAGTATAATTTTGAAGTTGGTTTTCTTCTGCCCTAGGTTCAGGGGATGCAACTCAGAAAGACAGGCTTTCAAAGCAATTGCTTTCACCTGCTAAGCCATCTTGCTTACTCTCAAAAAGGTAGTTTTAAGGAGCAGTGGGATCTAAGACAGGAGACTGGCAGCTCTTGGGATATTCCTTCTCTAAGACTAAGGTTTGGGAGGTGTTGTGCCCAACTTTCCTACCCCATTTTACTTGTCAAGAGAGTATATTCTCAAATCCTGCTGGAAAAATTGTGACATTTAAGTGTGAGCACCAGATTTTTGTCATCCAAAGGTGACTTTCTAAGCTTGGTATCTTATCAAATGGTGTTTCCTGGTGGTATGTGAATAAAGAGCTCATTTACATTCTTAATCTAGAAGATCTAGCTGGGCAGTGGTGGCACACACCTTTAATCCCAGCACTCGAGAGGCAGAGTCAGGAGGATCTCTGTGAGTTTGAGGCCAGCCTAGTTTACAGAGCAAGTTCCTGAACAGCCAGAGCTACATGGAGAAACCCTATATAGGGAAAAAAAATCTAGAAGATCTACAAAGTTCTTGTCAATTATAGAAACTCTATGTTGACCTATTATGAAATGATGCTGCATAGAAAGAAATTAATTACATATCCATCTTTTCACAAAAAGGCAAAGTAAAGCCTGAGAATAAAGTCGTTCAAGTTATTCTAATCACTGTTAGTATCTTGAAACTGAAAACTTCAACATAATTCCAAGGTCATGACCTACTTCAAAGTTTAGTTATGTATCCCCTAGAAATCCCAGTGCTCCCCAAATGCTCTTCCTCGTGGCTAGATGCTCATTCATTTATTTATTTAACCATAATTTCAATAAAGATTTGTTGGAGATAGGATCATGTTGCCCTGTAAAGAGCGGGCAGATTCCTAAAAGTGTTTTTCAAGTGAATAATCACAAGAGGACACTTTGAGAGCCCGAGTAGCAAATATACATACTAGGTGACTAGAAAGCTACAAAAGTAATAAAGTTAGGTATTCCTAGTATACTGTCCATACTTAAAGTATAAAATATGATATTATGATACACAGATACAGTTGAAATGTTGACTTCAGTCAAGCTCCTTATATTCATCTTGAGTAGTTACTTTTAAAATTAAAATAGATTTAAAGTAATTTGGACAAATTTTCACTATTTTTTTTCATATGAAGTCACCTATTTGGCCTATCTCATCTTTGTTTCCCGCCTGATGACATTCTCCTCCCACAAGAAATGCTTTTACCATTAATTCTCAGCATTCTCACTCAAAGAATTTGACAACATTTCTCTAGAATATCACATTAGCCTCTGCAGTAAGTTCCCCGTTTACATTTTATTTTAACTCAGGTCATCCTACATAGCACTGTGAGACATAATTTGGAAAAAAAATCATTACATCATTTTCCTGATATAAAACTTTTACAGTAGTTAGATGTTCATGTAGTCATAGTCCTTCAGATGCTAAGGCAGGAGAGTTGCAAATATGAGGCCAGTCTGGGAGACATAAGAACAAGCAATCTCAAAAGCAGAAGATGATGAAGAAGAAGAAGAAAAAGAGGAGGAGGAGGAGGAGGAGGAGCAAGGAACAGCTGAAAACCTTTGTGGTTTCTCAACTAATCAAGGATTAAAACCTAAACTAAAAGTTTATTCAGTGTTCTCTTACTTTAACTAAGTGTATTTAATATCTACCCACGTTCTCGTCTTTCTATTTATATATCACAGAATCAAGAATGTAAGAGTTTTGACTCCCTCTTAGGTACAATTTAAATATAATATTAAGAATCCATCTCCCAGAAGTTCTTGCGTTGTTGAATATAAACTACTTTTTCATCTTCATTTCTTATCACTTCTTCTGTCAATCCTGACAGAATTCATACAGAATCAACCCTTCCAGTGCCATGTCAATGTACTTTCTTCCTCTCTCACATACTCTTAAATTATTCTGTAGCTTTTCATCTCTGACTTTAGTTCTTTAGATGCATTCATTCCACCCCTTGTAGAATTGTTAAAAAGATGGATTATGTATGAGCTATAAAAATATACTTCAAATACAGCCCTCTTAGAGTGCTTTAGGTCAGTTCCATGAACTGGATATTGTGGGTGAGGGCAGTGTTACAGACTGAATGAGATCCACAAGTCCCAGGCTGAATAACTAACCTGCCCCTGAGCCAGAATGTAAGCCCTCCCAGACGGGTTTTCAGCCTACCTTTAATGGCATCCTTAAATGAATCATTCCTCTACAGCATTCATGGATTCTGTTTCTCTAAGTTCCACAGGTAACTTTGAAAAGAGTCACAAGTTGTCTTCAATTAATTATAGAAAACGTGTTACACTGTGATGAAATGTGGTCCACATTCAGAGAGGATTTTCTGCTTTTCTCTCTGATTAGGACTCACATCAAAGGCAGGCAGGTTTCCTCTGCACATCTGCTTACCATCTCTCATAATGCATGCATGGAATTGCTATCACAGAGCAGCAAGATACAGTTATTTGTAGTTCTGGGTGTTTCCTCCCATTCTTATTCCTTCGCTTAAATTATTACCAGTTATCCACAATAACCTGTCCCGACCACCCAAGGCTCTCCTCCTTCCTGCTAGCATTCCCTCTATTAAGAATCTATCAAAAGATTCAACACTCAGTATGATTTCTGTGAGTATATGCCAACTGACTGAAATAAGATCTTCCATTTTCAAACGAGATTTGAACTCTGTCCTCTGATAAATACAAGTGAACTTGCTGCCTTTGCTTTTGAATACAATCCAATGTTGTGAAAAGAGCCTGAAAAAACAGAAAAACAGAGTTAGACACCTTATCTGTACAGCACACATTTTATAAAAAACCCTCAGTTCTATGTGTGCGTAACCTTCTAGATATAGTTGTGAACCTCAGATTTTTAATCTGACTTAATTATTCTGTGTTCTGATACTTAATGGAGTTTTTTAATTTTGTTATTCAATTTACCTTATCAAAACATTAGTAAAATTTTTCATGTCTATAAAAAGAATACTCTAAGTAGCAGGGTATTCTAGAAGGCTATGATTTGATTTCACACACCAGCACAGACTGCTTGAGGAAAATTCATCAAATCATACTTTTACCTAACAGTTTTTTCATTGAAAGCAATTAATTTCATCTCACAAATCCTTCATTTTTATAATAGCGCTTAAAATGTCTATCCTTAATGGAAGCTGTCTATGGTAGTATTGTTTTTGATAGAGTTTTACATAGTGATAGATACCCTCTGTGTCTATACTGACTGATGTTTAGCTATAAGGTACCTCTGACAATTTGAACATAGGTGTGATTAATTGGACTGAAAAACTGAATGCTAATTTCGCTTATCTTTAATCAAGTTACCGTGTATTTTTATTCCTGTGAAATACCTGGGGTAGACCATTTGAGAAAAAGGTTTATATGAAGTTAGGTATGGTGGCCTACATTTTTAATGCACCACTAAGAGGCAGAAGCAGGTGGTTTCCTGCAAATTGGGAGGCCAACTAGGTCTCCATAGTAACTTGTAGGCCAGCAGGTCTTGAAGAAATGTACCTAAACATAATAAAAGCTAAATATGACAAACTAACAGCCAACATTACAATTTTATTCTTAACAGCTAATAGTCCATGTATATCTGCAATACATTTTCACTGTCTGCTCACCCCTGGAGTACATCTTGGTTGCTTGCATTTCCTAGCCATTATCCTAAATGGAGAAAAACTGGAAGCAATCCCATTACAGTCAGGAACCAGACAGGACTGTGCACTATCCCCACTACTTTTATATAGAGTCCAAAACACCATCCAATAAGACAATGCAAGAAAATTAAATGGATAAAAGGAATCAAACTATTTACATTTGTAAATGATATGACACTATCCGTAAGAGATGCCAAACAGTCTAACAGAAAATTTCTAGAAATGATCACCAATTTTGACCAAGTGACAGTATACAAAATCAAGCACAAATTCAATAGCCTTTCTACAAACCAATAATAAAATAGAAAGAAAGGAAGAGGGGAGGAGGGGGGAAGGGAAGGAAGGATGGGAGGGAGAGAGAGAGGAAGGGAGGGAGGGAAGAAGGGAGAAAGGAAGGAAGGAAGGAAAGGAGGGAGGGAGGGAGGGAGGGAGGAAGGAAGGAAGGAAGGGAGGAAAGGAAAACAACAAACATATGGGAAGATTGGAGTTCCAAATCACTATTAATGGCTTTGAACACTGGTCCAGCCACTCTGGCAATCAGCATGGAGAATTCTCAAGAAGGTAAAAATAAATCTATCATATGCCCCAGCTTTACCACTCCTGGTCTATGTCGAAAGGACTGGGCATCTCACACAGATATTTGCTCAGCAATGTTCTTTGCCACTTTATTCACACCAGCTGAGAAATGGAAACACCTTAACCTTTTTTCAATAGGGGAATGGATAACAAAGATGTGATAATGACTCATAGGGGAATTTTCTTCAACTGTAAAAAAAAATGAAATTGTAAATTCTCCAACAAATGGGTAGAGTTAGAAAATACTAGATTGAGTGAATTAACAAACATCCAGAAAGACAAATGACGCATATTCTTTCTTATGTGTGGCTCCTTACTAAAATTGGTCAGACCTTAGCTAGTCTATAACATGGAGTAATCACAGAAACCTTAAAAGTAAAAAGGGACTGTGGTGATGGGGCAGGTACTTGAGAGAGGGATAACAAGATACAGGGTATATTAAAGGGAAAACAAGAAAAATGGTGAGCAGGCATTAATTGGAGAAGTGGAAAGATAATACAGGGAAAAAATGTGGCAAGGGGGACAAATAACACTAATGTTGTTTGATAAAGCTTTAAGGAGTCATTTTGTATTTACACAAATTACATATAATACATAAAGCATATGCATATATATTCTTAAAGAAGTTATGCCACTTAGGATAGTAATAACCTCAAACTTAGATGGTATCTAAGAAAATCCCCAGTGTCAGGCAGGAGAAATTCTCTTTCAAGTTGTTGGTCAAGGAAGTCTAAGTCACTTCCATCTATTTATAGAGGGCATTGCTGTTGCCCTTGTTTTCCTTCCACAACTTTAAGGTAAGTCCTGATTGCTGAAAGCCAAACACACTTTAAACATAGGACTCAGATGATTTGATGTGTATCTGACTCCATAGCTTCTATGGACTGGAGTTCATGGTAGCAGAAAGTGCTATGCTAGCACCCGATGATCAGTCAGTATGCCAGTATGAATCAGTCAGGAATGTCGACAGCCCACAATGACAACACAACAAGATATCCATAAAGGTACAGGAGTATCACTCATTTCTTGCTGAGAACAAGGATACCCAGCTCCAGATGATTACATCTACATGCAAATCCTACACCTAATGCTTAGGGAATATTGCAGAAGAGGGGACAGAGGATTGTAGGAGCTAGACAACCAGGAAGTCCCTCCACTGCAAGATTGTATCTTCTAGATACAGCAAGGAAGCCACACCCATGAATCTCAACAATATGCTTGCCTAAAGAAGTCATAAATGATGACAGTTCCAGTTAGCATGACACGTCAATGTTGATGAGGAATTCTCCCACGACTCACTCTTAGAGGAAGAACTGCAGACTTTTAAAGACTAGCGAAAGAAGAAGAATTAGTCTACTCTACAGTGAAGCTCCTAAATGGTTATCTGATACAAAACACCACAAAATAAGTTTCCACTCTTATAAGTCTGAATAAATCTTAACACATGAAAGTATCCAGACATAAACAATACACAGAACATGTCAGATCTACCATGTTTACTCAAAAATCTCTCAGCCTTAGGCAAATATCATCATTGCATACCAGTTTTTAAGCTAAGAAAACCACAATTCTTTCTAATAGAAAAGGACATTTATTATATATTACTCCTGAAAACTCCATTTATTGTATTTCTGTATCTATCAATTAAAAAAAATCTGAGGTAAGTATACTTAATAAGTAATTTGCATTGAGCTGTAAAAATGTAAAAGAGGCAAAAAATGAGTCTCTAACTTTCTCATAAATTCAGGAGACATTATTCTGTTATATTATTATTATTTATCCTCTATAAATACTTCGCATTCGCCATAGCACAACCATGGAAGAAGACTTCAGTTTTCAAATCTCACCTGTTCTTGTCCTCTCCAAGCAGTGTAGCTGTTTCCATTCAGCCTCACTGCATATGCTAGTCTGGGAGATTCTGCTGTGCTTGACCTTACAGGGGCTTAAATAGTCTTTCTAATGGAAATGGTCTCAGTCAAAGTCCTCCAATAATTCCCCCAGGAGACAGATAAAATTGGGTTTAATGACCTAGTTCCTCAAGGGAGATGGTATATCATAGGGAACTCGGTACAACTCAGTGGTATAAAGGAGGACTAATTTGGTGAGATGTATTTAGGTTACATTCTTTTGCAAAGCGTTGAAAAGATTAAAGTTTTGCTCTAATTTTGGGACCAAATATTTATCTGTGAGAGATTCAGAGATAAAGAGAAACAGGAGAGATAATTTTTCTTGATGAAATAGTTGTCATATGAGATGGAGATGGGGTAAATAATAATTTTTTAAAAACTGAAATTTTTGTTTTGTTATATTACTGGTTGAACCCAAGTTCTCTCAAATGCTAGGCAAGAACTCGACCTATATGCTACATTTTCCAGTCCAGTGTTCTTTTTTTTTTTTTTTTTTTGACTCTGCTTAGGTGTTGTTAACAAGCTGAGGCAGACTGGTTTAACAACCCAGGATTGAGCATGGGTACACACATTGCTCTTAACAATGCATATAGCAAGGTGTTCAAAATCTGAGAGTTCTCACTTTCATCAGGATGGATCACACACCTGATTCCTACAAAGAAGCAAGTCACTTCTTTTAGCCACCCATTGGTAACAATCTATTTCCAATCAAACATTTTCAAGAACACACCCTGTAACCTTAAGAGATAGACTGACTTGGCCTGAAATGATTTGGATTATATGCCCTGTAAGGTAACACATGTTCCCAGCATGAACTTTTAGAGATAATCCCCTATTCACTATCATAATTGGGGATACAGATGATTACAATCAGATGCATTATGGGAATGCACCTACGTGCAGTCAGCAAAGACTTACATGATACAATTTTCTCAGAGAGCCATGGTTCTGTGCCCCTTAGCGACAAAACTCCTACCCTTGAACTGCATAAAAGGAAGCCACAAACAGTAATCAGAACTGTTCAGTGTCCCTCACTCAAATGGCCTGGTGTCAATCTTGACAGAGCATTGATGTGTTCTATCACTTGCTTTGAAGCATTTTCTTGTTATCTTTCAATTTGATTTTTTTTCATTTCATTCCTCAATAAAAGACCAAGAACCTGGAAATACTCAGCTCAGGCCCAAGCAATCAGTAACAAAGTAATCATATCTAATATATAATGTCACATGAAACAATTTATGTCAACAAGAGGAAAAAGGGAGCAGTAGTTGGAAACACACATGACTAGCTAACCAGTAACCAGAGAAAGCCTTTTGAAAAAAAATGTATGCTACAGTCCCATCACCTCAATTCATTAGCTTATTCAGAAAGCTTTTAATCCCTCAGAATTCCCTACAAAGTTTTCTCTTACTTTCTGTTCAATTACCCTTCGTCTATGTTTCTGTATCATTTGAATATTTTTATGTTCATGGAATTAATACAAATGAATATTAATATTCATTTAAGAATATAAACTAATGTTGTATTCTGTTTCATTACTGTGTTAAGTAGTAAAAATATAAAATGGAAAAAAAAACCTTAATGCTTAACATTTTGATATCCAGTGCTTTTATTTGCTTTTTATTGGTGTGATAAAACTAACATGGGGAAGGAAAGGGTTTATTTATCTCATAGGCTACAATACATGACTGTATTAGTCAATGTGCTCTAGAGTAATTTATAGAATGAATCTTTCACTACACACACCCACACGCACACCCACACACACACGCACACACACACACGCACACACACACACCCACCCACACGCACACCCACACACACACGCACACACACACACATGGTTTATTGGAATGACTTACAGGCTGCAGGCCAACTAATCAACAATGGGTGATTGTGAATGGGAAGCTCAATAATACAGTCGTTTCTCAGTCCACAAGGCTGCATGTCTCTACTGTTCTGCAATATCTGCTGGAATCCCAAAGAAATAGGCTCCAATGTCAGTGAAGGAATGAATGTACTATCAAGACACGCTGAGAGCAAGCAGGGAAAGAGAAAATGTGTCTTTCCTCTTTGCCCTTGGTAAACTTCAAGCACAAGTCATGGCCCAGATTAAATAAAGATATATATTCCTACCTCAAGATCTGGATCAAAGATGTGTATCTTCCTACTTCAAGGGTTCAGAAAAGGAGTGGATGCATCCACTTCAAACCAAGCAAAACAGTCTCTCACAGGTGTACCTCATTTCTGGATTGTGTTCATTCCATATGCAGTCAAGTTGACAACCAGTAATAGGAAACCAAGGCCAGAAGTTGAAGAAACAACTTGAAGCAGAAACCACAGATCACTACTTACTGGCTTGCTCAGCTACCTTTTTTACAAAAGTCGGTCCACATGCACAAGGACAGCACTGCCTACAGTGGGTTGAGTCCTTCCACATTAATCACTAATCAAGAAAATTCCCCACATATGCCCACAGACCAATCTGATGGAATTGGAGGCCATTCCTCAATTGAGGTTTCTTATTCCCAGGTGACTCTAGTTGGTGTCAAGTTGACAAAAACTGACCAACATGTCTAGTGAAATAGAAAATTGATATAAATTAAATTTCTAACACTGAAAGGTATCATGATATAAAGACTCACATGTCAAACAAGAGGGAATTTGACCTGGTCAGAAGAACCATAAGCCATGAGATAGATTTATCTAAGGTAAAGAAAATAGATCAAAATGGGTAAAAAGCATTCGACAATGGCTGTGGTGGGTGGAGCCATGACAGTACAATGTAAAGAAAGTACTTGTGCCAATTGGATCCAAAGACAGAAGGGATTAGCAGATCATTTTAAAGAGAATTCTGTCCTCATCTGCAAGCACTCAAGAAAGCACCTAAAGCTGTGCCAAATGGCACATTCCAATCACCCCAGAACTTAGGAGAATGAGACAAGAAAACAATTACAAGTTCAAGGACTGTCTAGACTTCATGGTTAGAAGCATAACAGCCAGAGCTACCATAGTGTCTCCATATTTGAAAAAGGAACCAAAAGAAAGGGTAGGTGGACAAAGAAAAAAAAGTAAGCCATTCAGAGAGTCTTATTTTAATCACTAAAAATGTCACTTTGGCGTTCATAGATCAGAGGTGGGTATCAGAGCTCCTATTTATAGCTACCCTAGTATGGAGGACAGGATAAAAGAGGGAGTATATGCCCAACTTGAGCTAGACTTCTTGTGAGGGATTAAGAAAATGAAAAAGGAAAGAAAAAAAAACAGATTTGCGTTCTCACAGAGACAAACACAGTTCATTTGTTAAGGTAAGAGGCCAGCAAGATAGATTTCCAATGAAGCTGAAAGATTGCATGAACCAGCAAGTAACATATTTTGTGTCTTATTCACGTATAGGTATATAAATAACATGTAGGCATATAAAAATTAATTAATTAATACTAAAGATCCACAGTGAAATGCCTAGGAGACTAAGAACAGTAGTTCCCCACTCAAAGGGATTGGGTTAGTGACAAGCTGTAAGTCAGCTATAGCCATTTCCACGCTAGCGCTAGTAGCATTACTCGACAAAGCTTTGTGTATGTGTACTTACATAATGAAATAGATAAAGAAGAATGTGATTGTGTTATCTTTAAGATGATAGGTAGAATTTGGAGTCATCATATTAAATGAAATAAGCTATAACCAGGAAGGCAAATATCTTGAGTTTTCTCTCATACAGCAAGCTAGATGAATAGAAAAGGTGAGATCTGAAAGTAGAAGGGGATATTTTAGGAATTCCAGGAGACCATCAGAAAGGAGATGAGAAATAAGAGAAGAAAATGGGAGACATGATCAAACTGTCTTATAGACATGTGAGAGAGTATCATAAAACCATTTTGAAGAATTAATGTATGGCACTTAAAACTGTAAAGTTAGGCTTGTTTAGAGGCATAAAAAAAACTGGGTAGCTTTCAATATTATGGTTTAGATATTAAGCTAAGGAACTTAGAAACATCCAAGAACCCTGAACCCAACTGCACCTTTAACTGCCACTCCTTAGTGCCAGAGAACCTGACCTGGTGGGATTTTACCCACCAAAGGCAGGCTGTAGCTTGTGATGGATCCAGAGAAGTTTCACAATACTTTGGTCAGGCCTTGAAACATTGTAACCACATTTATCTCTTTTTGGCTACATAATATGGAGAATTTCTCCCAATTATGTGAGACAGATTTTCTGGTGTTTGTTTGCAGATCTTCAAAGGAAGAAAAATTCCCCTTTTTTATCTGACTCTGAACTCGTTTTCAAATTCCATCGGTAATGTTTTCGAATTCCATTGGTAATAATGTTCTCCAGCTGTGGCCTAAAGTGGAATCCTATTTACGAATCTTCCAGCAGTGATGGAAATGAGACACTCTCTCACCTATCTTACGCTCTGTGATGCATCTCTTCGGGACACACACAATAGATGTTCTCTTGGTAAAAAGATTGAAAGCATCAATCTCAGTTTTATTTTTTCCTGTTGAACATATTGTATCAATACCATCGTGTGGCTTTCACTTCACAAGACAGTTAATAGTGCTGAAAACATGCACAATCCACTGTAAATGCTACTTGAAATGCAGCCCGTGTTCTCATTAAAGCAAAAGTAAGAACTGTGTGACCCCTTTAGAGCCGTTCCCTCGCTGGCCCTGGTAGCATAATTTCATGATGCCTTATAAACGCAATGATATGAATGCCCTGTAAATAATTTAAAATTTTTATATAATCTCAAAAATCTTTACAGAATCTATTTTTTTAAGGCTAATGTCACCTAGGTTCTTAAGAGACCCAACAACAAAACATTATAAGGCTCATCTTATGAGGCCCTGAACATACCTGAAAGTCTTGGAAAAGTTATTGTGTGTCTAGGATTTTATAAGAGACTTTTCATTCACAATGTCAAGGATGCCAAGTCGTGTGCTATAGAGCCCCACAGAGTCTGTTTCTTAAGGACAACTGTCTAGAGAAATGTGCTTTCTAGACCTGCGAACAAGTGACCTCACTAACAATCCACTTCGGAAAACAAGCACGCATTACTTAAGACACTTTTCCTAAGATTTTAAAACTACTCTGTAAATATACTTTAAATTTGTTCTTTTTATTAGAGCAACGAATTGACTTGAAAGGGATTCATAGACAGCTCAAGCAGAGGAACAGAATAGCCTGCCCTCAGATGCCTGCTGCACGCAGATGCCTGAAATCAGGAAGGCACAATGCTACTCTGAGGTTCTGCTGTGCTGAAGCAAAGGCTCCCTGAAGCTGATAATATCGCCTCATTATCAGTTACATACAGATGTCTATTATTTCCATCCTACATTCTTAATATCAAAACTAGCTTCCAAAAATAGTTACAAGAAAATCCTAGGTTTCTATATCTGTCTATCTCATTTCCAGGCAAAGAAATACATGCACCTCTCTAGTTGTCTGGTTCACAGTGACTGACAAAAGCTTTATTTTACATAGAGGAAATGTGGATATGCTCCCAGATTCTGTGATCAGCCTGTTCTCCATCCCTCACCTTTCCAGGAAGTACGGGATATTATACTCACCCCCATGATCAAGACTCCTCATGTGTACTAACTAGTCTACATTAGATGTGGTTGCCTAATATGTGATCCTTTGATCCTGAATCTCATATTCCTTGTCAGTATAACTATTTGAGGAAAAGTATTCCTACAATTGTGCTTATCCAAGTTATAAACATATGTTAGTAGTAAAGTGCCAAATGGTTACAGTTATTACAAACCCTAATTTTTTTACATTTTGTAACCAATATTTTTATTACATCATAACTATGATGATGTTCATATATATGTTGGTGTGTATTTTAAAAATATATATGTATGCATATGTATAAATGGATGTGTAGTTATCAAAATTCCCTGAGTTAATTGAAATGATTTTCAGCTAAATATTAGTAGACCTGTTTATTATCATGGTTAGTATTTGTAGCAGATGGAGACCAAAGGTTATAAAACATTATTAATCATTTTATATTATGTTTAGTTTTCTGATATTTTGACCTTAAAAAGCAATATCCCTAAACAAAATATGCTGCTTAATGTTTAGAAATGCATTATTTTGCTACATATTCTCTGAAGACATATAAATATTAGGAATAATTAAAGATACTGATCCTAGCTTAAGGAATTATAATAGCTTATTCTTCAAATAATTAATAATATTCTATTCTGTTAATCTCAGCCACATATGTGATTTTTTTTTGCTATGTTTGTTACAATGGTCAATAATTTATGGATGTCTATACTTTGAAAATCGATAAAGGAAGATTTCAACCACCATTATAAATGCATGAATTATGTGGTATAATCCAAATGTAGTAAATTTGCAGGAAGTCACTGACATAACCTAGTTTTGAAAAATCAAGACATACTTCATTTGCAAACTAAGAGTAAAATGAACTATGAAAAGTTTAGTTTTATTCTACTTTCTTGAGGTCTTCTATTCCTGAAAGGACGTTAGATAATTATTCCTTTATTTGCTTAGTGACTTTCACTTGCAGAGTAATGGCTACCTCAACACAATGGACTTTATTTCTTCACCCAGATTCTTAGCAATTTCAGTTGAACAATAAAGCAATATAAAACTACTCAGGCATAAAGAGAAAAATAATAACAATTTCTGACAACCAGAAAAGTATAGCAAGGTCATGATGCTAAAGTCTGAAATAACATTTATTTCCTCTTGGAAGAAAAAAAAAACTAGAAAAGATTACATAAAAATAATTTAAAACTTTAAATATTTGAAGAAGGATGCTTAAAAGAAATCCCACACTAGCTCAGAATTGAGAAGTAGATGGTTATTTATTTAGGGGTAGATTCACCAATCAGAATCCTCTGCTTGAACAGAGATCAGAAAACAAAATCCACAAATGGTACACAGAGACCGGAATAGAGGCGGGATGCATGCTCTGCAATGGCATATATAGTATAAGAGACCACACCCCAGCGGGCAGGTGACCACTGGCTGTAAGACTTCCTATAGCACCTCCCCCTTTTGTTTAATAAGAGAGTTCCAAGCCAAATACAAAATTATATACAATAAGAAAAAATATATTTAATAATTATCCTGTTCTAACTAGTTTAAGTTTTGTATATATAATAAATAACTTGGCCAAGTCAAGAGAGGAAAGTAACTACAACTATCTAGTCTTCAACCCTGTCGAGGATCCGAGAAGGGAAATAATATTACTTGAGTAAGCAAAAAGTGCAATTGAGCAACTTCCAAAAATGTGCAGCAAATGACAGAGACAACTGGCTACCTGGGCAATCACCCAAGTCTCATTTGTAATATTGAAGAAACCAACTTTGGCTAAGGCCTAGAATACCTGACCTACCATTTTCAGAGGAAGGAAAATTTTCAAAACCGTCATATCTGTCTTGGCAAGATTTGACAGTCCTGCTTATCCATTTCTGGATATCGTGTATCTTGTCAATGGTTGAGGCATGGGCATTTCTTTGCCCAAAGGCAAGAAAAGAGGCCGGATACATGTTCTACATCGGCATATATAGTATAAGAGGCCATGCCCCAGTGGGTGGGTAACCACTGGCTGTAAGACTTCCTACAGCAAATATTTATAATGGATAAAATGTTTTGGCAAATATCTAAAGTTTTGTTTTTATTTCAATTATACTGTAAAAATTTACATAGTATATTGGAAAGAACATAGTGTCTATTCTGAAGTAGACTTGGTCTATATTTCATGCTAACCACTGTCATGGTTAGTTTTGTCAAGTTGATATACTCGAAAATCACTTGGAAAAGACCTTTCCATGGGAGATTATCTAGATTAGGTTGACCCGGTACATATCTGTGTGGAATTGCCTTGATTGTCATAATTGATACAGAATGATCCATCTTAATTACAGAATTGTGGTTTGGGGTATTGACTAGGCAGTAGATCACGAACTGTAAAGAATGCAGAAAGCAAGCTAAGCATGATTGCATTAATGTACTGTTTTCTGTTCTTGACCATAAATGTGATATGAACAGTCTTTGACTTCTTTATAATGATGGACTATAACCTGGACTTTTGGGGTCAAATAAACTTTCTCTCTCCTAAACTGCTTTTGTCAGAGTATGATAAAACAGAAACAAGAAAGGGGACTAAGACAGGTACCTCCAACAACATTGCAAAACTAAATAAGATTCTTCAGGAAGAGGGTAGTTGAAGCAATGCAATATTATGAAAATATGCTTGAAGAGACTGGAACTTTTGCTGAATCTCACAGTCTGAGTTAATAATACATGCTGAGGTTACTTAAGACCCGAGACTGCTATCCTATGTGTACTCAGCCTATTTGTTTAACCTGCCTTTAAAAGAACAATGTTCTAATCAAGTTTACTTGCCTTAGATTTCCTATGTAATCAACTTTTAGAATCTAAGCTAATGCATAGCTACAATCTTAAATTATGTACTCTTCTATGCCCCTGACCCAGAACAATGCATCATTTGCTGAAAGCAGCAAGCAAACAAAGAGGGTAAAAGCAACCTTCTAAAATGAATATTCACTTACGTATATCAGTTGTTAAACAATTATGTTTATAGTACCGTTTGTTTTCTGGGTCAGTTGGGAACAGTTGGAGCCAGTGATTTAATACCTTGAAAAACTGTCTTACAGTTTTCTGTAAAAGTATCCGGTTCCTTTTCCAAGTGAGGCTTTCTGGGTTGTTCTGTAAATAAAGTGAAGCCCTTTGTCCAAAACACAGTTACAGAGACAGAGATCGATGCACATAGACAAGAACATGGCAAAACAAAGTTACACAACACACATACACTCAAGCACATGCAAGAGTGCAGAGTCGGAGTCACAGGACAGTCTTCAGGCATGCGCTGGTTCAGATGCACAGAACAGACATATGGAGGATGAAGGACACAGACAGCATGAAGCAGATAATTCCATTCTGGATTTGCTCTGGATAAAATGAGTCCTGGGGGATGCTTTATTTCTTTCCTAATGTCACATTAATGCATTCTTAGTAATTTGGAGTTAATAACCATTAATACATTCAAACCAAATAGCATTATCAAATTTGCCCTGTTAAAACAGGACAAATAGGATGATTATTATACTCAAATCTATTGCAACATACTTTCACAGGAAATCTTATACTTCCTACACACACACACACGCGCGCGCGCACACACACACACACACACACACACACACATGCTAAAATGAAGGTATCTTGTCAAATAGCAACAATGTGCCTATTAGATCCTAAACTAACAAATGAAAAGGTCAATGAGCAATTTCTTTTGTAGTTGTTTGCCAGTTTGGTGCCATAGAACCACAAACACTACAGGATATTGGCATTGCTCCTGGTTACCCTCCAGAAGTTGTTGGTAAGACCCTAGTGCAGAAGACACCACTCACCCGAGTTAGAGAACATGGAGGAATCAATCTGGCACTCTGCCAAAAGCTTCAGCTCTACTGCCTAGTTTTCATAGTGCTAGAAGGCGCTAGCATTGCTATCAAATGAGAAAAGTGTCTATGAATTTTACTCAGCTGTGTGGCAAGTGAGAATTTTATTCAGCTGTGTGGCAAGCCTGGTAAGCTGTGTCCATTGATAAGTTAGTGCCACAAACATGGGAAGAATCAACCACGTTCTGACTGGATTTAATTTTAGTTTCACAAGATGAAACTACACCTGGTAGCACTGTCGGACCAAATATATATGCTGCACAAGATATAGGCCCTAAGGGAGACCCTACTACAACTATTTTGTTGATCAAACATAGCATTAAATGGACTCCTAATGACTTGTCATGCCCATATGACGTACTCAATCCTGATCAGATTGTCATACTCAATCCTTATCAGAAAAGCTACTGATTGGACTAGAAAGTGATTGACAGGGATCTATAATTGGCCAAGACACAAAACATATACTCTTGCCTCATTCCTAATTTCAGAGGAAATCTTTTGAGTTTTTCTCTATTTAGTGCATTGACTATAGATTACTCATATATAGTTATTATATGGAGAAAAATGCCTTTTATTCCTTGTTTCTTATAACTTTTATGGCAAAAATACTCAATTTTGTCAAAGATTTTTCTGTACCTATTGAGGTGATCACATGACTTATGTCTTTACGTCTACATGCAATTTTAGACTTATTGATCTGTATATATTGAACCATCTTTTCTTTCATCCTGAAATGAAGTAAGTTGGCCATTGTACTTTTAATTTCAGTTTCCAAATCTTTTATTTAAATTTTTAGCATACATGTCTAACAGATATATATTTACCTTATTTTTGTGCGTTTATGTAATTATCAGTATAACAATGGCTTTGAAAAGGTGGTGCGGGAGAATTGTCTGTGTTCTGTCAATCATGTTATAAATAAACACTGATTGGCCAGGCAGGAAATATAGGTGGAAAAAACAGACAGGAAGTAGAAATGATGTAGCGAAAACAAGAGAATTCTGAGAAGGAGAAAGTTGATTCCTCCACTCCTGCCCAGATCACCAAAGCAGAAGGATGTGATCTGCCCACTGAAAAAAGGTACTGAGCCACATGACTAACATAGATCAGAAAAATGGGTTAATCAAGATGTGAGAGTTAGCCAGTGAGAGGCTTGAGCTAATGGGTCAATCAGCTTATAGACCAATGTGTGATTTTCTTTGGGGCTAAACAGTTGTGGGGTACCGTGTGGGACAAAAGCCCCAACAGGATCCTCCATATTACAAAAAGGAGTTTGGTAGAATTACTTTTGTATTGCCTTGAATAGTGTGAGAGAGATAATTGTTAAGTCTTTGAAAGTCTTGTTTAATTCAGCAGTAAGTCCATCTTCTTTCTTTCTTTTATTTTAATTTGGGTGACTTTGTGGGTTGTTTACATATTTAAACTACTGTGATAATATAATTATCACTGGCACACAAATTTGTGTTAAGTATGCATATTAATCTTCTCTGGCTAATTTTTTTAAGATTAATGCTAACTGATTTCTAAGGTTATAATGTTTCACAATCTCATTAACCGTTTTTGAAAACTACAATCACTTCATGCTCTTAGCAATAAATGCCTAGCTTGCTTGTCAATTTTTTTTTTACCAATTTTAGCAAATATTTGAAGTTCTTATGAGATGGTGTCTTTCTAAAATAAATGCAGTGCTATCTCATTGGAATTTTGCTGGCATTTTTTTAATGACAAATAATATTGATCATTTTGTGTATGTGCATATAAATAAATTCCTAAAATTTATGTCAAAATAGTTTTGAATTTTTGTTGACTTTATATTATCATTAACTAGTCATAACATTTATTTATGTCTCTATATCAGCTCCTTTGTTGAATATGCTTTTGCCAATGTTTTCTGCTAGTCTATATTGAAACTTTTCACTTTCCAAATGGTATCTTTTGGATATTATTTTTAATTTTCATGAATTACAAAATGGATGTTTTCTTCCCTTGTTCATGTTTTTAAACTTTAACTTTCCTTTTTTAGCAAAGATCTGGGAGGCCCTACAGCTTGACATAAACAAATGCACTTCATGGGATACCGAAACTGATACAACTCCAAAATCTCAGAGTTTGGCACAGGGAGAGGTTTACTGCACTCACTTTTGGATGACCTGAGCTTCAGCTCACCATAGGCTCTGCAAATCATCAACCACTCCTAGAAACTCTAATAAAACAATACAATCTGTCTCTTGTAGCCATGACACCTTCTAACCCAATAACAGCATCTGCTTTGTGCAAACTATCCAGTATGAAGTCATCATTTTGTAATGATTTATCTTTATTTTGTTTGCATATTAATTTACTATATTATTATTTTGGTGACAAATCATCAAGTTGGCCAAAATGATCTTAAACCCTTTAGCCTTGACTCATGACCATGCCTGAGCTTCTTCTGCAGCTGAGATCACAAGTCTGCACAGGTCACTTTGGTTTTTTTCTCTACAGAATAGTAAGCCATATAATGCTATGGTGATGATAACTCTAACAGAGCTCACTAAGTGTGTACCGGATGACAACATCAACTTTTGCACTTTCAGAACTCTTCCAGTGTTTGCTGGCCTTTTATGGAAGGGATTCCTGCTATGTGTTGTAGGCAGCCGGCATTCACCTGAAAGAAAGTGCCTCTTTGTTCATCTTCCCTGCAAAGACATTTGGTCTCAGTTCACTGGGCTCATTTTTCACCCCTCTGTCCTCACTGTTCCGCTGAACACGGTGTTCTACCAAGGCTGTGTCGAGCTCAGTAACACAGACATATGTTTATTAGCTGACTGCCTTGTCTCTGAGGAACTACCAGATTGGAGAAACAGAAAGACAGTGAAACACAGACAGTAATTTGAGAACATCATCTGTTAATAGGCAATGTTTATACAGACGATGTAATTGTTCCAGACAAATTCAAAGAAAATATAACTAATTCTGATAATTTAGAGCCTGGGCAGCTGGCCTATTGTAAAAGATGATCAAGTTTTCGTTTTTATTTTTTTATTTTTGTTTTTATTCATGTGTATGGGTATGTCTGGTATACACTACTCTTGCCATGTATGTATGGGTAACCATGGAAGTCAGAAGAAGGTTCAATCCTCTGAAGTAGGTGCTGAGAACAAACCTCAGATCCTCTAAAAAAGCAGCAAGACCTCTTACCTGCCAAGCTGTTTCTCCACTCCTCTTATTGTTTTCACAATTTAAGAAAACTTTTCTTTTCCTAAATCACCGTGATTTCCTTCTTCTTCTTACATAAAAAATGATTTGGTGTTAATATTAAGCTGCTTAAATTGCTGTAGCTTTGTGGCAGGCACACATATCTGAAGTCAGTAGGTTTTCTTCAACTTATCTTTTTCAAAATTGTTGTGGTATTTTTCATCCTCATACAACATACATTTTACAATCTCCTTATCAATTTTTATTCTTAAAATCTAGTGTTGAATTAGGATTATGGTGAGTATGTAAATCACTTTAGGAGAAATTGTAATCATGATACTAACTTCAAATTTATGAATATTGTATAATTTTCCATTCATTTAAAACCTGTCAATTAAGATTTGAAGAATCTTGAAATGCAGAACTAGCCTATTTTTGACAAAATTAACCATATTTCATATTCAAATGTCATTGTAAATGTTATTTAAACATTCAATTTATGATTCTTTGTTATGTAATACAGAAACAACTTTTCTATTTATTGATACATAGGAAATCTTATTAATCTCACTTTTAGTGAACAAAAAAAAGAGAACAAAATTAATTCTTTTAAAAAAATAGTAAATAAGTCTTTATTAATATTTTTCATATTTTTTCTTTATCGTATTAGGAAAATAAACTGATTTTGCTCTGATTATTTTAAAATTGAGATAGATTGATGGATTTTAATTTTTTCTCTTGTTTTATGACAGACTGTGTGGGAGCAAGAAGAGGACAAAGTAGAAAAGGAAAGAACAAAACAAAGAAAAGAGCCTTTGAGACAAAACCACTCCTTGCCTAATTTCTGCACTTCTTTTCTGATTAGAGAGGCATGGATATTTCTAGCCAACACTCACAGTCTGTCGACACTCTAGTGCTTCATAATTTATAAAACAGCTTTCCTCCCCACCAAGCTCAACATACTTCACAGATAGATCAGTGATGCTTACAGGATTCCTCCAGGGAGTGTAGGCAACAGGAATTATTATGTGTTCTACTAGGGGAAGGAAAGATCAAAACAGGAACCCATTATCACCAATGAGCTAGAGTACAGTGTTGGGCCATTCCGCCTGAGCAGACTCTAAAGACAGATGGAAATGACGAGGCTTACCCAGGAGGCCAGAACTGTACAGAGTAAGGGAGGTATTCAAGTGGCAAGCAAATGGCTCCTGACTCCTCCACTTGGATGTTCACTTAGGAACTGACTGCAGCTGAACATGATATCCAAAGCAAAAGCTTTAGTTTGCTCTTAAACATTTTCACCACTTTTCTCACCTCAGTAAGAAGATGTTTTATCTCATCAGTGCAAATCCCAAAGTGATAGTCATTCTTTATCTTTCTTCCCCTACTTCCCTTACCTGCAGTTTCTACCCTCTCACCCTCCATGATTGATTCCAGATAGATAAACATCTGTCATTGATACCACTGAAGACCTGATTACTGCCATGCAACCTAAAATTCCGGTAACCAGACAGGATGAACAACTCCCCCAGATCCACTCCCTAGTGCTCCAATATTTTCAGGATAAATGTCCTCATCATTGCCCCAGTGATTACAAAACTTTCCCTTTTTCCTTTCCTACTTTCTTAAGTAATTAGAACTGATTATACATGCAAATAGCTATCCAATTACATAGTTTCCAGGTTTCATCTTCTTGAGGAACTTTCTACAAGAGTTCTACAGACTTTACAAGAGCTAAGCTATTGTGTTTGAAGGCTTTAAAACCTAAAACAAGCTGTCATTCTATCCTCATTATCTTGCATCTCACCCTTAAGATTCTTTGTTCCTGGTGCAACTCTGTCCATCTCCCGTTCTTTCCCACTGCCCCACCTCTTGATTTATTCCTGTTCTTGTTGGATATATTTCCTGATTTCCCTTAAGAAAGGGGAATGTGCAGGAAATTTGGATGCACACTGTGTATTTGAAAGTGTTCTTATGCATTTTCTCTTCATTGCTAATTTCAGCATGCATAATATCCCATATTCCCAACTAGAAAGCATTTCCTGAGGATTTTTAAGACATGGCTTTATGGTCTTCAGCTTCTGATTTCCCTGCTAAGTGATCTTAATCCATTGTGACTCTAACAAGCTACAAAAAGTAATGTGTAAATTTTGAAACATTTTTCTAAAATATTCTGAAGGATATATAGTTTGCAGCTGTCGGTCAGGACTTGGGACATGTATCTTTTCTGTGCTGCTCATTGAGGACTCCTGTTCTCTGGGAATTAAGAACCCCAATTACTGAGATTACTTTCTGGATATATCCACAATTTCACTTTCTGCTTTTTCTTCTCATGTTCCCAATAAATTGACCTTGTCTTTTCTCTCATTTCCTATTTTCCATCTTTTTTTTTGTGATCTCAAAAGAAGACTTCCTCACCTTGATCATCCAGTCCTTTAGCTGGTATCCTATTCTAGTACCATATTTTAGTATAACAAGATCTGTGTTTCATGGGTACAGTGCTTTTTATTATGTAATTATTAATGCTTTTTATGCTTTTCTTTCATTGTTTAATGCCTGTTTCTATCAGCCCACCATCTTTAACTCTTAAGTGCTAGCATGATCTCTGCAAAAATACAAGCAATGTGTCTTTTCTTTTTAAATCCCAAAGTAGTGGATCATACTGTTGCACTTAATGCAAAAGCACAGATACCATGTTATAAGGTAAATTATCAAAAATCAGTTTTCCATAGATTAATTTCTATAGTCCCATGGGTTTCTTTTTAAAAAAAAAATAGATTCAAAAGTGGGGCCAGAGAGATGCTTCAGACATTAATAGAACTTCCCGCTTTTGTAGAGGACCTGGTCTCAGTTTCAGTAGCTACCTGATAGTTCACAGTGGTCCTTATCTCCAATTCCAGGGAAGCCAGCTCCATTTTTTGGCCATACACGGTGCCTCTACTTACATACAGGAGATAGACATGTATACATAAAATAAAAATAAAATAAATATTATGATACACTGAGTGGCATTTAAGGAACAAAATTTATTTCTTAGAGTACTGGCAACTGGGAACCCCACAATATTAAAGGTTGAGCAAGTGATACCTTGTGAGAGCCCACTTCCTCAAAGCTGGCCATTTTTTCACTGTGACTACATGTAGTAAAAGGAGTAAGGAAGCTATGTGGGACCCCTTTAGACCCTTTACAAAGAGTCTAATTCTGTCTACATAATTTTATCATTATGCTCAAAAGGTGACCTGCAAAAGATCCCTAATTCAAATCTCACACACTAGAATTAATGTTGTAAAGAACGCAAATAGAATATAGTATTGCCCAAATTCACTTAATCTTATTTTGAGACAGATATTGGACTCTCAAATATAAACTATTTAGGCACGATTCAAATACAAATTCATGTAGTCTTGACCATTTCTTTCCTATTCCCCAAACTATTCCTCTGTAGTGTACTTTTAGGCTATTCCTACCTTCAAATCACATCACATAAGGTTCACTATAGATTAGTTTTAATGTCATACTCTGACCCGAAAGTCATTTTCACAAATTGAAGAGTGAAGATACCAGTATGGGTAATGAAACCTCTCCTACATATGACCAAAAGAAATTTTGCATGCAAAATTGGCTCTTGCTAAAAACAATATGAGTAAAATAACCTCATTACATATTTAGGAAATGAACGAAAATGATTTAATTGACTTGGCTTTGGAAAAGACTACAAGGGACATTCTTTGGTTTGAAAAAGCTACATTTTTCAAGTCCCAGAGAGCAGACTGTACATCCATTCAAAAGTTTTAGTTTATAAAGAGATCTTATCCAGAGCTCTTGGGATAGCAAATAGTGTAGATGAGAAGCACAGTGACAATTTATGGAGATTTAAAGTTGACTTTAAACGAGAGCACAGGATGGGGGCATTAAAGCAGCCAAGTTAGATCCTCCGTCTGGTACCACCTATAACTATTTGATGGGTGAATGATGGTTAGTAGCTATGCATTTACAGGTGGGAAGGGGAAGAGAAAAAAGGAAGGAAGGAAGGAAGGCAGGGAGGGAAGAAAGGAAGGAAGGGAGGAAAGAAGGAAAAAAGAAAGGAAGGATAAAAGGAAAGAAAAAGAGAGAAGGGAGGAAAGGAAAAGCACATGGGTCTGATTTACCTACCATTTTACCAGCTTGTCCTAGATGGTTTTGAATCTATTAGAAGAAATGCCTTCCCAGAACGTCACCTTCATTCAGATACCACTGTCTCCTGGAACTGGAAAAATAGTCACTGATTTGGTATCTGCTCACCAAGTCTTGCCTAACTCTAATCTGGTCTCTCCACACCACTCAGAGGGATCTTAAAATTTAAATCTGATCATGTTGCTCTCCTGCCTAAATCCTTAAAATGTCTCTAGTTGCTCTTCAGATCAACACTGAGTCATTAACTTGTTTTGGGAGGCCCCAAGTTTTTCAGCCTGAACTAAGACTGCTGTAGTTTGTATATTACTTTTATCCCTAGTCTTTTCCCATCTGCTAATCCCAGTTCACTTTTTGAAAAACTGGCTAAATTGTCACTTCCATAAAGAAACTTTTTTAGACCTAAAGATTATCTGAATTCTGCCAGCATATTTACTCAAGGCCTTTCATGTTTCTTGGCAGCATATTTTAGTTCTGTAATGCTAATCTATTATTTCCATCCTTTAAGATACACTACCATTCTTTAAATAAGACACTGAACCTCAATCTGACATTTAATATATATTAATATTCATAACTATTGTAATCACAGAAATTGCTGATTCTTAAAATATTATGTTGCTGTTTTATTGTATTTTTAACATCTATTTTATATTTGAGGAAACTGAGGAAAAGAGTGGTTACAGAAGCTATCAGAGTCAAGAGGCAGGTAGAGAGCTGTGTAACCATAGGTAGATGACAGGTGATGAGAATTTTTAGACTCTTGTCAAGAAAGTTCAATCTGTTTATGCCTTAGAATTCAGAATAACAATTAGCAACATGTACTATGTAATTAAGCAGCTACTACAACCATATTACAATAACTACTCTGCAAATGCTCCCCAGTAATTTTTAATTTTAGCAATATAGAAATAAGAGTGAGAATAAGGGTTATTATTTATCACTAACAATGTATTCTAAACATGTGGTTCAAAAGCTTTAGTAAACTACCTTTAGTTTCCAATTGTTGGAACTTCGTACATGCTTTTTTTTTTTTTCCATTAGCACAGGTGGTAATCACTGGGAACACAATAGACGTACTAATTCAGATACACAAATCACAGACCATAGTGTTGAGGCATATGCTACTATACAGAGTGGAACCATGAGCCATTTTGCAAGAAATCTAAGCTTGCCTAAAGACTGAGTAAGTCACAGCATCTGGAATCCATACACTAAACAAAGTAATGTTCACCGGTGCTGAAGGGAGAGTGATATAATTTAGCATTTAGCATCCCATGGGTCTGGGGTGGTTCTTTCCTTACATACTCTTCATTTTTCAATACTCACCATCTTAATATAAGATGCACTCACCCCCCACAAATCTTGATATTGTTTTTTTAATAATCTTTTCTGTTGCAGAAAACCATTACACACAGCTCTGTGTCTTAGACTGACGGAGCTAGAAAGAACATGCACACAATAAAGGAAAACTCGGCAGGAGCCACAGCTGCTTCTAGTGTGGGGTCTGCTAAAGTATGTCTAAACTACATTAGACCCAGAGAATGTAAAAGTGGAAAGCGACCCTTGTTGAGCATGCAGCTCATAATCTTCTCCAGCAACACCACACCTATTAAACTAAAGAAGTTACCCTTCAGAGACCCCAAGAGCAGCCTAAGATTTCGTTTATCCTTCCGTGTGCACTATTTTCCTTCTCTGAGATGAGGCCTCTTGAGATTTATAGCATGCTCGTATAAAACTCGTGTGCAATAACGCATGAACATCGCTAAGCTAGAGGTGGTTATAGAATCAATGGGATAGGGGAGGTGTAGATCAGGTTCTGCTTATTGGTTGGTGCCTAGAACACATAAGTCTAGAACACTAGATCAAGGATGGCAGAATTAAGGCTACAAATGAGTTTATGAAAAAGAGAAAAAAAAGTATAATCTTTTGGATGTTGGAGAATTCATAAAGATATAGATGTATTAAGAGGTTCTGTCAAATTACAATAATATAGAGTTCTGTTTCCATCCACTAAGAGTTTCATTCCTTTCATTTTTTGCCTAAGTTCAATGGCTGTGGGACAAAGGCATGACTTGATTTTATGAATGTCACTTGAAGCCAGGCTTGTGGCCCTGGAAATAAAACCTTGAAGGAGGCACTAGTGGGATATGTGCATGCATGGAATATTTGAAATCACTCTTCATAATATCCACCTTGATAAACTTGTATCTCTGGCAACAAATATCAAAACTTATTTAAGGACATTTTGACTTTCACTGAAGAAAACATGCTATCAAACTATTTTAGGGGTCCATGAAGCTAGAAGAATAAATAACCCTAAAAATGACTTTGATAGGCTCCAAGTTAAAATTTACCTGGTCAGCTAGTATATCATATGTTTATCTAAGAAAAATAACAAAATAAGGATTTTAACAAAATAAACAGTAAAATAAAATGTGGAATGGCACTACAGATGAAAGCAAAGATCTTACGGAAGAGAGTAAGAAAAAAAGTATTTGTGCACATGCAAGCATGCATATACAGTGTACATATTGTAGTGTATATACAGTATATACAATAGCATTGGAGAGAATGTCTAATGTATATAGTATACACATCTGTTTATAGTATCTATATAGTTTCTATTTTTATTTATTTTATGTGTATGTTTCTGCATGTTTGTATATTTGTAGGTATGCATGCCAGAGTGCATATATAGAAGTCAGGTGACAAGGAACAAGTGCTCAGAAGGTACACGGGCACAATAGCACATCTACAATGCCAATCCTGCACCTTAGATTTAGTCAACACCATGAAAAGGGGCAGAGAAATAAGGGTCAGAGGAATAGGACACCTATTTGTGAGATAGTATATTCTAGATATGTCAGGGATACTAAACCTTAAAAAGGTCAACCATAATTTTCTCCAAATAACTTCTGAATAAAGATCATACCATCTGAAATGGGAAAGAGAATGGGGGAGGTTCATAAGAAACAACCACTAGAGGAAGACTTATATGTAATGAATGACTGATGAAGGAGGGAGAATGAGTTTTCTCCGGGGCTGAGTCTCCTGATACATCATAAACCCTAATTGGCCATCCCTAAACCCATGTACATATTACATATAAGAAGCATGACACTGCCAGAAATAATTATACAAGGCAAGTTCATGAATCCAAAAGGGAGAAAAGGGAAGAGGGAAGAGAGAAGGGTAGAAAAGATTTAAAAAATAATAATAATAAACAGTGTGGTCATGTCTAAAAAGCCTCTCAAAAAAATTTAAAGCCTAATCTATTTAGTACATTGGGAAAAGACAGAGGAGGGGGAATGAATAGAATGAACGTCATGCATGCAACTGTAATAAACGTCCTACAAAGACATTCTTCCCCATTTCAAACAAATCTCCTTTTGTTTTGCTCTTTATTTGTTAACTGAGTATCATTGAACAGATGTCTTATGTTTTTATATAATGGAAAATAATATTTTTCCACAAATTGCAAAAAAATTACTAAAAGATTTAACATAAAAATGCAAATACTGAAATATTTTTTCTGAAACATAATTGTTCACAATGCATTCCATAGTGAGAAATAGCTTCTTAATGAACTGGGGTGTGAACCACAGGTTACAATGCTACTGCGCAGTACGAAAATTAAGTGTGAACATCATTTCTTCCATTAAGTGTGAACATCCAGCACTGCCATTCCATAAATTTGGGGGTTGTTATTTGTTTGTTTTTGAGACAGGGTCTCACTATGTAGCACTGGAAATTGCTCTATAGAAAAAGCTGACCTCAGGATCACAGAGATCTTCCTGAGTTCTGGGAATAAAGGCATGTTTCAACACTTCCTGATCCATGAATTTTATATACCCTTCGTCATTTCGAAAAAAGAAGCATAACTGTCTAGGTTGGTTGGGAGTGTCTAAAATCCAAGGCCTCTAGAGGAAAATCACAAGTTTGAAGCCAGCCTGGGCTACACAGTGAGTTCAAGTTCATGTTATACTCCATAAGGAGACTTTGCTTTAAAACAATTATATTGAAGTGAGAGCTTACTGGAGACTAAAATCTATTATGGCTCATGTATATCAAAGCATGTAAACAACCTTTGGCTCTCAGTGGTTTGTGAACCAGCTCACAGCTCCAAGGGAACCATACATGGAAAGATAAACAAATGCCATTGCCAAGAAAGAAAAACACATGGCAAAGATGCTGGTGGGGTGACATGTTGGTGATGTTGGCATGCCAGCTATATGTAAAGATCAATGTTTCAGCTAGTGATCCAGGTAAAGAGGAATAATGGCAACATGCCACTCAAAAGAAAGGCGAGAAGATGTGAAGAAAATTCTTATCGTCTATCGTTCACTTGACTCTGATACTTAAATCTTAATAACAAGTGAAGAGCAAGAAAGGAGCAAGAGGATTGATTTTATACACTTATTAAAAGGTAAAATTACTGTCTTCTTAGAAGTTCTGTTCCTTTTAAACGTATGAACTATTGTCTTCCTAACTAAGGCTAAAGCCATTGTTCAGAGTAAGACTGGCTCATTCCAGTTTCCTGTTTTTAGTCTTCTTCTCTCAGAATAACATCTCTCTTTGGGAGCTTTCCCTGCCTTGGGGAAGAATGCTCCATGGCCACCATTCCTTTTGCAAGTCCTACCTCAAAATCTTTTCTTTGTATCTTATATACTTTTCATTATAACCTGTTCTCCCATACTGTTTCTGAAGACCTCTTCTCCCAAGGGCTTAGGAACTTCTGCTATTTGCAGAGGTTCTTTCTGTCTTACCATGGACCACGATTTTAAAACAAAACAACAAAACAAAAATCCTAAAATGTGACAACTTATCTTCCAGATCCAAAATAATCAGCTTTCCTAAAATCAAGGGTTACTCATGTGTAATATTCAGAATAGAGAAAGACTAAAGGACAAATCAGAATGCATTTTAACAAAGAAGAGACACTAATAAAAACTGGCAAGGATGTAGTCCCTTTGTGAGAAAGTCAATTAGTCTAGCTGTTGTGAAAATTAGCATGGAGGTGCTCAGAAAATAGGGCCACTCATGGGTATACGCCTGAATAAATTCAAATCAATATACAAGATAGACCCCTGATCACTCATGTTTACTCTTCAATAATCAACTCGTTCTTCACAGTAGCCAAATTATGCATCATCCTAGGTTCTCAGCTCATACAGAAAAGGGAATGTGTATGCAATGGAATATTAGTCAGTGATTAGTAAGAATGACAGCATTTTGTATGCAGGAAAAAGTGTATGGAGCCAGAGGTCACCATATGAAGCAAAATAAGACAAACTCAGAAAGAAAAGAATCGTGTTTTCTTTTATATGAAGAATCAATTTTTTAAGTATAAAAATGGAATGGGAACTATTTGGGAGAAGGGAAGGAGGGGAAGAGGAAGAGTCAACAGGCAAAAGGAATAGAGTTGAAAATGTTCAAATGTTGGGCCCATGTGAGAAATTGCTACAAAGGAACCCATTACTTTTTACAAAGTGTATACACTAATTAAAAAGTTTTTTTAAAGCACTCCAAAAAATCTGTAAAACAACTCACATTATTATTATTACACTGGCTTCTTTAATCTCACTAAGGAAATCATAAAAGAGACACTGATGTTCTCTGTTCTCCTTCAATGTCCTCACCTACAATCTACACTTTCAAAAGTCAATTCAGAAGCTGGGCGGTGGTGGCACACGCCTTTAATCCCAGCACTCGGGAGGCAGAGGCAGGCGGGTCTCTGTGAGTTCGAGACCAGCCTGGTCTACAAGAGCTAGTTCCAGGACAGGCTCCAAAACCACAGAGAAACCCGGTCTCGAAAAAAAAAAAAAAAAAAGGAATCAAAAGTCAATTCATACAAAGTCAGTATGCACCTGTCTGATTATTCTTCTTTCTCCTTCTGGGAATCCAAAATAAATGATTCTGTGCAGAGAGGGAGATGGCAGGAAACAAAATCTAAGCATGCCTAGTTCAATCTGAAGGGATCAATTTCAGGTTTAAATCAAAACACACACACACACTTCTGGAAGTATAAAGCTTCTGAGTAGAAAATAATTTCGGCTTTGTAACAATAAAGAAACCTAATTTTCTTGCACCCTTTCTCAGGTTTCATTCACAATTACGATTAGACTTTAGATTAAAGGGCATATTGAAGGATTGGCCTTTCATGTTTACTTGCGGTTCCTCTGAGTAACAGTTTGCTTCTAATCCCAAATCAAGCCAACACGGCTAAATGCTAAAGCACATATTTCCTTTCTGGACCTTGTACAAATAGTAATATGATTATACTCTAAAGTATACACACTTTTTAATTTGGTTAATTAGCATTTTAAAGTCTAGTTTCTTGAGTTCTCTATATATTTTGGAGATCAGACCTTTGTCTGTTGCGGGGTTGGTGAAGATCTTCTCCTAGTCAGTAGGTTGCCTTTGTGTCTTAGTTACAGTGTCCTTTGCTTTACAGAAGTTTCTCAGTTTTAGTAGGTCCCATTTATTCAATGTTGCCTTTAATGTCTGTGCTTCTGGGGTTATACATAGGAAGTGATCTCCTGTGCCCATCTGTTGTAGGGTATTTCCCACTTTCTCTTCTATCAGGTTCAGTGTGTTCGGGCTGATATTGAGGTCTTTAATCCATTTGGACTTGAGTTTTGCGCACGGTGATAGATATGGGTCTATTTTCATTCTTCTACAGGTTGACATCCAGTTGTGCCAGCACCATTTGTTGAAGATGCTTTCTTTCTTCCATTGTATACTTTTAGCTCCTTTATCAAAAATGAGGTGTTCATAGGTTTGTGGGTTAAAATCCGGGTCTTTATACGATTCCATTGGTCGACTTCTCTGTTTTTATGCCAGTACCACACTGTTTTCATTACTGTAGCTCTGTAATAGAGTTTGAAGTCAGGGATGGTAATGCCTGCAGATGATCTTTTATTGTATAGGATTGTTTTGGCTATCCTGGGTTTTTTGTTTTTCCATATAAAGTTGATTATTTTCCTCTCTAGATCTGTGAAGAATTTTGATGGGATCTTGATGGGGATTGCATTGAATCTATAAATTGCCTTTGGTAGAATTGCCATTTTTACTATGTGGGAGCTCACCAAGGCCACCTGGACTGTGACTGAAAAAGCATGGGATAAAACTGGACTCTCCGAACATGGCGAACAATGAGGGCTGATGAGACACCAAGGACAATGGCACGGGGTTTTGATCCTACTTAATGTGCTGGCTTTGTGGGAGCCTAGCCAGTTTGGATGTTCACCTTCCTAGATATGGACGGAGGGGGGAGGACCTAGGACTTACCTCAGGGCAGGGAACCCTGACTGCTCTTTGGACTGGAGAGGGAGGGGGAAAGGAGTGTAGGGAGGGGGAAAAGGGTGGGAGGAGGGGGAGAAGGGTGGGAGGAGGGGGATGGAAAAGGGAGGCTGGGAGGAGGTGGAAACTTGTTTTTTTTTTCTCTCTCCTTTTCTCAATAAAAAAAAAAGTATACACACATACACAAACACAGTGCTGTATTGCCACATTGTAATGCATTGTTATATATTAAAAGAATGGCGCTTTCTATTCAAAAACCATAGACAATTTCAATAAAGTTTCATGAAGTTTCAAATACTCTTAAGGAATAACTGTAAGCATGGTGATCAGAAGGGAAAATGTTAGGTCTAGTGAACAGTGATGAATGTAACAATTCAAAACCTGGACTATTACACCCCAGGAAGCTTTTTATTACTCTGCTGGCTATTCCTGGGACAGAATCTATAGACATTCCACAGAGAGGCTGCACAACACCAACACATACCATGAAGTAAATGGAAGAAGCCAATGATATCTTAGACCTTTTCTTGTTTTGTTTTGATTTTTTTGCATTCAATTTGTAAGAGAAAAGCAATATACAAATGTAGATCATTTTATATGCATAGATACAAATGAATAGATCTTGGTACAAGCATTTTGGACTTCTACAATGCTGTTATTTCTTGCTCACATTGTCATTTTGCTTATTCAACTAGCATGAGACTAGTCAAAAAGCCCTCTTAAATGCCTATTCTAAAAATACTCTACAGGTTCACTTACAAAACACCCTCAACATATTTTTTTTTTTAGAATCTGTGTCTTTGTATAAAAACATGACAGTATTTTAATAGAACTACTTTCAGAATAAAGATTCCCAATAAAATCAAGTCAGAAGGCAAGCATATGTTAAATGGAATCCACATGAAACCCACGCAACCAATGTACTCCTTTTACATGAGTCTACAGGCTTGGAACAATCCTAATAAAATTTTTGGTGTATGAAACCTGAAGGAACACTATAAAGGAAGCTTCACAGGCTCAGAGTACTCCATAAAAGCTAAAATTGCCAACCCTATTGGTAAGTCAACTTTCTGACAGTAGCTAGTTATATCACTGTCCAAAGACACTGTGTCATCTGATTTAAGCATTTAGCTTATACATTAGATTGAGATGAACAATATTCTGATTCAGCTCATCTTACAAAAAGGCATGCAATATACTTTCCCCTACAAACCCTTTAATGTCCACTGCTGTACCTTAAGTATATCATCTAAAATTATTACATACAAGTAAGCAATGACTATGAATAGCACTGGGATATACTATGTGCATAATTTTAAAAATATATGTTTATTGTGAGATTTATTTTTCTTGAAACAAATTAATAAAAAGACTTAATGTGAAAAAAAAAAAGATATACGTGTAGTCACTATTCTAGTTTAGGCTTGATTACTATTAAATTTTTTAAACTTACAAAGTTTAGAATTCTGCCTTTTTAGTAGCTAGCTTTTGTGAAATCTGCTAAATAAAAGTATTGTGGTGAATACAAAAACACTCAAGACATAATCCTTGTCCTCAGAAGTAAAATAGAAAGATGTGAGCACAAAGAGCTATATGCCAAATTAAAATGTGACTTTCATACAATGGAGCCAATAATGAGATACTATGAGCAGAAGAGAAAGCATAATTAATGTCTCAGCTTAAGTAACATTGGAGCTGAGTCCCAAAGGCTAGGTAGGATCTTAACAAGCAAAACCAAGGGTGGCTAATATGCTTCAGGCCCAAGGAAGCATTCTGACGAAATGCATGAAGAATGTCAAATGAAGGCTAAGCTCTGAACCCATCCCGAAGCCCAGCAGGGTCTGTTGAAAATTTATATTTCATTAATCTGAATCACAAAAGAGTTTATATGCCGGTGAAAATCCAGGTATGCTGAGCTTCCTGTTCTGGGAACCATCACAAAATTTGTTCTGTGAGATTCCTTAGAGAAAAGGTGGCTGGGAATTTTCATTCATGTCTTAATTATGATTCTCCAAATTAATAATTCTTATCTTGTATTTGAAATATTATGCTAATTTTTTTATTTCTTATAATTTTCAAAAAGATAACAAAAACAACACAAACAGTCATACAGATCTAGAGTGTTCATACCACCAGGCACTGTCTGAAAACCACCAACATTCCGATGTTCATGGTGTCCTGTGTTCTCATGCAAAGCTGTCAGGTTCAATGTCATGAAAATGTGTGTGAGTATATCATGCCCACTTCTACAGTTACAGGGAGAAAACTTCTCTCATTATAGTAGAAAACTAGGCATGAACACAGCCTACCTGGCAAATTGTGTTGCTAAATACGAAATATGGCTCACCATGCTCCTGAGTTTTCCCAGAAGTCAGAACACAGAATTCTGAAGTAGCCTACAGCTGGCTTGTTGAGGAGTCTGTGCTCTCCGTATCTCCTATTATGGGCTTCTTCCACATAGAGACCCTGGTAGGATGATTCCTCACTGTCCCATCCAAGGTAATGAATGTGGTAACCAACCACAGACTTCCTCTGTAAAAATACTTGTTCATATGCAATAAAGCAGACCCCGTTCCCTGAAACCATCTCAGCAGTGATTCATCTCCATGCCCTTTCCACATCCACAGGCATTCGGACCTGTTGAGGGAATCCCCAATAAGAATGGCAACACACAGGTGAGAAAACATCATCCCTGGGTCTTTATAATTCTCCCTTGAAACATATAATGGTGAACTCATAAGCCACAGTAACATTCTTGGACTCAATCAAGAATCATGAAATTAAGAAAGTAATAATAACTTAATAGTTTCCCAATGTAATAACATGATGTTAAAAGTAAAAGTTTACTATTTAAATCTTAACTGAAATACTAATAGCCAAGAACAATAGAGCAGATGCCAAGTATATCACATTCTGCAGCAGAGATCAGCAAAGACTTTTAAAATATTCATATAGTAGATATTTAGGAATTGCAATTCATCAGACTTTATTCATTCTTCTCCATCATTCTAGGGGAAATCAGACGTAGAAATGCATAAGTGATAGGCTTGGCTGTGTCCTAGCAAAGCTTTATAGACAGAAATATTTGGTCCTCATATCATTTTCACATTTAAAAAAAATTTAACCAATGAAAAATATAAAAATCATTTCATAAACCTAAGTCATTCAGAATAAGCAACAAGCTACATTTGGTCATCAGATCAACCACTGCTCTGTAGTGAGGTATTAGACCACCTATGTAGGGCAGGCTAGATTATAAAACTATTTTAATAACACTTATCCCCTCCTATTTCCAGACTATATATACTAAAGTGGTCTGGCAAGCCTGAAAATGTGTGCTTTTTCTTGGATGGGAGAAAATATTGGAATGTTGTGGCATTTCTTTTCTCCAAACCTTGATGCAAACTGGTTTGCAAATGGAGAACTCTCTAAAAGCACTTGGAGAGTTTTCAGTACGATGTGACTCCACTCTCCTGCAGCACTACCACTGACAAAAAGGGCAGGGGGCTTCCTAGCACTCAGATGCAGACACAGTGGTCAGGGTGTTTGTACTGGTCTTTGGCTTGAGGTGGCAGAGAGGAGCATTGCCACTCTAGGCGATCAGCCTCCACCCATTTATCACAGGATATCTGGGTTTTCACTTGACCCAAAAGGGGCATCTGAGCTAAATACATGCTCTAAAGGAGTCTGCCAAAGAAGATTTCTACATAGAGCAAAAACCACTACTCTACCCAAGATAAATAACAAAATAACACACAGTGAAGTCTATCCTGGAAGTTAATGGGTTGAACATGGAAGCCACAGGAGACCAGATCGGGTAAATTTCCTGTCTCAAGGAACCTCCGTCAGAATTCCATCTGAGGAGTATTATTTAAAGACCTAAATGTATCCCATGAGACACAGTAAATATCTTTCAATTTAAGAGAAAACAAATGACAGATTTATTTCTGTGAGTACCTCTTAATTCCATCTTTTCCTTAGAGAATTTCAGGAAAGAAGAGGCAAGGAAGAAACAGATAAGAGAAAAGTGACTCATTCCCTCCCCAGGCATCTTAACTGAAGTGCAATGGGATTATGGGGTCATCTTTGTGGAAGAGACCCCCTGAGTCTAAAAGGAACCAGAAAAGGTTCAATTAAAAGCCATTAAAAAAAAAAAAAGGTTATCCAGGCTACAGCCATTTCCATACAGAGAGAAGGGAAGATTTATCCATCCATATAAGTTTATTCAGTTGGGGCCAGGTGTTAAGAGAATGCAGGAAAAGCAAGACTTCCTGCCATCACCCTCATTCTCCAAAGGTGTTAAAGAGCAGAGACTCAGCAATGGCAGGAAAAGACACAACCATAAAATCACTTTTAATTTACTTCCTGAAGTCCTCAAAATTGCCGTGGTAGTGACCAATTTTCTTAAAAGCAAAGAAAAGTTATTAAATTATATACAAAGCCTTAAACCTTAATTGCCTCTCGATTTCACATTGATGTAACACATCCCCCTAACTTTGGTAACACACATTGATTATTTCCGTGGTAGTTTCAATATTCTCTAAGTAAAAATGATAAAAGACTATAATTAATATCTCCAAAGCAGACTACTTTTTCAAGGCAAATGTAATTTTATCAAATATTTATTTTTCTGAATATTCCAGGTAGAAACGGTTCACCCTCCACCACTTATGAAAGAAAATTTGAGCATTTCCAAGATATGCTTTTAACAGTGTTTTCAAGTATTACACATAAGTGAAACAGAACCTTGCTAATTAGCTGCAAAATGGCACAAGAGGGGTAGCACATACATTATTTCTGGATTCTAACAGCCGTGTGTGTAGAGGCATTTTCACCCCTTCTAAGAGCACAAAGGTTTGAGTCAGGAGCCACTTCTCGTCTTTGCCTTCAAGGAAAATTACACTGAATGGACTTACTCAAATTTCCATGGGGGTTTGTTTCAGTGTCCTACATCAGAAGTGATGCTTTTTCTAGATCAAGGGTGGGTATAAATTCCATCTTTCAAGACAGAAAAGGAGGTCACAATTAATTGTTAAATAAAGTTCAGGTGCAAACTGAGCATCCTGGGGAAAAAGACAAAAACAAACAAACAAAAAATAACAGCAACAACGAAGACACTGTTTTTATGCTCACCTTGGCTTTCCCAGCCCCAAAGAAGTTCCCAATGTGTATTCGTAACAACTCACAACCTGTCAATCATGCCATAAATTCATCTCCAAGTTTAGGCAAGCTAAGATGTTTTCCTAACAAATGTATTTTCAAACAGTCCGACTGTGAACTTTGCAAGAGTATTCCTTCTCATACTCCAAGCATATTTTACTTTAAAAAAAAATCAACAAC
This sequence comes from Microtus oregoni, assembly GCF_018167655.1. NCBI lineage: Eukaryota > Metazoa > Chordata > Mammalia > Rodentia > Cricetidae > Microtus > Microtus oregoni. The sequence goes on from NW_024544551.1 coordinate 490,327, forward strand.
ATAGTCTTGTATTTGGTTCTTTTCCCCAAATTTCAGTATGAATTAAAGACCAATAGTGAGGGACTTGTAATGGGAGAAGGTTAATTTTCACAGTGCCTGCCTGTAAATACCGCAGGGTCGGGAAGGAAATGTTCACTTTAGGCAGGAGTGGGAGAGCGAGTACTGCTTTTGCTGTGTTTTCATTTTCCTAGGTGGCTTGGGATTTGGGAAATTAAACATTTCAAAGATTAAAAAGGCTTGAGAGAATGATTTAATAATCATTACAATAACTTCCACAACCTACTTCCCAGTAAGACGTAGGTCTCATTAAATCCAGCTACAGATGAGTGAGCTTGAAAGATGTGGCTGAGTACCCAGAAAAAAAGGTGACTAGCTGAAGTTGGATGCAAACAGAATAAAAACACTTTTTATAAGTTCCAAGTAAGAAAAAAAGGCACTGAGAGAAATTCCTTGGGCGGCAATTGTGTCAAATTAGTTAATGGATATGTTGGAGGGATGTGTTTCCCATTTTGTAGATCGAAATGATTTTCCCCATTTCCACCCTTGCTGAAAAGCTTTACTTATTATTTGTAAACCTTTCAAAATGTACCCCAGGATCAAAGAGCTTTTAACATCAGAAAATTACCGTCTGGGACAAATTCTTAGAACAGATCTCCATCTTCTGTATGAGAAGTTAGAGGTCCTTCAGCCTGGGTGATGCAGACCGCTGGCCTTGGCAGGTCCAAGGTTATTCAGCATTTCACACCACTGTACTTATCACCAAAGGGCTCCTATCCTTTTATCTTTTCGGCCCTTATCTAATCTCTCTAAACCACATTACTAAAAGAGGGAAATCATTAACCCCTTTCCCCTCACTCCAATTCACACCTTCTCCCAGTTTCGGTGATAGCTGCTCAACTTCCTGCTAATCCCTACATGCCTGTCCAACTAGAAAACTTTCTATTTATCAAAAAAAAAGTTAAGCAAAAAACATGGAGCCCCGAGTTCCTCCGTCTTTTCCCCATTGCACCAGCACAGCTTTCTGTCTTCTTGCAGTAAATCCTCCCTCTCAAGTCAGTTTATCCCTCAGCAACAGGCACTTCACGCAGTCCATATTCTCAGAGATTGGCTTTCTCTTGGTGCTATCTCCTCACGTCATGCTTTCTCATGATCATTTTCCTACTCTCCATTCCCTATAGCCCATAACCACATGCGTGTTTCTTCTATCTTACAAGATAGCATAAAATGTTACAAGATAACATAAAATGCATATGAATAGTCTCTCATAATAAAAGTTTAAATTTTAAAATTCCTTCTTAGAGCACCTGAAATTATACTTCTGTCTTCACTTATCTCCAAAAATGTTTCCTATGTAAATGTGTAATTACTGCCATCCATTTATTCACTGATCAATCTGTAGAGAAATTTACTCTTTGCTTTTTAATTTAATTTAATTTTTTCTTTTATTTCATACTGAAAAATGTGCAGAAATGGTGCTCAGCAGTTAAGAGCATTTGCTGCTCTTCCAGAGAACCCGAGTTCAATACCCAGCACTCACTTTGGACATTCACAGCCTCCTATTAACTCCAGTGCAAATGTCTCTGGAGGGCACAGGCACACACAGAGAGAAAAAAAAATATACATACACATAAATGAAAAATAAATCCTTAAAAAATGTCAGGTATTTTTCCTGGCTTCAACAAAGGCATTTTGCAATTATGATTTTTTAATCTCACTGTTTCTGATTAATTTCCACACAGGTCCTTATTCACTACTTAAGCTTTGATGTTCATTTTCATGCTCACATCTGGTAATTCCACATTCCATGTTCAATTAGGTTACTTTTCTAAGGTTTTCATCTCCAAATTACAATGATTCCTGAATTATCCTATGTGGATGAAGCTCCACAGAAAGTGCAATTTAATACATTCAAACTCAGTCCATTTGTTTCTGGCAAGCCTATGTCAGCCATGTCAAGACTGTACAACTCATCAACTCATCTCTGAAGGCAAGATCCTAGAGGTACACCATGTAATCTATTGTAAGGAATCTTATTCTGTCACAACAGCCAGAGACTGTGAGACAGAGACTTCTTATTAATTACACAATCTTATCCTATAGCTTAAGCTTATTTCTAACTAGCTCTTATAATTTATAACCATTTATATTAATCGATATTGTGCCATTTGGCATTACCATTCTTCCATCGTGTACCTCTTGTTTCTTCTCTGTGTTTCTCTCTAGTGATTCTGCCTTTCCTTTTCCCAGAGTTCTCTCTACCCAGAAGTCTCACCTAGACCTCTTGCCTTGCCATTGACCATTCAACTTTTTATTACAACAATCATAGCAATACTTCTTTACACCGTGTACAAACATCCCACAATAATCATCCTTAACATACTTAAGCATAATTTATCTCTTACATCTTTCCATTATTTCCCAACAATCCATCCTCCCTCTCTCAATGATGCTTTAGTTTAGGAAATAATCATCTTTTACTTGCACTAATAACCTAGAGTTTATCTACAACCCCTAAGCAACATAGCCTGGAAAGCATTCTGGATGGAAGAAAAGGGAAAATGAGCCAAACATTTGTTCTTTACATGACAAGCAAATGTACCCGGCACACATTGGTGTGTTGTTATTCTAATATACACAATCATATCTGCCATTGCTTCTTTGGGTGGCAAAATAGAAGAGACAGTCGTTTTTCCCTTTCAAAAATTAGCTGGTAATATGAAAGGAGCTTTGGATATTACTTGTGATAATCCAAGGCATCTACTCTCTATGACCCTTGTTATTGATTCCATGTGATTTAACTTTACCTCTCACATTTAAGTAAGCCCTAGTATGACAACAATATAAAAGCTTTCCTGTGGCTAAGTGTCTTATAGAATAGTTTCGAATAAGATAGAATTGAGTTAGGATAGAGACTAACTCTTTGCTTAACTGTCTTATGAATTATTAAAATGGTAAGTCAGAAAATGGAGAATAGTAGGAACAAAAATGATCAAAATCATGCAAAGGACATTTACAATTTGGGGAATACCAGGTTGTCTTTAATTGAAATGAAAATATCACATTTTACTTTGGAAAAAAATATTTCAAATTATTTGTGAAGTTCTTAGGAGAGGCTGCTGTGGTGGTCTTAGTAGTCCTACCAACTGACGGAATTACTACTTCCTTGAGAATGCTGTTAAGGGAAATCTGTTCCCACAGGAAATCCAGCTGTTTTCAGCTATTAGGAACAGACAGGTATTACTAAGAGGCAAATAAGAATATTAAATGGTCTGATGAAAATGTGAGAACACAACAGCAGTGACCACTTAACTGCTCCTGAATTCATATTGCCTAGCACACACCAATTCTTTTAACATACAGCTGGAAACCTGATTAGGTAACATACCTGGAAATCCTTTCTGAGGCTTCAAGGTCATAAAATGCTGTCCCACTTACTGGAGCATTCAGCAAAAAATATAAAAGTTAAAAAGCCAAGGTCTGCCTAGAACACAAAATAATGAAAACTTGAGCCTGCCTAGAGTTTGTATTACTAAAACCCAATCCCTCTCAGAAAGAGCTCTGACTATGTTACAGCCCCACAGAACATCATATTTACAGTTCACAAATTGAGACTCAAGTAGTCAAGCAGAAATGAAGAAATTTATCAATTTTTTTTAAATTTATTTATTTATTAAAGATTTCTGTCTCTTCCCAGCCACCGCCTCCCATTTCCCTCCCCCTCCCCTAATTAAGTCCCCCCCCCCCTCAGCCCGAAAAGCAATCAGGGTTCCCTGTCCTATGGGAAGTCCAAGGAACCCCCCACCTCCATCCAGGTCTGGTAAGGTGAGCATCCAAACTGCCTAGGCTCCCACAAAGCCAGTACGTGCAGTAGGATCAGAAACCCAGTGCCATTGTTCTTGAGTTCTCAGTAGTCCTCATTGTCCGTCATATTTGGTTTCTAGCCATAAATCAAGGACATTGAGCCTATAATTAGTGATCCTAGAGAAGCTAAATAAGGAGAACCCAAAGAAAAACATATAGGCATCCTCCTGAATATTAACCTTCAGCAAGCGATGAAAGGAGACAGAGACAGAGACCCACATTGGAGCACAGGACTGAATTCTCAAGGTCCAAATCAGGAGCAGAAGGAGAGAGAGCACGAGCAAGGAACTCAGGACCATGAGGGGTGCACCCACACACTGAGACAATGGGGATGTTCTACTGGGAACTCACCAAGACCAGCTGGCCTGGGTCTGGAAAAGCCTGGGATAAAACCGGACTCTCTGAAATTTATCAATTTTTTACTGCTATTGAAGAGCAATGATAAGAATCTTTAACAACTGGTAATGAGCATTTACATGAAAGACATTGTGTGAAGGCAACTGACATTCTATTGACTACATCCTCATCACACCTACACACAAAGAAATCAAGAGTAAGAGAATATACAAACTTGGCTGGGATCATTCAGCTGTAAAACAGAACCCAGACCACCCTAGATGATAGAAACTGCTCTATATCCTACGTATGTATCCTTCTAAGATACTTGCTTAATTCAGAGGAAATGTAAGAAACATCGTAAGGGGGTGCCAGCTATTTTGCATCCTTATTTATGTGTGTGAACATCTTCACCGATTATCAATATTGGTTGATCAAATAAAAATGTAAAGAAATGCTTCTTGATGAAAGAAGCAATTTAAATGTTCCAATCAAAACTGTCTACTACTTTTTTTCCTAAATTAAAAAAAAAAAGCTTAAACATCAGTGTTGAGAAATTTTACATAAAGCTCCAGAGAAAGAGTTTCTATTGAAATGTTAGGTCTTGCTACTCAAAGCTGGCACTTCTCTACCATCATTTTCATCAAAACAGCTGCTTTGCCATCAACACAGAATACACTCTCGTCCTCATCTCAGCTTACTTGCCCAGACTCTGTGATGCTGATGTTGGTCACTCTCATGTACCATCTTTGGATATAATGCCTATAACGTTCTTGATGGACTCCAACTGCATCATCTATATCAACGTCTCAGAGAATGTCTACGTGGGTAGGCAAGTGATATAAGAAAACTCCAAATAAGATGTAATTCTATAAGACTCTACAGATTGCCTGGTACAAATAGACCCCATTGTTAATGCAGATGTATGGACCTGCTAAGAGCACTGTCTTCTTAGCAGACCACATGGCAAAGGTTTGCTTCAGTTGTTGTATTAAGATAGGAAAACAGCACAGAGACAAAGTTCTAAATACACCCTACAGAGACACACCAAAAACAATCCCCCAGACACCGAGACTTCCGAGAGAGGTATCAGTTTTCAACTGAAACGATTATGCCAGCACAGTTTTGATATTCAAGTTCTCTTGGGGCAACATGAGAAATAACAGTAGAGGAAATCAAGAAGATTAGAATATTTTTTTACATGTGGTTTGCTCATTTGCTCAAACATAGAACTTGAAAAAAGCAAATTAAATAAGGAAATTAAAGAAGACAAACAAGGACTGTGACAAAGCCAGGGAAAGGGGATAAAAAGTTTCACTCATGATCAGGCAGAGGCAGGCAGATCTCTGTGAGTTCAAGGCCAGCCTGATCTACCAGAACTAGTACCAAAACAGGCCCCAGAGCTACAGAGAAATCCTGTCTCAAAAAAACAAAAGAGAAAAATAATCAAAAATAATCAAAAAAGTTTTACTAACATGCATGAGTCCCTAGAATTGATTCCTAAAATCAGAAAAGGAAAAACAAACAAACAAAAAAAAACAAGATAAAGAACTTTTCTAAAACTGGTACAGGAAAAACATCCTGAGAAATTGATGTGTGCTTTGTGTGGGATGAGGTTAATGTATAAAACCTGTCTTCTATTTTTAGTGTTTAAATAATTTTGAGTATCAAATGGGAGGGCCATTGCCTTCATGTGGGAACTATACTTTTGTTCATCTGTTTCAGCATTTGTCATGGTCAAAACAGCAAAAGTTTAATGATCATAGACTGGAAACTATTGCAGAATAATCAGATTTTAAAGAAATATTAAAATCATTCTACTGTAAGAATTCAGACACAGATATTGATAGATTGGGTGGACAGTTTAATCTTTAGAGGTGAAATGCTTTGGGATGAGATTAACCATAGATCTGTCTTACAAATAGAAAAACTTTAAAAATTCATAAAACAAAAGAAACTGAAAAGTGGGTCAGTTGTCAGTAGAGTATTAATTTTTCAACATAAGAATTTAATACTTTTACACCCTTTTCTCAGGTTTCCTTTGAAGTTAATAGCAACTAAAATGAAATATGTTTGAAAATGGGATCAGCACATTGCCCTTATTAATGTGGGGGATTTGAGCACAAAGAAAATTAATGAGGCCTTTAAACTAATACAGTTTTATGTTTTGCTTTGAACGTGTAGTTGCACCGAAAGGCAATGTTTGTGCTAAACTGGTAAAAACAAAAAAGACACAGAAAGTAGTGGGGTTTCTGCAGTTCAAAGAAATTCCACAGGGAGCCTGCTGCAAACCACCGCATCCCTACCTTTCATTACCCATGTCTAGTAGCAAGGCCCATCATTTGGCCTGGGGGAGGACAGGAGTACACAGATGCAGAATAAGAAGACTCCTTATATTTAAAGGGATATTTGGAGAGGAGAAATAAAGAAAAATATATAAACTACAAAGGAATTTTCGCAATTCTGATGTAAAATTGCATGCAATAAAATAATGAACTTATTTTAATCATCACAAAATCACACATAGCATTTTCATCTCCCATCTGAACTGCTTTTCTATTGATACTATAAACTGATAAATAAGTAATTCTGTACTAGCACAAACTTAAATATAAAATATGCCAGTTTGAGGCTGTCAAAGTATCTTTGTTTTCAGGAAATCACTGTCTTGCATTAGCCTGGAGATTCTGTTATATTACAACCACTCTACAAAACATTGGGGAACAAGATAAGGATTAGTTTTAATGACTGGCAAGAAGTAGTCACCTGCCTCAAGATCCCTTTCCACAACACATTAATGAATAAGTCTGAGTTATTTCTCACATATTTTGTGCATTTTAGAGGATATGACACCACACTGTGACTCATCTTCTCTTCACCCTACTTGTAAATAGGTTGATTTGAGCTCAAAGAAAGTGATAGCTCTTCGAAGATGACCTCCACTCCATCATAAACAGATCAATTTGTTTCTTGTCCCTGAACACTCTACAGAGTCTAGCTGTGTTGACCTCTGACATGGAAACAGTCTGCTTTTCTCTATAAAGTTCAAGGCCAGAAGGTCACCCTTGAGAGTCCTTCTTAATTGTAATTGTCATAGGAAAAAATAAGAGGCTGTAAGGTAATTTTTCTTTATTTTTTTACACTGCCCTAAATTAATGGTCTTGTATTGATTTGAATTGATTTTTATTATAATGTCATGTTAAAAGAAACAACTCTTCTTTTTTATATAAGTAAGTACTCGACTTTCTTTATGGCACATTAACAACCCAGAACAGTTCCTTGCCTGGTATAGCAATGACTAATGGTTTAGGGTAGGAAACAGGTATCAAAATATTTTCTAAGCACCAAAGTTAGAAGGAAACACAGTCAGTGTTCACAATCAGCTCAACAAAAGGACATTGGCTTGCTGCCTGGCCAGTATATGATAAAGATGCTTTTGACAGCAAAAAAAGTATAAATTAGTAAGCAACTGTCATAAATCAGAAGAGAATACTTGATCTCCATCATCAAACTGAGGTTTTGAACCATCTCTTCCTATGAAATGGTCAAAAGACCGCTGAAGACCTGCTGTCCACACATTGGAGAGAATGCCGTCAATGCCTGTTTGACCTACTGAACCACAGGTTTACAATGAGTAAGTCTGTTGTGGGGAAAGTCAGATAATACTTAAAACAGTGTGAGCTAGGCTGGTCCTGGGCTTCAAAGATCATTTATTCTTAGTCATAACAGCACTTCTGCTCTTCCTACTGGTATTTTGCTTAATGTTCACTTTCCTCCCAAAGCAAAGCCGAGCACAAGCAGAGGTGCGAAGATATTTTTAGATTTCTTTCAGTGCTTTTTTTTCGTAAAGGGCAAAATGCCTGTGTTCTTATACTCCAGGGATATGTCAACTTCACACAAGGCTCAAGCGTTTAGCATGGGAGAGGAAACAATTCAGAATGTTTCAGTGTTAACATATTTCACTGATTCAATTGCCCCAGGAAAGAGTGAGTCTATAAACACATCTACTCTAAAGGCATATAAGTTGTCACAATGAGGAAATACACAGATCTATAGTCCTCATGACTAATTCTTTATGGTTGTTTGAAATTTTCTTTAATTTTTGAGATTAATATAATTACATCATCTCCCCTTTTTTCCTTCCTCCAAACTCACCCATGTAACTCTCCTTGCTCTCTTTCAAGTTCATGGCATCTATTTTCATTCATTATTACATGCATACCTAAATATTCCTAAATGCATAAATACAGCCTACTCAGTGTGTCTGATGTTCTATGTACACATATTTTCAGTGCTGACCATTTGGTACTATATAAACCACCAGTAGGCTCTTTTGGGTTCCCCAGCAAGATCCCAAGGGGGAAAAACAAGCAACATTTCTACCTGGCTGTGACATGTGACACCCAGAAACCACAAGAATAAACAGCTCTGCATGATAGTCCTAATGGTCCAATAAAGTCAAGCATACGTTGACAGCAACCAAGAGCTCTCAAATGGAATTTAAGATCCACTCAACAAGATGGAAATCATGCCTGGTAGTAGAAACATAACTAACCACCCAGGACTAGTGAAGTCATAAATCTTGGAAGAGAACCTACTACGACTACATGATCAACTCTCATCAAATCACTTAGCTTCTCTTTAATGTCCCCAGGGATAAGAAACTAATTCATTAGTGTCTGTAATCTAATAAGCTGCACCACCTTCAAAGAACTCTTAGCTATTGGTTATTTGAGAAAAAAAATATACTTGGCCTAACTAAACCCACAGGTTCCCATACAATTCAGAACCAACCAGAATATATCCTATTTCAAATAATACTTAATGCCATCATATTTAATTATCAATTCTTCACTTTGCAATCAATAATAACTTCTTTTATGGCTCAGGTACAGGCTTCAGACATTGATTACTATGGATCACTGTCTTGGAAGAAGGCTTCATAAACCGTACCAGTGTGCTATCTATAATAAAACCAAAACAGAATGTGGTATGATGAGAGTAGTCCCATGTCACCATGCTTCATCTGTCTAGTTCTTCCACCAGAACTCATAAAAAGCTACCTTTGATTATATGCTTCTAAGGAAGTTCCAGGAAACCTGATATACGAGGGTTCCCTGGGATCACTGAACTAGTGTGGAGAGTTCAGAGCCAGAGAGAGAACCTGACTCAAGAAAACAAGATGAATGGCCCCTGTGGAACACCACTCGAGGTTGTCCTCCAGCCTGCATATGCTCGTGTGCACACATGTAGGCACAGCTCCTGCAAGCACACATATACACACAACCACACACACGTAGACTCAGATACACGCACAGAAACTCTTACCATCTATACTTTCAGTTTATATCTCACATACTCATGGTGTAGTTGTGGAATAGTAATGACGACCTGTCAAGCAAAAACTGTGGGACATATGAGTTTGCTTTTCCCAAGGAACTTGCATGCAAATACACATTCTTCATACTTGGGCTGGTCCCTCCCCCTTCCCTTTCTTCCCCACCCCTTTCTCCACTCTTTTCCTTTGCGTTTCAAATTCAGAAATCTCCAAAATGAACTCTGCTTTAAGTCTTTCTACAAGTGTTGGCTATGATTTTTCCAACCATATTTTTTTTCAGTTTTGTTTCTCATCTTGACAGTAATAGACAAAAACTTAAAAGAAATCTGAGTATTTTTCCTCCATAGCGGTAAAGTGAAACTAGCAAAAATTACCTAAAAGGGAGAAAAATGCAATGTTTTTTGAGAGTGTGGTTTGTCGTTGGAGTTTAGTTGAATCTTATTTTGAGAATATGTCTGTGATCTGAGACTACCATACTTAAATACAGCAATCACATATCATCACTTTTTAAAATTCTTTCAAATTTTACTCAGTAAAGATCATATAATTTAAATAGGAAAAAAACTATGCCTTTGTTTCTAAATTTTTTAATAAATTGTTTGATTTAGAACCACATACTTCTAAATGGGGAGAGGATACTTTTTTCACACTTATTGGAAACTTTCATCAAAATAGAAATGGGCATTGTTCTCTGAGAGAGAAATTCTGGGATTAGCCCAGACTGATCCATCTTTCTCGGTGCTTAGAATGTAAGGCATTAAATGCACTGAAGTATTAGAATGAGATGAATTATGCAGCTTCTTTGACAGACAGCCTGTGTAATTTCTTCAAAAACTCTCCAAATCATTCTGTTCTCCCTTTGATTACATGCTTGTGTGGAAAATAAGAGTCTCTTCAAATGTTTTTAAACACACATACATATGGATTGCATAAAATTAATATCTTTACCTTCACAGAAATCATTCCAAGAGCACATTTGCCTGTAAAATATATTTAAGACAGTTTCAGCACTCCGCTAAGCTCTATTTTCGGAGGTTCATAATATGGTCATAAAAATTCATTCCAGGATAAAATTCAGCACCAAGAAAAATGTGCTTCCCAGTTGGTAGGTAGCCATTTCCTTTTCTTTCACCCCTCAGTACTGATGGAAACTTTCCACTGAGTGTTTGACAAAAGTTGAGGCATGGACCAAATTAGATAAATCAGAATAACAACTGGTGTTTTAGCCGCATTTTAATTTAGTTACAACTTAACCTACCTCCATGTCTTCTGCCTTCTATTCCCCACCACTCTGTTTCTAAAATGCATGATGTTGGAGAATGTATTATATGAGTGTGTGAGTATAAAGAGTCTAGACGAAAGACAGTGTGGCACACCAGAAAATCCTCAGGGCCCCAGCCTCACCCTAACACAGTGAGAAGGCAGGTGCTTTTCTTAAGCCTTCATCCTGCGAACCTCAAGTTAGTGACAGAAATGTGACAAAGAAGCATAATAAGGCACACATTTAAGCAAAGCATAACTATTTCTCACTCAAAGGCAAAATAGAACCACCTTCCCAGGCTATCTGCTCCTGTGCTGAAGCCTGGTTAGAACCTTGAAGCCTATGACATAAATGAAGGTGTCGACTCCCTGAGCACAGACGGTTTCTAAAATGAGAAATCATCTCATAGCACTGCCATGAGACCACACCAGAGAATTAAGTCTGGACTCCTGTTACTCAACAGTTGGGCTCACTGTTTACTGACAATCACTTCTGGCCTATCAACCCTGGAGCCCTGGAGCACACTCTTCGTGTCCTTGGGAAATACTGTGATGGTCATTTTCTTTTACAATAATTCTACATAAAAGAATGCATTCCCAAGAATAGCTCAGCTCCTCCTATTATGCAGGAGGAGCTGTACAATACTGTACAGAATTAGCTAGGATGAACCTCGAATAAGAGAAACTAATTATGGAAAGGTAGAGAATGACACCTGTGGTTTCTCAACTGCATAGGTTGGAGGGCTCTAAATGGACAAGTCACTGTCCCTCCCTCCCATGTAGAAACATGATGTAGCATCTTGTTTCCTGTGGGGGAAGCAACTGTATCGGTGCCAACAGGCTCCTGTACCTCTACTGCCATCTTCAGAAAAAAATCTATGGTAATAAAGGGCTTGAAAAACAAACCCAGAAATAAAGAAGAGGGAAAAAAATCACAAATAAGTGCTGTTTTGAGATGCTGGATTGAGACAGAAGCTGATAGGATGTTAAATCTGAATCTATGCTAAATTACACTGTTTTGATGATTCATAGCTTTAAAAAATCAATATCTTATATTGTTTGCACATCACTATCAATTACCCTAATCCATATTTGAAATTGTCCAATTTTATTTTCCTTCTAAGTGAGTTTCTGTGATGACACAGAACCCAGACCTTGCACTAAACATCACTTATTTAAATTTATCTAGTCAATATTAATTGAAAATCAGCTTTTTAAAAGACCATATAAGCACATACTTCAGGTTTCTCATGCGTTTTGAAACCCAATAAATTTAAATTATCTTTCCTGCTGTCAGAGCTTCTACCTGTTGCCAGTTTAAAATCTTGTCTAAAAAGGAAAACATACTTGGAAATTCTCTCTCTCTTTCTCTCTCTCTTTAGCTCTCTCTCTCTAATTGGTGGAGAGAACATGCTCAAATAGAACAACAAAGAGAAGCTGCAGCTCTGTTTTGTTTTTAGCAATGCTTACTGTTTTTCTCCTTCTTGAAAATGCTGGGTTTTATGTAACAGTTTGCTTTCCAGTTACCTTCATGCTAGACAAAGAGATCATTAATTTTCAGAAGTTTTCCCCTTTTCCTTAGGCAGATAACTTCTGGGTGCCACTTTAACTACATACTAGAAATTAATATTAATTTAAGTAATGGCAGAAAATTGGTCTGTGTAATCTCTCCAGAGTGTGGACAAAAAGAAAACCCACTGCAGTGCAGGTTTAGGAGAGTGCAACTTCCTTGTTTCACTTCCTTCAGGTTCTTTTCTGTCCAGTTTGCAATGCCGTAGTCATATGTGAATACACTCAGGGAATGATAAATGCAGAGACTGTTATGGTAAAAGTGAAATGCTTCAGGTCCCCAAAGTGGCTGCAGGCAGCCAGTCCTGAGAGCAGCCAGTACCAGGCAGGGACAGCACAGTTACCCAAGTGGCTGCAGTGGTAGGTGAGAGACCTTGATGAGGCAGACAGTACCATGAAAAGATAGATAGGCACACCACGAGACCAAGCCACAGGTCTCTAAAGGCGAATGGCCCTGGGCAGGGAGCCATGTGGTAGACGAGAGACAGAGACATAGACATGGATAGGCATGCCATGCAGAGTGAGGTTGGATATTATTTAGTGGGTTATGGAGGGTAAAGGGGAGAAGAGCAGAAAGAAAGACACACAGGGAGAGAGAGAGAGACAGAGAGAGAGAGAGAGAGAAATGGGGGAAGGCGAAGTGGGGAGAAGGGAAAGAAAGAAGCTGCCTCTTCAAGAGAGAAGAAAAGGGAAGTGACTCAGGAAGGAAGCTGAAGATCAGCTTGCAGACAGGGGAGGGTTTGAGTGGCTTGTCTCTTAAAGGGACAGGACAGACCGTTATAGAGACAATATTTTTCTTGTTACCTCAAGAAGAATACATTGATTGTTTATATAAAAGTCTTACCAATGAAAAAATTTCATTCTTACATTGTCATATTCCTTTGAACAATATTTCATAAAATTATATAATATTACAGAAATAAATAAGTAATTGATAAAAAAAAAAAAAAAAATGATTGTATTATATCTGTTTGGCAGGAGTTCTCACAGTGACCAGTGGTGGTGATCATATATGAAGGTTCATATCTTAAAAGATAATTTCTCAACATTTGTATCTTCAGACTGATTATTGACCCTTATGAATCTTTTCACATTCAAAACACTTTCTTCAAGTTATCTAACAGATACACCATAAATAAGTGCAGACTGTCATATATACTCAGATGGCTAGTTTTAAGTCAACATGACATTGGCTAGGGTTAATTCAGAAGAGGGAACCTCCATTGACAAAATGCCCCACCAGGTTAGCCTGTGGATAGGCTTTGGGTTGTGGATTTTCTTGACTGATTATTGAAATGGGATGACCCAGCATTCTGTATGGGGTGCTAAGCATGAATTTGTGGTCCTGGATGCTATAAGAAAGCAGGCTGAGTAAGTCATAGGAATCAAGCAAGTACACAGTGGTCTCTCATGGATTCTGCTTGAGCTCCTGCTTCCCAAACTTCCTGCCCTGACTTCCTTCAACAAAGGACTCTGATGTGGAAGTGTGACTTAAAATAAACCGTTTGCCCCTGTATTACTTTTCTACCACGGTGGCAAAACATTGTGACCAAGGCATCTGATGAAAGAAAACATTTAATAAGGTTTCATGTCATGAGCTTAGAGAACATGATGGTAGTTGAGCAAAGTTATGGCAGCAGGAACATCTGGGAGCTCATATCTCAAGCCTCAGATAGGAAGCAGATAGCACACTGGGAATGGCAAAAGTCTTGAAAAGTCAGCCAGCACCCAGTGACACACCCATTCCTACCAAGCAACAGGCCTATTCCTTCCCAAACAGTTCTACCAAGCAGTAGCAAACCATTCAAACATAGGCCATTCTCATTCAAATCACCATGCCTGTGCAAGTTGTTTTTGGTCATCGTGTTTCATCACAATAGAAACCCTAACTAAAATATAAACATATGTGATTTTGTGTCTGTCTATAAAATTTAGGAACCAAAAGTGGGAGAAAACCTACACTATTTCTTTGAGACTTCGTTCACTAGCAGGAGGGTCTCCAGCTGCATGTATGTGATGTTGCAACCTGACATGGTTTCTTGCCTTTTCTTCCTGCTTCTCACTGGAACACTGCCATGGCTTTACTCACGGAGACTGCCATTCGTCTTTCCACAGTCTGAGTCAGTGACAGAGGCCTTCCTGTCTGGTCCCCACTGTTTCAGAGATAACTGGGCTGCTGAGTCTTTTGCTGCCTGTCCTCCTTGGTATTATGTTTCCCTCTGGGATTTTGTGATTGCCTCATAGCTCCCACTCAGCAAGTGCATCTGACTCACAACCAAAGAAGATTGTGGAGGCCTGAAATTATGAGCCTATTTCCACGTTGATCAAAGGTCAGAGAGATGGAACTTTCCTCAAGTTCCTTCAAGTTTATTGTGCTTCTACCAGAAACAAAGGCCCCACCTAGAAGTTGGTCAGACAGTTCTGTGCTCTCAAGGTTTTTGTCAACAGGTGTGGCTAATAGCCAGGTCTTGTGCTCCAGAAATAGGGAAGTAGATTGTTCCTACCTCAAACAAAAGTCTAAGGCTGCAACTAAGTTCCAGCTCACTTCTTGGAGATAACTTGGGATTCCACTCAAGGAGTGGGTTTGCCTAAGAATATTTTGGTCTAGGGAGTAAGCATGACTTGTTTTGTTTTTGCCACGGAATGTTTAACCATGAATGTTGAACGTAGCCCACAACTTTCAATAGTATGTTCATTTCCTTTTATCATGGTAATAGAGTCTTTTGTCTCCTACTTTTTGGGTTAGGGGTATTTAAACAGTTGGAAATTAAATGCCAGTGAATCTTCAGTACTCACTGGAATTCCCACCCAATGCTATCCTATATGTTTCTCAGTTTTATTACTTTCATTTGTGTCTTCATATTCTTTACTATATTTATAACCCCCAAGCCTTTACCCTGGTGAGAGGTGTTTTTGTCATGGCTGGTCCCCGAGAGAAGATGATGTATGGAGTCTCCATTCACCCTAATTATCTGATGGATGTCAAGAGACAATTTCTTCTTCCAGACCCACCCTTTCCAAGAGAACTGCTCTGAGTCAGATCTTGGTCCTTTAGACTTAATGTTTAACACAGGTTGTAATGATTCAGCCCCACGACATGGCTGACACTTCTGGGTTCCAGGGCCAAGCATGTGCAAACAAGCCCTCAGGCACAAGTGCCTAATAGACCTGGGAATCTTAAAGAACCCACATGCAGCATGGTTGCATTATCTACATATGACACAGCTGCATGAGCCCTTGCAAGCATGTGTGAGCTCCATCATCTGTGTGATGCAGCCACATCATCCACCTGTGTGCATGTGCTAGGCAGTCTTTAAAAGCTGGATGCACCATTGACCTACTTCATGTTCTGGCTTTGTGGGAGCCTAGCCAGTTTGGTTGTTCACCTTCCTAGACATGGACGGAGGGGGGAGGACCTTGGACTTTCCACAGCACAGGGAACCCTCACTGCTCTATGGACTGGAGAGGGAGGGGGAGAGGAGTTTGGGGGAGGGGGAGAAGGGTGGGAGGAGGGGGAGGGAAATGGGAGGCTGGGAGGAGGCGGATACTTTTTTTCCTTTTCTCAATAAAAAAAAAAGTGGATGCACCATCTTCAAGCTTGCTCCTCTCTCTCTCTCTCTCTCTCTCTCTCTCTCTCTCTCTCTCTCTCTCTCGCTCTCTCTGCACACCAACCTTCACCAGGCCTGTACACTCCCGTCGCCCCATAAACTCCTAAGTGGGCTTGTTGCGTTTTCTGTGTTTCCTTCTCATTCGCGCCAAGTAATTTCACCAGTGAAATGGAAGAATCATGAAAAACAAGCTTTGAAATGCTGCTCCTTTGTAGCATTCAGTCCATCTGAACTTGAGAAACTTCCAAGTCTAGAAGTCTCCGCTTCATTATTTGCTGTTTAATATTAACTTAGTGCCCACAGTGGACCAAACAAGCACAAGCCAGAGAGCTTAATGAGGCATTAGTGGTGCCTGTTTTTACTCACAACCACTTGCTAAGTAGATACCAGGGTTGTGGTGTCCAGAGGAGAAGGGTCTTGATGTTTGGTAAGTTATAGACGTGGCATAAAAATGCAGGTCTCCTGAACCTGACATTATGTGACTTGTCTAAGCCTTTCATTGAAAAAAAGATGCCAGAAAGCCATACTTCTGTGAGCCTGAAACAAATAGGGAATTTCCTATCTATAGTTTTAAAAACCGAATTAAGGGGATGCAATAAAATTCCACTGTTTATTATAAATCTATTTGTTTATACTGAGTTTTACTCCTGGTCTTTTAGTAATATGAAAATGCTTTTGTACAGAATAAAAAAACGCATGAATGAATGAACAAAAAGAGGGTGGGAGACAAAGGAAGATAAAGGGGAGGGGAAGAAAGGATGTGAACAATTCAGTTTCCCGGTAACCTTTTTTTTTTTAAATTTATAATCATTTTCTACAATTAGGTTTTGAAATTTCAATACAATTAAGGAATACATGTTGGGAGAAAGGAAGTACATATTGTTTTACGTTACTGTATATTTAAATTATAAAATATTTCATCTGAAACATTCTCCCAAAGTTTTAATTTGTTTCTGTGTAAGTATAGTTCATGAATTTAAACTGCTGGTATTCTCAGGGTATATACTCTAGATAACAGACAAATATATTAATAATTTGGGAGAAATATGTGCTACCTTCCTGTGTTGTCAAAAGCAGACCACAGAGAGAGATTGGGAAGGAACTGTGCAATTCAACCTGCAGGAAGATAAATGGCCAAGGGGAATTTTTCGTTTTGTTTTATAAAGGCATTCATACTCTGACAAGAACAACAAAATCCAGCCAGCTCTTGGGAAGCTTTAGCTTTGCCGAGGAGTCCTAATCCATCATGGTAACTTTGAGTGGAGAACAAGAAGAAAAGGGGTCGCAGCTATCTATCAGCCATTAAACAAACGTTGTCTATATTGGTATAGGTAGCACTGTCCACAGCCCTGCATCTCATTGCTGGATTCCTGCTCTTCACTGGCCTAGAATAAAAGCTGAAGATTTTCATCATGTCACTCCTTATCCTGCCACCCACCCATCTTCAGGTTTTCAGGTTTGGGAAAGGAAAATCAATTTCTTAAAGCTGGGAACAAAGATGATCCTTAATTTTTTTCATTTTTCATACACTGAAAGGTTCTAATGGGGTGGTTAAACCCATGGGTTCTACAACTTGTGAATAGTTTCCTGACTTTGTTCCATAAAAGTGCGAAATCTGCAGCTACAGGTGTAACTATAACAAATTTAGAGGGACAAATCTAGCCAGCTACAAGATTCTTCTCAGACTTTTATTTTGCTATCAGGGTTGAACAGGCATAGTCCATGCAGTTCGTGCTATACAGCTTGTGTAGTTAGCAACAATTATCAGTACTCAGCTATTTACTGCAAGAAAATCATAGTGCGTTTAATGATATCTATGACAGTGATTACCTCAGATGTGAAACCATGTCCAGGCACAAAGCTATGTCTAGAATTACACAACTGAGTTACTGTTATTTCAGGGAGGTCTAAGGTAGGAAGATAAAATCACACACACAATTTTACTTGTTTTAGAGATGTATTTAAAATACATTTATCAAACCAATAAATGATTCACATAGCAAAGCAGCTCCATTGCACAGCAGTAGATTGACCAATTAGGTTTATTTAAAAAATATGCTTGGTCTTCAGGATTCATCTTACAACTCGATCCAGCATATGAACACTGATTTCAAACTACTAGAGCTCGAAACCTCAATCAGGCTCTGCCCGCCCCCATTTCTTAGGAAGGAATCTTAATTCTGCATAAGTAACTATAACCACACACCTCAGAGTGTCTGAGAGTAGAAAGCTTGCTTAATAAGCGTGGCAGTCTGATTGAGAACTTAGCAGAACCCAGTCTATTGCCGGATAGAGAAGACTACAACAAAATGTCACAACACTGTGCTACGTACTTCAAGTGGATACAAATTTACCCTCCTCTGTTTTCCATCACACTTAAATTTGAGCTGACAGTTGTGCTTAAAGGAATTCAGTTTTGTCTTCTAATTATATATCTGCCTTTTCTCAACATGTTCTGATTAATTTAAACAGCTCCCTGTGTCTAATTAAAAACTTGTATGTTAATTAATATGGATATCTCCGTTGATATCTGCAGAAAGAGCCACTAAACTTTTCAAGTTAAGATTAATTCACACTTGTCATTGGAGAATAAATAAATCTAAAGAAAAATTACTGAGGTGAAAGTTTAACACTCAATATAGTCAATTGTGACTTATTTTCTAAGTTTGTTTGAAGAATTTAGAAAACAATTTCAGGGCTTAACTAAAAAATAACTATCACATTTGCACACATTTTAAAAGTTGAATGGAATGTGATAGTAAATTATAATCGTAATGTATTCTAACTCATTTGTTTCAAAGTTAAAGACAGAAGAAACTTTTCCCCAGAATCTTCAAACTTAGTTTTACTTTAATAAAAGAATGTAGTGACCCTTTAATTTCTTATATTCCCAGGTAAAACTCCTAGTACTTTTTTATTTCAACTAAGAAAATTTTCAGAAAAGGATTGATAATTTGAACCTATAATTAAATGTATTTAAATTTTTAAATGCAAAACTTAAAATAACTATACAAAGGTAAAAATAACCATCTCATGTACTTCACTTGGAATTAGAATGCTAAAGTATTTGTGTCTAGAAAATATTCTTGATTGCTTGGAAATATGACCCTCAAAAAGTTTGATTGTTTATATAATATCATTTAGTTAGATTTTATGAAAGGGCCAGCAGAAGTATGTAAAGAAGAAAATTCATCAGATTTCATTGTTTTATAGTCATGTCCAGTCAAACAATGAAAATGAAAAAAAAATCATATTTGAAATTTTATGATCACATGCAATATAAAGAATAAATAAGCTTCTCTGCAGCAGTTTAGATAATTTCTTACATTTTTTTCAGATCCCAAGTCATGAAGCTTCACTAGGCAGGGCAGGTGTGGTAATTACTTCCCTAACCATCCTTTGTGTAGCCTAAAACAAATGATCAGTAAAGTCTCCCTACAAAACATGTCTTACATTTGTATGGAGCTTTGAAACGTTCCCCTTCCACATAGGTATATTATATTTTCCAGAAAAAAGTATGATTTCTACTGAATTCATTTTTTTTACTGTGCCTCCCATGAAATGTTTGTCTTTAAATATATTTTTATTGAAAGTAAATACTTTTCATGCAATATAGTTGGATATGGTTCCCCAGCTCCTCCCAGCTCCCAGATCCTCTCCACCTTCTTACCCACCTAACTCCATGCCTTCTCTTTCTTTCTCTAGAAAACAAACAAATATGAACATAAGCAAAAAACATATTAAAAATAACTAAAAACATTTTAAAAATGTATACACACAAAAAAAGCCCATAAAACAACAAAATCAGAAACCATCTTCCAATCAAGAAAATATGAAACAAAATGTCTACAAAAATACCACTGAGCCGGGCGGTGGTGGCTCACGCCTTTAATCCCAGCACTCGGGAGGCAGAGGCAGGCGGATCTCTGTGAGTTCGAGGCCAGCCTGGTCTACAAGAGCTAGTTCCAGGACAGGAACCAAAAGCTACGGAGAAACCCTGTCTCGAAAAATAAAAAAAATAAAAAAAATAATACCACTGAGTTCGTTTTGTGTTGGCCAGTTACTGTGGGGCATGGGACCTGACCTTAAGTATGATTAACAGCAAGACGGCATTGGGGATCCAAGGCTATCTTCTGGCCTCCAGGGACACCAAGCACATACGTGGCACACAAAAATGCATTCATACACATAAAATAGAATATGTTACTTTTATTCAGATTGAACCTAATTCGAGTAGTTCTTACTTGCAAAATCACATAAAAAAGAACCAGACTACCTGCTAGGAACCTTTGACTGCTCCCCCTGTTAACCAATTGCATCCACTGTGTACTTTCTCTGAGAGGTGTCAGCTCTAAAATTTATTTTCTTACTTATCTAATAAGGTCAAACAAAGAAGAAATCTTTCACCTCCATGTCTGTAGGGAATAGCAGTGCAAACTAGACACTTACAGTGAGATACTGCCAAAAGTGACAGATTGATAGTGCTGCTGTGGATTTTGTAAGTAACTTCAGCTACTTTTTTAATTCAGTATGGTTCCCAAGACTCTAATAGTACCCAACAGCTACATATGGTTTAGTTTCTATGGAGGTTAAAAAACTGCTAAAAATTACAACCTAAGATTTATAAACATGAAGCTTTATTCTTGGATATATATATCCCCATGTGTTCTTTGTTAACAAAATTTATGACTAAAAATGTCATATGTCATAAAATCATTTCCTCAACATTAGCCACCTCCTAAACAACATCACCTTACTGGCTATATTCCTAACAGAGTTCTCTTCCTTATTTGAAAACATATTTGACATAGCAAAAGTGTATCTCAGACGATACATTTAATATACATTTAATAAATATTTAACAACTAGTTAGGAAGATGGAAGATCGATAACTAAAATAAACTGTGGGTAAAACTCAACCAAAGGCAATCAGTCTTGGCTATCGAGTATTGATAATCAATAAGTCAAAGGTGCATCTAATCTACACTTCTATTCCTAAGGTATTTTCTAGATTCCATATTTCATGACAGAATGAATGTTTCTGGATACTCTGCTCTTTTGAGTTTCTTGATGTGTGCATTCCGAGCAAGAAACTACTCTCTGCTAAGGTCTACAAGTTTAGTTCAGAATAAAATGTAAAGCACGCTTTCGAGAGGGAAATGCGAGGCTAATGTAAGATTTGTGATTCCACACATGCATTTATTCAAAGGACGCCAAAAAGAACACAGGAGCAGTGCCAATGTGGATCACTTCAGAAGAATGTATTTCGCCTGAGTTAAAATTGCTTGGTAACTGATTGCTAAGACTGTCTCTGCCGACATTACGGAAAGCCCGTGGCTATCATGCTGATTAGGAGTACAGAAGAAAAGAATGAGAAGTACATTGAGCTGGTTTTAAAATTAAGCTAAAAACAAACCCTGAACAGCCCATGTTTCTGGATGTAGAACTGGTATCGGGACCTGGAATGCTGACTTGTGATTTTAATTAGAATAATGCCGGAGCAGTGAAGAAATGATTCTGTGTGTAAGAACATGAATTGCTCTTGCAGAGGACTGGAGTTGATCTCCCAGCGTCCATGTTGGGTAGCTCAAACCTCCTGTTACATCAGGGGATCTGAACTCTTCTTCTGGCTCACTCAGACACTCACACTCACATTTACATATCTACACACAAGGCACATATGTGCACAACAATACTTAAATATAAAAAAGCTCCAAATAAATAAATAGCATCAGAGAATAAAAGCAAATAATCTGCAACAACACTGCTAGCTAAATCACAAGACTGCCTTTGAAGAAAGAGAAATACACAGATCCTCACTTGGAGTGGGAGGGGTGTCTTGCATTTATTTCATAGACTTTCACAAAAGTCATCACTATTGTGAGAAAATTTACCAGCTAGTAGTGGTAGTAGTGGTGAGCAAAAGATTCATCACGAGTGCAAACCACGTGGTGCACGTCTTTAATCCCAGCACTTGGGAGGCGGAGGCAGGTAGAGCTCTGTGAGTTTGAGACCAACCTGGTCTACAGGAGCTAGTTCCAGGACAGGCTCCTAAGCTACAGAGAAACCCTGTCCTGACAAAACAGAACAAAACAAACAAACAAAAAGAAAGACTGCAAACCTTGCAAAGGGAAAGGATACAAGAATGGACTGAAGGGCTACATAAACAGCCAGGTTTCAATATGTAACTCAGTTGCTCTTTCTGACTTTAGCCTGGCAGCTAACATGCTCTGAAGCTTCTATTTACAATGTTCAGGCTCAAAAAGGTTGAAGACCAACAAAGCTGATGATAGCCTGTAGCTGTCTCACTTACTTGAATCAACAATGTCTTTATTAATTTTTTTTCTTTTTTCATACCACCCCCAGTTCCCCCTCCTTCCCCTCCTCCCGACTCTCACTTCCCCCATCCCACCCCTATCCACTTGATTGAATTAGAAAGGCAATGTATTTGGCATGACGGAAGCCTCCCTTCCTCATGTTTGATGCCACATGGGGCACAGGGTTGTTCATACATGTTAGGAGTCTCCTCGGGTGCACTGAAGATTACCAATATACTCTAACAACATCAGAGGGCCTACTTTAGCTGACATGAAAGTGCTTTGAGCTAATATTAGATGACAGACACCCTCAGGTCTTCGTTCATCGCTGTAGTTCTGCTTACCTTAAATGCAAGTTTTGTGTTAGAGGTAGAGCTGTAAAAAAGCTAACATAATTTCAGTTAAAATATTTTACTAAACTGCCGTTGGCCATGCCAAAGGAGCAACGAGTTCCAACGGAAGTTCCTCCTGTCGGCCCAGCAGAAGGAAATTCTCTGATGGGCCAATCTCGTTTAGGCAAGGCCACGGGACTGCAGACCTTAGAATGTCTTTTGCTTCTGCTGTGCCTTTTACATGTTTGCTGCAGCTCTCTTTCTCTGGTATCTGGAATTGTAAGTGTACGTGGGGAGATCTCTACTGCCTGTGATATAGTGTGTTTATCTTCTGGAAAGATCCTGTTCTACTGCGCATTTTTACCTGTGGATTGTCAAGAAGATGACCCCTCCCTAAACTGTACTGTCTAATTTGATAATAATGATACCCTATACAGAGTTTTGATGAATGAAAATAAATACAATGACATGTTTCATAGCTAAAGTCCATAAGTTCCACTTTCAGAGAATGCTTGGGTTAATGATGAAAAGGAAAGCCCCCAGTACAGGAGTCAGGCTGGACCTAATTCTCTTAATGCTGAAAAGAGGCAGTGATGTGGCCTTAACTGAAACAAAGCTTCAAAGCAGCTTCAGACTAGACCAGATGCCTTGCTAATAGTTTTACGATAAATACCCCCAGAAAACAAGCTAAAGTCAACAAAGACACATAGCTGGGCTGTCTGACCCATTAGGTCAGGATCAAAAATACAAAATGACATGATTGTTGCTAGC
The DNA here is from genome assembly GCF_018167655.1 of Microtus oregoni. NCBI lineage: Eukaryota > Metazoa > Chordata > Mammalia > Rodentia > Cricetidae > Microtus > Microtus oregoni. Next base: position 513,719 of record NW_024544551.1, read on the forward strand.
TGCCCTTCCTAAACCTGGTTAATAATCAAAGGTGACAATTAATTTCTTGCACCAATTCCTGACCTCAACTTTTTGTTATTGATGAATAGGTGTGCACCCTGAGACTAGAGGTTCAGCTGACTGACTAGTTTTTCTTTCATTATAAATGTTTAGGTTTGTGATTGCCTTAAGATTCCTTATAAGATTACCCTGTAAGATAACTAGTAAAGTAATTGGCCCTTTCTTTGTAACTGAATAATGCATCCTGCCAGTAAAAGACCTGACAAGAACACCTTGCTTTCCCACACGGTTAATCTATAACAAGTTGCTTGGGTGTGAATGTATGTGGGTTATTGGGAATAATTTGTTTTTCACCTGTAATACATAAAATGCTTAATCATGTGAGGGAGATGTAAAACGTGAGAGGAAAGCAACCCTATAGACTCTTGTACTGCCAAGATGATGCGGTTCAGGTGCAAAAGCTGTGCAAAAAACAAGAGAAAGAAGAGAGAGTAAAAAAGAAGAGGAAGAATAAAGACGAAAATCATCAAGAGTTTGTGAGTGCCTTTTTCCTAACCCCCCTCAAATAGAAAAGCATAGTTTCACCGACTCTGTGGATTTTTATAAAACCCTGTGCTGCGGAGAGTGGCCCACTAGACAGCAGTAGCAAACTGTAATTAATATCTACTAATTATAATTCAAATAAGATATCATACTATTAGATTTATTTTCAAAATGCCTTTTAATGTATTCACAGAAAAAAATTAAAGCATATTCGCAAAAGTGGATGAATAATTTCTATGCATTTCGGGCTATTTTCACTTCACAACTCCTTCGTTTGTAATTACGAAGCTACATCCCACATCAGCTACCAAAAGTTTTCAACACAGATGGAATTCACTCTTCTTTCAGACACCATTTTCTTTTTACCACTTGCCACTTTTCTGTTGCATTACCTACAAAAGTTGAAAGTTTGCATCGCCATTCATGAGTTGCATAGGGATTGATATTGAAACATTTAGCAACAGATCAAAAAAGACAGTTTTGGAAACAACTAGAGACAGATACTTAGATGTAGGGGCATTTATTATTATAATTATTATTATTTCAAATATTTGTGGCATTTAAAATGCTGGGAAATGCTCAAAAGTCAAAACATTCTTTTTTTTTTTAGATAGGTTGACAAATTAACACCCATATAATATTAGTATTTAATTGTATCCGGGTTTGGGAGCAAGAGAAGACAGGTATGCTGAGTGACTTTTTCAGTGACAGTAAAGGAAGGTCTCCTTCCCCAGGAGAAACAGAAGCGTGGGTGAGGGGATCAGTTTCCTCAGGTCCCGCATTTTCAGGTTCCATCCTTTCACAGCCGCTGTCCCAACTCCAAACTTGTTCCAGAGCTTCAACTGGGCCTATTTCCACGCCAGGTGGTATATCTCCAGGAAGCTCTTATTTATGCTCAGGAAAGGCTTACATTTTGTAAAGGCAATTGGGTATTTCTCAAGCTACACCATAATGGCTGAGGTTATCTGTTGCTGGAGCTGGGTCATCCTGGGGATTACCATGGATGACAAAGATCACGATCCAACAGGGGCTGCAGCTTATCTATGTCAGATAAATAGAGCAGAGATGACCATTATGGGGTAGAATGTTGCTCCGAAGCAGAAATTCGATACCAAAGAACCAAAAGTGTCAGAATTAGATGCTAAATGAGAGAAGAATAAAAATGATAACCCGAACCTCAACTCACATTAATCAATATATCATTAGTTTCTCTTAACAGAGCTGTCTCCATTCTAGGAATCTCTCTAAGAGGAAAAAAATGATCCCTTCTGTAACTTCAATATATCTCTCAAAAAGCACACATAAATAAAGTACACAAGATGGACTATTTTTCCTTCATGACTAAAGCAAAAGCAAATATACAACAAGATGTTTGCCATGAAACCAAGGCACTGGGTTAACAGTTTAAAAGCCTGCTGTCCTAGAAAATTATCTGTTAAGCCAAGCACATATTTAAAATAGCAAGAAAACATCTAGAAACAAAAGCAATACAGAAAAATTACATTTACTAAATTTCTCAGCAAATATGATAGTTCATCATCAATGAGAAGATTTTGAAAGCCACTATTTTAACAAGATTTGGAAATTGCAAGACAAACATGCACCACATAGTTCATACAAAAAAGAAAAATAACATTCGATTCATAATTAAATTATAGGTCTCTGTAGAAGTATCTAAGATATAGTTATTTTTCAAATTCATATAATTCAACTATTGAAACAGCTAAATTCTCAATCATTCTCCTACCTCTTGTTTCTATTAACCTTCCTTCAGCCATTTAAAATTTACAACAATAGTTTAAAGTTTTGATACAGAAGCACAGAGTTCTAAAACCACGCTTTAAAAAGTAACTCCTCAACAGGTAAAAGCACTTGCCACCAAGATGGACAGCCTGCATTCCATCCTTGACACACGCATGGTAGAAGAGAGCAACATCCTGAAAACTGTCTATGACCTCCAAATGCATGTGCCCCACCACTGCACAGAGAATCAACAAATGCAATAAAGAATTTTAAAAGCCGGCTGGTGAATATTTTGATATTGGTCACTTCTAAAAATACCTTTTATGAAAGGTCATTTCTTTTTACTATTTTCTAAGTTTCCAGTCTGCAACAGACTAAATATGAGAAATAAATGAAAAAGAAAATGAGAATGAAAGCTAGTTGAAATCTTTAATGCAATGTACAAGATATGAGAGTCAATCACTTTATATTCATTTACTTATTGCTGTCTGCACCTGTAGTAGATATTGTGCTGTTCACACAATTGCTGCAAAACCCAGTGATGAAAACTGGAAGGGCATTAGGATGCAGAGGGAGATTCAGGCAAAGATCTCCAGAATTTTCTGAGAAAACAATAAAAGTAGAAGCTTACAAATTGAACAGTTATTCCATAAATATTGGATTGCCTCCTTTGACAGACTCCTGATTCAGTGGCTGTGTTTCTTCTTGGTACCCAGGGAGGAGGACTGGGTCACCACATTCACCATCCTATTCAGCCCAAGGGAGAGTCCAGTGGTCCAGCTCTGCCCCTGCTCTTTCTGCCAGAGAACTCAGCAGACTAGAATTCAATATCAGATATAATATTGCAGAATGTGCCTCAAACCCAAACAGAAAGCAGATAGTTATTAAAAATAGTCCTGCCACTGTTGGTCCAGTAGGCCCATCTTACCTTACTGGTCAGCATTATAGCATTCGTGGTCTGACACTAGTTAAGATCATTGACAGCTTTAGCCTGATCCTACACTCCCAACACATCACTTTCTGTCACTATAAAAATCAGCAAGCAAAGAGAAACTTTCTAGTTTGTGTGATCTTGATTTCTCTATATGCTGTAGTCAAAGTCTGTGGTGTCCTCAGCAAGAGTCTTACCCTGTCTTGTCGGGAAGGATCAGAGGTCTCCAAAATAACAAAGGATATTGAACTGCCCTTGGGTATCCACCATCATAACATGGTGAGAACATTTCTAATTGACAAAACAATGAATATTTGTGAGAAATTGCTGCATGAAATTTTGTGTGGGGAGAAATTGTGGTGTCGTTGGTATGAATCATGACATAATCATGGAATAGGATCCTGTGTGTTGAAGAACATGGATATCTGAGAAATCTGAAACCAGGGAGCATGCTCACGTTCTATTTCCCTCATGAACGTAGATAGCCATGACTTTTATCTCATGAAAGCTTTTAACCCATTAGAGCTCTCAGTGGCTATAAAAAGAACATAATCAGAAAAAAAAAATAAGCAGCATAATTGTCAGATTGCTGTAAGACAAAACAAAGAAAACAATAACAGCAAAGAAGTACGCTGTATGCACATTCTGCAGGTCATTCAGAATGTCAGAATACATAATTTGGTAGAGTTCTCAAATGTGTCTATAGAGAATCGCTTGGAAAAGCAAACTTAACTGAAACAGTGTATTACCCTTTGTGTAGTTGTGAACATTATTTACTGTAAGTGAAAATGAGGACGAAATTATTGGAATGACTTCTTCAAAAGTGAGGAGAGAGGAGTGAAGTAACAGTACTTAAAAAAAGAAGTCTGTAGGCTTGTGAACTGTAGGCTTACGTACATACCATATTCATCTTTTTGGGTCTGGGTTATTTCACTCAGGATGGTGTTTTCTATTTCCATCCATTTGCATGCAAAATTCAAGATGTCATTGTTTTTTTACCGCTGAGTAGTACTCTAATGTGTATATGTTCCACACTTTCTTTATCCATTCTTCCATTAAGGGGAATCTAGGTTGTTTCCAGGTTCTGGCTATTAAAAATAGTGCTGCTATACTGATAAACAGCAGGTACCAAGGCCAGCAAGACAAATGAAGAATTTATGGAAAAGTGGGAAAGATAAAGGAACCAAGTGGAGTTTTTGTTTGTTTGTTTGTTTGTTTGCTATTGTTTGTTTATTAAATCAATATTCTTACTTGCAAAAAAAAAGTCTGAGTTAGACATGACAATTGCAGAAGAGTGGAGGAATGAGCCAAGTGCCAAGGTTGTACATAAAATCCTAATAGAGCACAGGAGTGACAGTTCTGGAGAAAGAGCCAAAAGGATTTCACTTTTCATTTCATAAAGCCTAACATGACAGAGAAATAAAACTAAAATATTTAGCAAGTGTATAAATTTAAAACTCCACATGTGAAATAGTACTAAAAATTCAGAAAAAATAGTGACATTTTCATAAATAGTAGACAAATTAAACTGAAAGGTCTAAATCAACAGAAAATGTCAGAAAAAAAGTTATATAACTAAGCAAGACAAATCAAATGAGGAAATAAGAGAAATTAAACAATGATCTGAGGGAAATGAGAAAGCGGAACCCTTAGTAATGCTAAAAAACAGGATGTTTATAGAAAACACGAGAATAATTTTTTTGGTTTATTCTAATTACATTTAATTGAATATCTTTAATAGATAAAATTTAAAAGGCACAATGTATCTATGATGTCTGAAGTTCATTTGTAACTGAAGTCAAAGACAACTGCTAGTAAATGTGAGCAATAGAATCTACAATAATTATTTTCCAAAAATAGCTCATGGAAAGAATAAACGATGATGATGTGCAAATGCATTCAAGCTCTAGGTTAAAGCTGGGTTTAGAGAGCCATGCATATATCATTTCATCCCCAAGAGCCATTCACTGTGTTCAACAGTACTATATAAAGTAATTGTCTTCCAGGGGGTATATTATATCCAAGCAGGCATTATAAGACCTGCTTTAAAATGGAAGATAATTTAACTTAGGATGAGAGTCCAAAGATACTAGATAAATATAAGGAAGTACTTCCCCTGCTCACCAAGATTATGAAAGAAATTATCTCAGCACCCCACAAATCCAGCTAGTTTTATAGCAAATTCAATTTTGTTTCCATTTCCACTGCCACTTATAAGTAGGTTAAATATGAAACATTACTTAGTCAATTAATTCATTAAAATACTTAGAAACAAAATATTTGGCTAATAAAGCTGAATAAAATATTTTTGTTTGTGATCCCCACCATTTCCTATTTATTTAGATTACATTATTCTAAATAACAATGTTTTAATTCAGACTCATTGATTGAATAAGGAATATGGCTTAATATTACAGTAAATAAAGTAGAAAAATTGATTTTTTTGTTTTAAACAAAGAAATAAAGAGACATAAATAAAATATAGAGAAGGACATTAAAAAAGAGAGGTTAAACATTAGAAATTTAATACAATCTATCTGAAAATGAAGGAATACTGAAAACTCATGTCTAATGAAGGATGAAAGCAATAACTGGGCACCATTAAAAATAGTGCATTAAAATAAAGAGTGACTTTATTTACTATTCACATATAAACATTTGTTTTTTTCCACATCTTCTCATCTCTGACTTCATTTCATACCATGATGAAGTCAGCAGTTGAGACTATATTTTAGTAGAAAGTAGAGTTCTATGGCTGAAAACCATTCGGAATAATACAGCTGAAACAATCAAGCAATTTTTGAAAGTAGTATTGTCAGTAGAAAATCAGTCTGATTCTTCTAGGGGAAGAGAGCAAGTGAGAATTGGCTTTACAGAAAAGCAGAGGTATACAAAAGAAGGAAAATGCAGCATGTGAGCACAGACTTCCACACTTGTATCCAGAAAGGCTAAAAAGTAAATGAGAAAAGTAATAATTTCAAAATTATGACCATTGAGAAAGTTGGGGATATTCAAAATTTATAAATAACTTAAAACCTCTAGACCTCTCTACATTAAAACCTAGAAGAAGTCAAATGTGGATAATGACAATATGTTGTATATTTCAAAAAGAAGGAAGAAGTGGCAAATGCTTGAGGCACCAGATATGTTTAATGTGATTTGAATATTATACATGCATTTAACATAGTATAATGCAATATAATGTATTCATTAAAATGTAATATTACTTTACAGATATTCATAATGTCTACTATGCTTTCATATGCCAGTTAAAAGTATATTTAAAATTTAAAAATAAATAAAATACAAAAGTGTCAATTTCAAAGGAAACAATGACAGAACTGGAGATTGATGTAACAGTAATTATTACTCATGTATTCTACCTTACATATTTTACTATTAAAAATTGGAATCTTTGTAGAAAATTATGCACCTTATTACTTTTAGTAAGTAGTTTCCATATTACTTGTAGAAGACATAATCATGAATAGTTATACTCAAGAATATTTTACAGTAAGCAAAATTGAAATATACTCTACAGAGTATCAGTGGAAGAACACAAACACATTCATTTCCTGAGCTATGTTTCAAATAGTTACAAGATTGGCCATTTACTTCTGTAAACACCAAGAAAAGTGTTGTAATTTTATTTTCTAGATAAGCATCACATATTTGTATTCTAACTGTAACACTTCCTCCCCCTCTCTAAATGAATAATACTCCTATGTTTGTCACATGTTCTAACTTTTGCAAACATCTTCAGCAACAGATTATTTCAAGATCTGAAATTAGATAATAACCACAATATAAGCAGATGAGCGATAACAAACTCAGAGGAGGGAGGATAAATGATGTCAGTATTTTAAAAGATAGAGCAACAGAATACATGTGACAATGAATTGGAAGCAGGAAGGGGAAGGTCTGCTATAGTTAGGCAGTAAGCAATGAGCGTGTAGCGAGGGAGACAATAAATATTAAAAAGTCTAATGACTTGTATGTATGTAAAGGCCATATTACTTAAAATAATTCTAAAAGGACAAAACTATTCAAGTCCTAGAACTTTATACTAATCTCTAAGCTCCTTTAGAGGAGTTTTGTAGCTTTGGCCACTGTTTTAATATTTTGATCAACATCTTTGGGACATTCCCCGTTGATGAAGAACTACTCATAGTGAAGTCATTCTTGGCTTTACATCTTAATAGTCTTTTAATTTGTATCTCAGACACAGAACAGAAGTCAAATCACAAGATAGCAAAGGCAACAGGAATCTAAAGACAACATAAGAAAACTGTGTGGTTAAGATTTAAGGAGAACACATTTATGAAAAAATCCTATGACTGTGGAGGAGATCCTACAGACACAAGGGTGAATGAAAATTAGGTTAAATGAGGTGTATTCATGACACTTAATCTCCATTGTCAACTTGACTAGATTAACAGTCACCTAGGAGATACTCTGATTTTGAGATTGTTTCCAGAGAGGTTTAACTAAAGCAGAAATATTGCTCTGCCTATGAGCCGCACACCCAATAGACTGGGGTTCCAGCCTTCTTACAAATGGAAAAGGGATCACTAGCTTGTACATTACCATTCATATCTTTCTGTTTTTTGACTGGATTTAATGTGACATCTCAACTTGCCATTCCCATGGCTTACTTTCCATGATGGACAATATTCTTAAAACCAGGAAACAAAAGAATTCATTACTTTCTTAAGCTGCTTTTGTCAAGCATTTTTTTTCTCAGCAAGGAAGTTAATTAATGCTGTAGGTAATGCTGTATCCCGAGTCAGGCCCTTGGCTATCTGAATTCTTGTTCTGTTATCACAGTGCTAGCAGCTATCTGCACAGGTCATTTTAACAACCACAAATTCAGACAGTCTATGTCCCAGTCAGCTTTAATATTGAGTGGCATATAGATACATTTAGAGGTATTTATTCTATGTGACAGGAATTCATGAGTAGTCATTCTTTACTTTTAGGTAAGCCTAATGTACATTTATGTTGGTATAATGTTATTACATACTAGGTAAAGCAGATTGAACCTGATCCATGTTGAAGACACTCTGAGACCTGCCAGGGATAAACACAGCCTATCAAGACAGAGTTCTAATAAGTTCAAGCAATAGGAAGCTGAGCAACAGATCAATTGAGAATCCAGTCAAATCTCTAAGGATACCAAGGAAGAGGATGAATGGGATTTTCCTCATGTCAAAATCTCACTTTTATGAAATTGCTAATTCATTCTTAATATCAAAATGCACATTTACGCTATTGTATCTTAGAAAGTACCTTTAAAATATATCTACCCATTATCAATGTAACCTGACTTTATATCCTTGGCTCAGATAAATTTATTTAATTATATTCAACAATTTGGAAATTTTGAAATCCAATGAAAGACTTCTGAACTTTATAATCTTTTACATATAAGTTATGAATAGCATGTTTTCCGTGAAGGGCATTTTTATAATACTTCTTAAGAAAATATTCCTTGCAATCTAATGACTTAGGAACTGTTTTGTTTCCATCATGGGTGGTGTGTGTGTGTGTGTGTGTGTGTGTGTGTGTAATATTGTAATATTTTCTCTGAAAACATAGATGATGGACTGTGGGATCTAGTATGCTGGTTGGAAGAACAGAATTAGATTTACTGGGAGGACCTGCTGTTTCTACTTATGGCATTTCCCATCCGTGCCAGCTTGTGACACATGATATAGTACTCTGCTTCATGTAACTTCCTATTTTATGAGAAAATACTTTACGCGCACATATATCAAAGTTGTAGAGATAGTCCAGTTGTTAAGAGCGTTTACTGCTCATCTAGACAACTGAATCCAATTTCCAACACCTAAATGATGGGTCACAGGCATCTGTAATTCCTGCGCCAGGTGATTTCACACCCTCTTCTGTCCTCTCTGGTCACCAGGTATGCATGTTGTACGCATATATAATGCAGGTAAAACACACACACATATATGCATATATCATTTCTGCATTGAATATTTAATATTATTCACATGAAACAAATTTTACCATTTCATCCAAATTATGTATATCATATAATAGAAAATGATTCCAAATATAAACACTAGAGCAGCTATACAATATATTTTTATTATTGTTCAAAAGAATTATGGTATGATTTGCAATTATTAGACATCAATTCTATTTTTATACAGTAGTTGTAGATGGGTTGCAAACTCATTATAGTTGAAAAATTTAATAGAAGGTGAGAAGTACATTACTAGTTTAATATCTAAATTTTTGTATTGTACATTTATAGTATGTGTATATTTAAAGTGTCATTTTTAATGGAAACTTCACTTTTCAGTTTCTTTTGCCTCACTCTCTTCCTTTAGGATGCAAGGCAGGTGGACAGCAGCAACAGTGCTGATGAGAGCTAATCCCAGTCTTTACTGCTAGACTGTTATCTTTTATGTCTGTGAGCTCTGAACACCTTAGTGAAAACCCTCTGTTGTCAACATTCAAATAAGGGCAGTCTTATCTTAACATTGCCATAAGGATTCACTGAGACAATGTAAAGCAGTGCATACCCTTCCAGACACATGGGAAGTGTCAACAAATCATATGGGCCAGGAAATCTTAACTATTTCTCTCACCCAGGACAGCATAATAGGTGCTAGATGCCCATTAGATGAAGATACTTTCATATCAGAAGTTTTTAGTCAAGAACATTTAGGTAAAGTGGGGTAGCTAAGCTGGATGTGGGGAGGTACCCTGATCTGATTTCCCATGGCCCTTTGAAGGTTTCCATTCAACCCTACAGCTCATCTGTGCTCAAAGAGATGAAAGTGTTACTACCCTTTGCTACATGTTCAGTTCATGCCATCCCTAAACAGCTACCCTCAAAAAAAGTAAAATAAAACATGGATGTCTGTGCACACAGTGAAACAAATCCCTCTATTGCTCAGCGGCTTCTCAAAGCTCATCTGGGACTATAGCTCAAACTCAGTTCCAGCATCACAGTTCAATTAGGTCTTTAGCCTGAAAGGACAAGGTGAGAACTCATCCCATTAAATATTATAGAGGACGTCAAGTAACCAAGAGTCGTGTACAGCCCCAAACAGCTCCAGCATGCTTTCAGCTTTTACATCAAAGGCACTGGAAGTGTGTGTTTCTGAATCATGCATCTGTGCTGAGTGCATTGACATTGGCACATCAGGGGCAGGCAGGGGACCAGCCTGCTCAGACGGAGCCTCGCTGCTTCCCATTAGGGCTCCGTGGCGCCTGTTCTCACATTACTATGGTTAACCTTGGGCTAAACTACCCTTGGATAATAATGGCATAAACTTTTCACAGTTCACTTAAAACTTTATAAGGGCTGGTTCTTTATAGCAAAGAGTGTATTAATGTATAAAACAAGCATGCTTTTAGTTTAACTATTTGGCAATGTGCATTTTCTGGGTCACGATTCCCGCAAAATGCAAGCAATTTCAATGTTTTTTAATAAAGTGAGAGAATGCAAACCTTTACAGCGTGGGTGAATAAAGCTATGTGACCTACATACTGCGTATTAAAAACAATTACTACGCCGTTGCCAGACAGTATGGGGCGCATTACCGGAGCTACCGTCATTAGGCACGCCTGAGCATAGCAGTTAAAGGATCCAGATGGTGGTTTTCAACTCTATCTCCACGGTGTCCCCTAGGAAGATTATGCTATAATCATGAGCTCCTACTTACTTCAAAGTTTCGTGAAGCACAGTCAACAAGACACAGGGTTTCCTGCTGTTGCTGGTGGACTGTAACTGCACTAACCATTACCCTCAACAGAAATCTAAACGACCTGTGTGATCAAATGCCCAGATCCTCATTAACAAATGTACTGCCCAAGGGCAAAAATGGGTGTACAGGGGAATTCCTCAGCCCAGGACCAATTTTGTTACAGTTTTTTCTTTCAAATTCATTTTAGCATTCTGATGGAAATTAGGGGAGGGGAAATTGTTTTATTTCTTGATTTTTCATAAAATGATTCCAATCAGGCTTTATTATAGTAAACAAAGACCATCATGAGTAGAATTTTAAAAACAGGTAAAATGAACTAACACAAGTGTGGTTCAAAAAAAGCTATCTTTCAGAGTACAGCTGTGCTAAGACCATTACCCTTGGACCTTAATAAAGCACTTCAAGCTTAAGCACAGTGTTTGTAAGTTTCTTAAGTTTTCCACTCCAGGGCTTAGCAGGTATAACTACACTTGTGCCAGACAGCAAAGGTTAAATATAATATTTCATTAGGTACTTTGGTTCTCCAAAAGTTTTGTTTATATTTTTGTACCTGGTGGAGTGATAATTCTTCAGGTTAGAAGAACCAGAATATATAAGCATTTATAGATTTTAATGTATCACAGAAGACTTTTATAATAATACAATGGTAATTTTAAAGGATTAGAAATCATTTCCATGAGATACAGTTTATTTTGAGTTTTTAAAGTTTTGATAAACCCATTCAAGCAATTGTGATTAGTTCCTCACACACTTTATTCTCAAATCACACCCGTTCCCCTTCTTGGCATTTTCAAGAAGAAAATAGTAATATGTTGATATACTGATATTAATACTCTAAGTAAATCTGTAATTTGCCTTTTTGTCTTTTTGTATTGTATATTCTATGTATTTTGTGCTGCAGAAAAATGTGCCACACTTGTCTCTACCATGGCCTTTCAGAAAGTTTGCTCATATTTGAACTAGCTCCAGTTGTCTCCTCGGCTTGCTTTACTGGAATTTTCAAGTGGTAAGGCATTTTCTTTTTCCTATCTTTCTCAAGTGTCCAAAGCCATCTTGCAGAAACTCATTGTACAGTCAGAGATGTTTTTTTGTGAAAGAAGAGGAAGCAGTGTATGATTCACAACATCCTTGTTTTTCACTCTTTGCAGGAAAGTATACCTTAGAAACCTATCTAGTGAGCTGACAGTGAAGGCAAGGACTATTTAAAGGATAGTTGCAGATACATCAATCAAAAGGCTGCAAGGTTTGCCATTTTATCTTGTTTTGTGACCTCTCCCTTGAAAATGGTGGACCCTTTTTTTTCATCCTTTTTAACTTTTTTCCACAATTTTTGATGTATCCATAGAATGTACTTTGACATATTACCTTACCTGTTTTCTTCCCTTGACCCTTCCCACTCTACCTCTGCTTGCTCTCCACAACCTTTCCTCCCACATTCCATGACTTTTGTCGCCCACAGTGTATAATTAAGTTTGACTACATGTGCATTGATTATAGGCTATCTACCTGAGCAGGAGCCTTTTACCAGTGGCTACATGACTGAGGAATATGAGTTTTCCACATATAGCTATCTGCAACTCCTGGGGATCAAGGATCATATGGTTTATCTTCTATCCATGACCGAGCATTGATGGGCCCACTCTTGTGCAGGTCTTCTGAAGGTAACTTCAAGTGCTGTGAGTTAATTACTGGGTACAATAGCCATGTCATGCCTAGAAGACATTGTTGTTCAATACTCCTCCCCATCCTCTTTAATATTCTCTCTGCAGTGTTCACTGAGCTGTGATGGGGTTAATATATGTCTTTTTTTCACTAAGAACTCAATAGTCACTGATTCTCAGCACTTAGACTACCTAGGAGTTCCCCAACTTAACTGTAATCCACTGCAACTGTATGTATTCCACTTAACTGTAATCTCTAGCCAAGGCAACCAGCAGCACCAATCAATGTTTAGAAACATAAATATTTAGAAATTAGTTTCACAGAATATTTGTTTAGCAAAGTAATAGTAGTAGGTTTCTCCATAAGACCTATGATCTCCCCAGCAATGGAAATCTAAGCCACATACATAGCACCCAGTATGAATATGAAGCTCTCCTGTGGATTAGGTCAAAAATCCAATTCTAAAATAGTTGGTTACTCCCCAAACTGTCATGGTTCTGTTGCACCAGTGGGCATATACTATCTGGCAAGCTGGTACTGTAACATGTGGTTTTCGCAAAAGGTTAAAACCAAGTCTTTTCTTTCTGAGGAGGCTACATAACACCTTCCAGAACTGTGGAATGTAGCTACCAGGGAGGGATTTTCCAGGTCAATTCTGACTTGATGTATATGTCTTGCCAACAAAGTTTATAGTGCATTCAGCTACAAGTGCCATCTATGGCAATAGCCTTTATTGTGAGGGGGACTTATGGGGTTTTGAACTTATGGGGCTTCTCTGACTAACACTGGCTTTGAAAAATGGACCTGAAAACCTAGTCACTTTTTTTTCTCAGTATAGACTTAATGGTTTCCCATTAAATTTCTACTCACAAGTTTCCATATGGAGTTCTTCCATTGTATGTGTGAAGGAGGGGGTAAACGTGTGTGTAATTTTGGAAGTTTGTTATTTCTTTCTTTATTGACATTCATGTTTAAAATTTATGCTAAAATATATTAGGATAGAAAGCAGTCTAGCTTCAGGGGAGGCTAGAGTAGCCTGACTTGAGAGCCAGCAGCTGAAGCAGGGGTTAGGAACAGCATGCTACACATCCATGACAAAGCAGTGCAACGCAGTGGTATCCCCTTTTGTTATGAGGTCTTCAAACATGAGAAAATTGCCAAGCTTGGTCAAGGCACTGCCAGATCAGCCATAAGGAACCTCTGAAGAAGGTTTAATAGATGGCAAGGAAGAGTTTCTCATATTGCCTTGTGGGAAATGAAGATCCCAATACTAAAATACTGGAATGTGACCAACCAGATATAGATTTGTTGAACCAATGTTTCCCCATCTAACTGTCCCTCACTAAGTCACACACTTGAGAGCAAGAGGGCAATGCAGATACACCTACTATATCCTAGCTAACCTCTGCTACAGCCATAGATAGGAATAGCATCCTGGACAGGATACAAATATGCCAAGGAAAAATATTCTTCACCTGGGAGAGGTCATGAAGATAACAGATTTTGGGCTGGCCTCTGTCTTCAGTCTGGTCAGAAACCTGTTAGCCTCTGTAGCAAACGTGGTGAAACTGTGGTAACAGTCTCTAGAGCTGCTGCCACGGGAGTGTGACTTCTACTCAGCCATTGACTTGTCTAGTGCTGTATATTATGGTGGAGATGTGAATTCACAGTTCTATCTTGCAGGTAACTTGAACCAGTAGCAGTTTCACTAATGACCCAGCTCTACTGTGCCATCATCCCTGGAGCATGATCAAATATGAACAGGTATGAGCTGACTGAAAAGGTAAACCTGCAAAAATCCAGAAACAGAAGACGAAGGGTGGCATGAAGTCCCATAGAACCTGATTGCTGTAGTCTGGACCGCATTAGAATGCTGCTGGGACCAGACCCCCACAGAGCATTGACAATAAGGATGCTCTCAACCAAGACTTCTTTTGGAAATACTCCACACTCTCAGCCCTCAAAGACATGTTGTCTGCTCACTTGATGACTATATTCGTGTACCTGGCATGGGTACACTAAAAAGGCAGCCAAATTATCTACAAGCCTACAATCAGAGGAAACACTTGACCACTGTTAGCCAGATGGACTCTGAACATATCTACTAAGACCAATATCAGTGTTGTTCCTCCTTAGGGCTTGTGGGAGACTATTTCTTAGGTCATGTGACTCATATGGTGGACATGATGAGGCGTTTGAGATTTATTTTCCTCCAGAATATGATCACTGCCCCATCCTGAACACTAAGAACTATAAGCCAAGTGGACCAGAGTTCAGTATTGCCTCTGAGAACCAGAAGGGCAGCTGGCTTGCAATCTTGACTCTCCCTTAATTTTTAGATGCCGCTTCTAACATCTAATAACCTTGAATAGTATGTGGGCTTGGAGAAGCTCACTCATCAGTGACTAATAGCTCGCATTATAGTGGGAAGGAAGCCGGGGGTCCTTATTATCAATAGTTCTCCCACCATGGTGAGGAGTTTGAAGAAGGTGCAGCAGAAGTCAATTATCCTTGGCATAGATGACAAAAACTTGAGGGACGTAAAATCAAAAGGATCATTTTCGTGAGTGCTGTTCTACTGTTCAGAGATTTCAGTTTTTTCGGTTACAATTAAAGTCAAAATTTTTCATTAAAATAAATAAATACTACAAAAAACTATAAAATCAAATCATGTGGTATAGGAAGTACACTATATATATATATATATTTGTTTATCAAATAATTTCTTTCATGGGTTAAAAAATGAAACAAAATTACTACTCTAGTGAGAATTAAGAATTTTATTCCAGGTCTGAGTCGTGTTGGTGGAGAGAAACCCTGTCATGAAAAAAAAAAGAAGAAGAAGAAGAAGAAGAAGAAGAAGAAGAAGAAGAAGAAGAGGAAGAGAAAAAAAGAATTTTAATACATTTTTAAAAGTCTCATCTCTAAAAGTGAATCAGTTTGATATTAACATTTTTTAAACCAATGAACAAGTTTGAACTTATACACTACTTTCAATCTATTTACAAAATTGAGAAAAAACTATGTAAGAACACTATGAAAATATCAAGAAGTTCAAATGGCCAAGAGACACTTAAGGTCATGTTCAACTTCCTTAGTGATCAGGGAAATGCAAATCAAAACAGCTTTGGGATACTATCTTATACCTGTCAGAATTGCTAAAATCGAAAACACCAGTGATAGTCTTTGCTGGAGAGGATGTGGAGTAAGGGGAACACTCATCCATTGCTGGTGGGAATGCAAACTTGTGCAACCACTTTGGAAATCAGTGTGGTAGTTTCTCAGGAAATTGGGAATCAACCTACCACTCTTGGGAATATACCCAAGAGATGCCAAATCATACTACAAAAGCATTTGTTCAACTATGTTCATAGCAGCATTATTTGTAATTGCCAGAACCTGGAAACAACCTAGATACCCCTCAATGGAAGAATGGATAAAGAAAGTGTGGAATATATACACGTTAGAGTACTACTCAGCAGTGAAAAACAATGACATCTTGAATTTTGCATGCAAATGGGTGGAAATAGAAAACACTATCCTGAGTGAAATAACCCAGACCCAAAAATATGACTATGGTATGTACTCATTCATTTGTGGACTCTAGCCATAAACCAAGGACATTAAGTCTATAGTCCACAAGCCCAGAGAAGCCAAATAACAAGATGAACCCAAAGAAAAACATTTGTAGATCCTCCTGGAAATTGGAAGCAAACAAGATTGCCGGGCAAAAGTTGTGAGCATGGGGGTGGGGGCAGGGGTGGGGGTGAGGTTGAGGGAAGGGGAGAGGGGGAGAGGGAAGGGAGAAGGGAAAGACTGGCAAGAGCTTGGGGGAGTGGGAGAGTGGACATGGAGGAAGGACAAATATAGTAGCAGGGAAGAAGATACCTACATTAAGGGATCCATTTTAGGATTGTCAAGGGACTTGGCTTTAGAGGGGATCTTAGGTGTCCATGGGGATGTCCCCAGATAGGTCCTTGGACAGCAGAGAAGAGGGTGCCTGAACTATCCTTGCCTCACTATCACACTGATGATTATCTCGAATATCACCATAGAATCTTCGTCAGGCGATGGATGGAGATAGAGACAGAGACCCTCATCAGAGCAATGGACTGAGCCCCCAAGGTCCAGTTGAAAGGCAGAAGGAGGGAGAAGATGAGCAAGGAAATCAAGACTACGAGGGTTTGGTCCACCAACTGAGGCAGTGTTCCTGTTCTAATGGGAGCTTACCAAATCCAGCTGGACCAGGTCTGAATGAGCATGTGATCAAACCAGACTCTCTGATTGTGGCTGACAATGGGGGCTGACTGAGAAGCCATTGATAAAGGCACTGGGACTTGTTTTTACAGGATGGTCTGGCTTTTTGGGACCCTAGTCTATATGGATACACAGCTCCCTAGGCCTGGATGTAGCGGGGAGGGCCTTGGACTTCCCATAGGGCAGGGTTCCCTGCCCTCTCTCAAGCAGGGAGGGAGAGGGAGGTGGTGGTGTGGGCGAGCAGGAGGGGATTGGGAGGAGGGAAGGAAGTGTAAATATTTGAATGGAAAAATAAATAAATAAATGTTGTTTGAGGACAAAAAAAAAGGAAGAAGGAGGAGGAGGAAAGGAAAAAGAAAAAAGAAAAAAAATTAATCCATTATTGTTTTTAAAAGTCTCATCTCTAAAAGTGAATCAGTTTGATATTAACATTTTTAAAATTATGAATGAGCTTGAACTTATACACTACTTTCAATCTATTTACAAAATTGCGGGAAAACTATGTCAGAACACTATGAAAATATCAACCTGGAATAAAAGTGATAACTTGATGTAGACCTTGCAATTTAAATGCATTTTGATAATTCATAGAAAGCACAGCTAAAATGAAATGTGAAAGTATATCAACTTTTCAGACAAAACCTTTGGTGAGATAAGAATTGTTGAAAAAGAAAAGAGGAAAAAGTGAGTAAGGGGAGTGAGATGGGAGGAGGAAAAAATTCTGCATATTAGAGCAAGTCACATATTTTGATAGATGCTATTTAAGAAAATAATAGCTAATTTTTGTGTGCTTAATGATGAATTTGACATGAATTTTCACGAGTCTTCGGATATTTCGGAATGTTATGCAACCAATTTTCTTGGTTTCATGGATATTGTCTTGGGAAGTGAAGTAAGTCTTCAGTTCATATCTTGTGAATGTGGACACAGAAGGAACATGAGAAGCAGGTGAGCTGTAAAGCTAAGGTAAGAAATGCTTGTACTAAAATCATCTAAGCCACGTTTTTCTATCTGTGAAGGAATCCTAAAGCTTTCTGTCTGAAATTTCTCAGAGAATTTAGCTGTGAAACACCTATTTACAGCCAATCCCCCTTGTGTCTCTGTCCAGATAGTGATATTACAGATTAGCTTTCAGGAAATTTGTATGGGGCTGGAGAGATGGCTCAGTGGTAAAAAGCACGGCCTGCTCTTCCAAAGGTCCCGAGTTCAATTCCCAGCAACCACATAGTGGCTCACAACCATCTGAAATGAGATCTGGTGCCCTCTTCTGGCCTGCATGCAGACAGAATACTGAGAATACTGTATACATAATAAATACATAAATATTGTATATATAATAAATACATAAATGTATACAAAATAAATAAATCTTTTTTAAAAAAGAAAATTTGTACGCGTGATAAAACCACAAGTCAGAGAGGCAGCAGTCTTAACAACATCTTATTCTGGAAAAGACTTCAAAGCTTAAACCAACATGGCTTTACCCACAGATAAAATTTCTTTGTCAGTCCCCAGGGCTTTTCTGCTCTCATTAGAATGAAACTAACACCAAGAAAATTCTGTTTCTAACAATCCAGGGGGTCATTCCCAGTATTATGGAGAAGTAAGGATCACAAAAAAAAAATCACATGTAAGTCTGGGTAACTATAGGTATCAGTATCTGATATTAAATTGAGAAACTTGATAAGATGCAGAATTCACATATCTTAACCAAAAGACTCTATGTAAAGTTCCTTCTTTTGTCTCCTTTCATAGCTTGGCTCCAAAATACATCACAACCATTATTTCATGTCCATTTGCACAATAATCACAATATAGGTACCCCAGGAGGCTGCAGTGTTCTCCCCAAGGATAATAAGAAGGCAGAAATGATCTAGCTCAACTGAAGAAGTAAAAACATCCCTCAAAGTACCCAGAGATCATTTCTACAATCTGGAGGATTCCAGCTTTAAAACAATGCTGTAATAACAGATTCTTACGTAGTAGAATATTTGTATTTACTGGATCTTCAGTGAGACCAACTTAGTTCACTGTAAGGATAATATGTCTTATAGCATCCCATCGAAAGAACATGAGTCAGCTGTGGCACTAATATGCAAGGTGAATAACTTTGAAATAATGGAAAGAGACAAGTCAATCATGATATAAATACTGCTATGCTTTGCAAATAATATTTTCTAGTAACCTCTATGAGGTAATAAGTCATAATGATGATAAAACTAGGTAAGGTTAATAGAGAAATTTAACTTGTCATAGTTAGACAGAAGTATCTCTGCTTTCACATTAGAAATGTGATTAGAAATGATTTCAATGTTTTTTTTCCTTTCTTTGGAGACAGGATCTTATTAACTAGTAGATATATTTAAGTGTTACTAAACAAATTAATTGAGTAAAATATGATCTCTTTTAAGTCATAGAGGGTTGGGAAATAAACTTTCCCAAGAGTAGGCTATTGACAAACAAACCTCATTTATCAATTTATATGCTGATTCAAAGGTGAGCTCAAAACATAAACAAATAGTACACTGAGACATGAAGGTTATACTTTGTTAAGCTGCCATTGTTTTCTGTGCCTCTGGGCAAAAGGAAAAGGGGTAAATGTAAATATCAGACAGAAAATGGATTTTGTATTGCAAATAGTGTTTGTAAGATTGAACACACACACACACACAGACACACAGACACACACACACACACACACACACACACAGCATCATTTTAACCCCACCACCAAAAAATAGAACACGATAGTAAGACATGGAATGTACTGCTCTAAATGAGGAACTAAAGAAGCTAAACCTAAATTTTGTTCACTGGGCAGACTTCTCTTCCTCTACTTGCCAGTCTAGTTGCCTAATCACATCTTAGCATTCTACTGACAACTATAAAATAGAGAAAAAACATATAACATTTGTTCTGATATCAAATATCTGCAGTTCTGTCACTCCTTTTTAAGAGAGTATATGTTTTACAGTTGAAATACTGCTGATACAAATAGATAAACAAATTTCCTTATTTATACAAATACTTATTCACTAAATTATTAGACTTTCATATTCCATCTATCTCTATCACTTCAACATCAATCAGCCACGTCATGACTTGTGTTGCACTGGCGAAGTTTTATGCAGAAGTAGAGACACTTTTCTGAACTTAGCTTAGCAATGGAGCTCATACTTCATGGAGGGATGGTGCTGATTTTACTAACCTTTCCTAAGCACTTGAACAATAGACACTCTTTCTGAAAGCACCTGCCATATAAAACAGTAGACATAAGCGTGTGTATCTGCATAGTTTTTATGGTCAAATGCCATGATACTGATACCTGCCATCCACATAGATCATCCAAAAGTGTGCCCTTGAATTCATCATACTTCTTTCAAATTGATCTACACTACAGCCCAGAATGGAAATCATTGGCTCCCCACCAGGAATACACAAAACACCATGCAAATTATAATGATAATATAAAGTGATTATCAATTTGCCATTTCTCTCCTTTTATTTTATTACATTTATTTGCTTTTTTAACGACTCTTTGGAAGTTTCACATAATGCACCCCAATTCCGTTCACCTCCCAGTCCCTCCTATCCTCCCCTCATCCCTGTCATGCCCACCATATGGAAACAAATCAAAGTAAGCAAGCAAGCAAACAAAAGCAAAACAAACAAAAACACAAAATAAATAACCCACAAAACAGAAAAATCTCTTTGCTTCTTCTCCTTTCCTGCTTCTCTAATAACTCTTCATTCATCCTGGTAGCAATGAGCTGGGGATGTGACTGGGAGACGGGCTATGGAGAGAGCGGAAAGAGGAAAGATCTGAAGTTATCCTGCCTACTTAGCTGGACTACTTTCTTCTCTGGCAGGCTTGAATGTTGGGTTCCCAGGGAATGCCTGCTGCAGGTGGGGGACAAGATAACGGGATGAATGGGGAGGAAGGTTACTGGAGAAGATCTACACGATCCATTGGAGATGGGGACAGGGTGCAGAGGAAGGCTGCAGTGGGTGATCTGATATGGAGTGGTGCGGTAAGATTGTTACGCAGCGAATTTAGAGGAGAGGTGGGACTGGTCTACTTGCTTCCGTTGCTAGTGTGTTCTGAGTGTTCCCGTGGAATTGCCTGCTTAGGTTGGGCGCTGAGACAATGTGATGAGCAGGGGGAAAGGTTTGAGGAGAAAAAAAATTAGTGATTTACTGGTGATGGGACAGAGATAAAGGAGAAGCTATATCCAGTGTTCATCTATAAAGCTAGGGTGAGACTGAGATTTGATTAGGAGAAAAGGAGGGGAAGGTGAAGACCCACAGATAGGCTGCCTGCTTCCCAGACTGGAGTGGCCAGCAGGCTTCCCAGGAAAGCTTGCTGGAGTTGGGGGCTGGGATAAATCTATGGGTAGGAGGAAGGAAGTTGAGAGGGAAGCTCTGTGTCATCTTCTGGAGATGAGAGCAGACTTTTGAAATGATACGATATTCCTACCCCATTGATATCATTCAATTATAATTGGCAGGAGTTGACTAACTTTGACAGTTTTTAAATGAGATAATGAGATATTTAAACATCTCAAAGAAAATCTTAGGAACTTGTTTTAATACTCCCTTATCTAATGCTTTATATTCCTTCTCTTCCTATTGATTATAAACATGCTGCTCCTTTTGTTGCACCAGAAACATCAAGGAACCTTCTTAGTTCTCCGTTTCAAGCCACCTGGGATTTCTTTTCCCATTCAACATTTTTTTTTTTTGGTTACAATAATACCATTTCACCGAGTATTTTAGCAGTATCAAATCAACTAAAAAATCAAATCAGCAGGCCTAATTTGCTTCTTTTTTCTTTCTTTTTTTAGTCAAGGTTTCCGTTGCTGTGGTACACCATTACCAAAAGCAACTTAAAGAGGAAGAGGGTTATTTCATCCTACAGTTTATGGTCCAGGATGTCAGGGCACAAACTCAAGGCAGTAACCCGGAGGTAGGAACTGGTACAAAGGCCAAGAAAGAGTGTTGTTTACTGGCTTGTTCTCCATGGCTTCTTTAGTCTGTTTTCTTCTACATCCCAGGACCATTTGCCCAGCAGTGACATCACCCACAGTGGGTTTTGCTCTCCCTCATCAATCACTAATTAAGAAAATGCTCTATAGACTTTCCTTCAGGTCAGTCATGAGGAGGAATCTTCTCAACTGAGAGTTTCCTTTCCCAATTACTCCAATTTGCATAAAGTTGATGTAATTAACTGCCCAGGACAATATTTAAGAACACATGCATATAAACCACTGAAAAGTGGGAGAAAAGCCAGGGTTACCTCTCCCCCGATGCTGATGAGAAGAGGCCGCTGCACAGTACAATGGATTATAAAGACTCCTCGGGATGACATTCAACATTTCATCTTTTCACTAATCATGACAGATTCCTGACTAATGCAGCTCCTTTCAGTACAGCTTAAATCACAGTATGAAGCCAAACCACTTAATATTACAATATTTGACAACATAATAGTGAAAAGTACAGAAGCATAATCAATAAAAATAGATCCCACACCAGGGCAAAGGCAATTAAGCAGACTTAGAGTTTGATGGCTGGCTTGCTCCTTTCGGATTAATCAAACAAATCACTCAAGCCTCTTAGAAACAATGGGCAGGAAGAAGCTCAGA
This sequence comes from Microtus oregoni, assembly GCF_018167655.1. Taxonomy (NCBI): domain Eukaryota; kingdom Metazoa; phylum Chordata; class Mammalia; order Rodentia; family Cricetidae; genus Microtus; species Microtus oregoni. The sequence continues at coordinate 536,245 of NW_024544551.1, forward strand.
GCTTGTCCACGGGCAGCTTTTTATGTGATACGATTTGGTCTTCACTGTTCACAAGGACAGTGTGGGAAGGGCTTAGCCTTCAGGGCTGGACTGATACACGTTCTATCATAAAGTTGTTTGTGGTTTTATCAATAGGGACATAGAACAAAAGGACAGAATCTTAACTCTTGCTCTGGATTTGAGCTTTACTTGTTCTGTCTTTTTTGAGGCAAATATTCAAAGCTGTTAAGTCACTCACAATTTAGATATGTTTATGAAATCAAATAGGACAAAGTGTATGAGTTACTGGAGCTGCTAATTGCTTACACAGGAAGCCCTAGTTCATCTGTGTTGCTGTTTTGAAGCCATCACATCAGGTTTTTATTTAGGATGCATTTAAAACAAACTCATTTTTCATTTAGTTTCAGCAATATCATATTCATACATGAACAACATACGATGAGGGAAACACTGAACTATTTATTCAAAGTCTTAGTTTTTGAGATTATTTTTGAGACTAGAATATAATTACATCATTTCTCCCCTATGTTTTTCCCCTCTGGACCTTTCCATATACCCCTCCTTGCTAACTTCAATTTCATGACTTCTCTTTTATTACCACATGCATATACCTATATGTACACACATGTATATTTCTAAACATAAGCTTATCAATTTGTAACTGTTGCTTGCATGAATATTTTCAGAGTTGACAATTTTGTTTTGGATAACCATTTGCTTTTCCTTGGGGAAGATAATTTTATCTTGATGACAGGAACCAAACTGATCAGATGATGAATAGCGAGTTTCTAGGAATGGTTTTTCAGAGTCACTTCCTTGCTCCTTACCAAAGGTGTCAGGCTTTACTGCCCTGTGCTTCCAACTTGGCTATTCTTCTACTAAAAACCATGAGATGTGCACAACATGACTCGGAACACTGAACAAGACATTATATCGAGGAGCTTATCTTCGGGGTCTCAATGCCAGCAGAGAAACTTACACACAGGGAAGCAGAGGCTCACTCATAGCTTCATCTCTTGAAAGGGGCGAGGAGAGAGTCAGAGTCAGTCCTTGACATGTGCTCATGCTCATAAGCATGTCAGTTCTGTAAAGGATTTTTCTGAACTGTGAAGGATTTCTCTAGCTCCCACAGGGTAACAAAGAGAACCAGATATTCCGTCCGCTCAGTGAAGCTGCTTCTGAGTCAGAACAGGCAAATCGTAGTCTAGCCGCATAAGAACCCTTGAAGGTGCACAGTACATATGCCAGCCAATCCTCTACGTGACTGAGGATGCCCAGATGTCGTTCTTTGTAAACCAAGTTGACCTGAGGCTTAGTATGTAACTCAAAAAGGTCTTGGACTCATGGTGATTCTCCTTCCTCAGTCTCCCAAGTGCAGGGCTCACAGGTGCGAGCCCTGTTCTTACACGGCATTCTGTCATCCTGTTACTTTCTTTTTATGTTAATAATGCATCATTACAATCCCCCAAAGATTTAGGTTAAAATATAGTCTAATAGCAAGCAAGGGCTTTGAAATATGATTCTAACTAAAAGGCGAAGAAAACAGTAAATTACCAGAAAATCCCATTAGAATGTAGCATGGCAAATTCTACTTCTAACCTTTACCTCAGACTCTCATTTGTAAAGCTATCGATCTCCTGAGCAGTTTGTTTTAAAGCATGTTCCTGAAGGTTAAATGAGTCTTAACAAGCAAATTTCTCCCTTTTAAGATGACAAACTCTATATCCACTCTTTGAGGAGGGAGTTAAAATAGAACGTGCCGAAATTCATTTCCATTACTGTTTGGCATGATCATCCCTGGCCAAGACTTTCCTTCTTCCAAATTAGGTTGAATGCTACTTTCGCTTTTAATTGTGAATTTAATTCCTACATTCTCATTTGCTCTAATATCTTAATTGCTGCACAGTTATAGATCTCTGTATAACAAACGTGTTTTGAATTGAGGAGCGAGAGAGGAAAGGGGCCCTGGCATGTGAGTAACCCTGTTGCTATTCTTTTCTGGCTTTCTTTTGCCACTGACTTCTGATCAATAGGCTTAAGGCATGTTGCTGGTGACCCAGAGCAGAACTGAAAGTTAGAGGTTCCTTCCCTGCATGCAATTCAAGATCCGTCAACCCAAGCTGTCGGGGAGTTCCATGCCTCAGCGGTTTCAGGGAGCGCAGATAATTAGAAAAGAATTGTGACTTGGTTTTTGCTTATGTTTTTGTCACAGTCTGTTGCTACTGGTTTCTTCAGGAGTTATTACAGAATCTGTGTCTGGCCACCCAGGTGATGGTTCTGGTGTCTGGCTGACCTCTGTAAAGAAGTGATCTCTCTCAAGGCTATTTATTTCTCTACTGTATATTTTATGATTTTATTTGGCAAGTGCTATGCAATGCTGTTGCTTATCTTAATGTGTATCGATAATATGCAACCAGGATATCAGACTTGATTTTATAAAATATTACTCAAAACAAGATGAGAAATAGCACTTTAAAAATGACCAAATTATATCATTTTGGAGATGTACTGTACTGCTTTATACCAAATTTTGAGTCTATAAAATAGAAAGAAGAGAAGGCACCCACGTAGAATGGGTCTATCCCTTTGCCCCATCATTTCATATTATAGTAGATCAGGAAGCAGACCAAACACTAAGACAACTCAAAATGCACATCTTGAGATGACAGTCAGATCCAATGACTTACAGATTCAGACCCAGCAAAGGTCTACTCACTCCCCCAGCCACAAAAAAAAAAAAAAAAAACAAAACACACAATCTCTTGCAGTAAAAATTATTCTAAATACCTGGACATTTTGTCTCTAGGTATCAGCAGCATAAAGAAGCAGATTGGCCTGAATCTGGTTTGCACAAACTATGAAGACATTTACAACAGGTGTTTTTCTAATGGACTCAAATGCATAGGTTTCCCACAGAGAGCCCTCTGCTAATTTTATTCTTGGTGCTGATGTCAAGGAAAAAGAGAACAAAGGTTCATAGCTCTCCATTTTCCTTTCCAACAACGTTCTGTTGCCCTCAGAACAAAGTCGGCTTGTATCGTCTGGGATCAGGTCACCACGATCCAAATGCTGTGGAAGCCATGGCTTTCCTGGTTCTTTATCAGCATGATCAGGTCCTGAAACCTTCTGCAGTACTGGACACAAAGCAAACAAACGAAATCACTCTTCAGTTCCCTAGACACTCGCACCTGCCGATTCCTCCGCCGGGAACCTTCCTCCTCTGACTCTGGTGTTTTCTTTATCCTTGAACCAAAGAGCAGCAGGGGAAGAACTATTGATTTCATATCAATTCTTTCTCTATAGTACCCTTCACAAACTCTACACATGGTTAGTCCAATGATTTCGTATTTCTGAATGGTTAACGAGATGTATTATACTAATGATTTTACTTTTAATTATTTTTAGATACTCAGAACATCTTAGCAGAATTTTAGAGTAAACCCCACTTTTCAACATAGTATTAAAGAGCAGAAGATCATGAGATCTGAAGAAACAGCTTATTGTCTTTTTCTTTTTTGAGACACAGTTTCTCTCTTTAACAGCTCTGGCTTTCCTGGAACTCACTTTGTAGACCAGGCTGACCTTGAACACTCAGAGATCTGCTCCTGCCTCTGCCTCCTTCTTGCTGGGATTAAAGGTGTGTGCCCCCACTTCCTGGCTGAGATAGCTTATTCTTAAAGTGTCACTAACCTGAGTTCGAGTCTCAAAATCAGTTTGTAAAACAAATCCTCTATAGAGTAGTTTGTATTCCCTGTCCTGGGGAAGAAGTAATAGACAGATTTCTGGGACTCTGTGTCCAGCCAGCCTAGCTCAATGAGAAACCCTATTTCGGAAAAGACTCCCAAGGAGTTTTAAGATTCACCTCTGAACTCTACAAGTGTCTGCATGTGTTCTTCTGTGCATCCAAGAACACCACACACACACACACACACACACACACACACACACACACACAAAATTACAGGGGACAGGTCAGACTGTCCTTTTTATGTTTTCCTCGAAAACAGAACTCAAGGCATGCTTCCCAGCCCCTGGGTTCTGCTCCTCGACTTTAAGATGGGAAGTATGATAAATCTCTCCTTTAAACACCAGGTCTCTCCCGTTTACAGCCCTGACTCGGGCTGTCAGGAGTCGTCCTCTTCTTTCCAGTCTTCACAGGGCAGTTCTCCTTCCTGCTTTGTCTTTTGATTAATTTTCCAGCTGGCAACTAACCAGTCCCTTCTCCAATTTGCTTTGTTGAAATCTATTTTTCTCTTTGACACTTAGGTTTTTCTATCTTTCTAGAGTCATTTTCCCATCTATCATTTTCTCTTTCATTTTCCTGAAGAAATGAGTCACTCACAGAACTCCTTTACCCTCATCTTCCAACACATGTGGAGGAAAATGTGCAATATCTCAACTTGTATGTAGAATCCATTTTTTTCTGTTCCATTTTTGTGCTCTCCATTACAAACTGTGCATTTTAAAATGAGAACATTTTCTTTGTTCATAAAGCTGAATTGCCCCAATTGTCTCTGTTGTAAATTAATTGTTTAATCAATCCAACAAAGACATATACACATCTGTATTGTGACTGCTGTTGTCCTGGGATCATGAGAACACAGAAACCATAAGTCCCTGGTTGAACAGAATTCCAGAAAGGGCATGAACCTGCCAACTAAACATAAGTATATACTATACTTACTTACATTCATGCACACACACACACACACACACACACACACACACACACACATATTGTGCCATATGCCTGTTGGAATGTGAATATTAATGTCCAGGTAAGGAAAATGTTTACAGTGAGTCATCCAGCACTATTGCCCACATTGTTACTGTATATTACCAATTTACCAAGGAGACATGCAATGCACTTCCCCCAAAACAACTAAGAATATGCGACACAATCTCTGAACTCTTGAAACATATAATCCAGTTGGAAAGAAGGATAGAAAAGTAATTCATCTAACAGTGTGATGTCATGAGCCTCTCCCAACAGCATTTGCTCATCTCTTGCTCTTCAACTGCAATTCAAAAGGACATTCATCTAAAGAACAATCTCACTTCAGTATGAGACACACATATATCCCAACCCATTCAAAATCCCTTCATGTTTGCATAACTATCTCCCATGCTTTGACCTCTCCTGGGAGACTAAAAGCGAATGATAGTGATTATATATTACTACTACTATAATTAAATTACAGCTTACACACACACACAGCAAATGGTATGAACAGGTGAATAAAAAGAGAAGATTAATGTATACACAGCAAGAAATGTTCTTATTCATTATTCAAAAATGAGATTTTGACACCGTTTGGCATGGGTCAGTCTTGTGAGCATTCTACAAAGTGAAATGAGTTAGACAAATTGACAACTATTCTCTAATTTGTTCACCTGAAATATTTCAGACAAATTTACAGAGAGAAAGTAGAATAGTCACAACTAGTAGCTAAGGATAATGGCAAATGTACCAAACTTTTATGCAACTGATGCAGATATTGTTATCAGAGACTGGTTTCATTTTCTGGCCACCCAGACCCAGATAATCACACAAAACTATATTAATCACAACACTGCTTGGCCAATAGTTCAGGCATATTCCTAGCTAGCTCTTACCTCTTAAATTAACCCATTTCTATTATTTTATATATTTTATCACAAGGCTTGTGGTTTACTGATAAGGTTCTGCTGTTTTTCTCCTTTGGTAGCTACATGGCATCTCTCTGACTCTGCCTTCTTTACTCCTCTATCTCTGCTTAGATTTCCTGACTTCCTCTATTCTACCCTGCCACAGACCAAATCGGCTTCTTTATAAACCAATGCTAATAAAACATATTCACAGAATACAGAGGGGAATCATACATCAAGATATTCTAGAAAAGCAATGATGGTTGCTTAGCATTGAAAATGGACTACATGACAACTGAATATTTCATTTAAGTATCAATAAGGAATAACTGTTTTGAATATTATACAAAAAATTTATCAAATGTATAGTGCACTTGAAGCATTATATACTTACTCATAAAGAGGAAACAAATATATCATTATCACTTAGTCCAACAAAGTACATCTTGTTAGTTCCTTCTAAACATATCAAGGAAGGACTACAGAAGCACACAGCAGCAGTCATATTTTGTTACTTTTCTTAATCCCAGGCCTCCCAGAAGGCAACTTAAACCAGTAATCCCCAAAGTCAATCTAAGCAGGATGCTGTTTCTTCCAAAAATATTACAGGCATCTCTAACAACATAAGATCAGGTCAAAAGTGAAGGAGACTTAGAGGGACAAAGATAGGAAAGGAGTGTGGAAATGGACTCCCTAGAATGGTGACTTGTTGGTCTCAAGATATTCCAAGGAGAAGTAATTGGAAGATATGGAGTAGATATCTAAATGAGACCAACAGGGCAAAGGCAGGAGCCAGAGTCCCAGTGAAATACCCAAGTCAATATTCCTTCAGCACATTCTCTATCTAAGGGCCAGTACTATCCAAAGGGCTAAATCTGTCACTAACCCTTATCCACATCAGTCTTCTGTCTTTGGCAAAGCATAGATGCTTGGTTATGTTGTTGTCTTGAAGCCACATTAAACTTGACTAGGCTGAGCACACAGTAGGACGGTAGATTGCAGATATAGTTATAACTGATTTCAAATCATATTATTAACTTGGCTCCAAGGTCTGGCAGAAGTTAGTTCTCTTTTAAAGGAACGAGATATCTTCAGAAAAGAATCTCACTATATAAAGTACTCTGTGCTTTCTTCCCTTTCACATGCCTTCTCTATCATACTATAAGGCTTCTTCTTCATTGTACCTTGATTTCTATGCTATTCATTTTAGAAACTAAAAAGTCTAGTTCTGTTCATTTATGTTGGCAAACATTTTCAATGTACCCAGTGGATGTGAGTCAAATTACACCACCCCACTCACAGTTGAGTGAACTTTCAAAGAGCTGGAAAGTTTCACCCATTCTTGTGAGTGCTGCTACTCTTGCATTTTGTAAATCACTGCAAATTATGTGTATGTATCCTGAATTTATGTTAACTATCTGTCTTGTATTAGAAGTTAAATTTAAAACTTGAAACATGTTTATGAATTTTTTTCAAAACACAGGTGTTTTCAGAAAAATATGCCATTACTAGGGTGGAAGCACAAAGCTATACATGTGATAAAAAATATACAGACTCAGAAGCAGAGATGGACACACATACATGCACGCGTGTGACCGACTAGAGAAATGTGAGTTAGTTTAGTAGTTATATTAATGCCAATATCACAACTTTGGTATTATAATATAAATTAACAAATTATAGCAATTGGAACACACTGGAAAAGGTGAATAAGAACTATCTATTTTCCCCTTAATAATTATAGTAAATGTATTAGAAATTTTCAAATAAAACCAAATATACAGGGCTACATAAAGAGAATGCTCACCCATTTGCATTTATTCTTTAAGAACCATGTGCTCAATTCATCTGCCTATTCACTGATTTGGGGAGCAAAGAGGAATCAATGTTTAATTAAGAAGCAAAGCAGGACAAAGAGGAGAGGATGGGATGGGGAGTAAAATGGGAGGCAAATAAGAGCAGAGAGCAGAGAGGTCTATGAAGAAGCACTATGTTTCATAGTAATTTGCATAATAAGATACAGAAAAATCTTAAAAACATGTGAAGAAAAAAGACATCTGTCTGTACAGTTATAGATGTGATATCAGAATTTAACGACAAATTCTGCTGCTGGGGGCAGGGCCTACCCATAACAGCAGCATTCTGTAGACAGGAATGGAGAAATTCACAGTTCCAAGCCAGGGAAGGCTACTTTTCACTCACAAGCACAATGTGGATTGCACAGTGAGTTCAAGCCCAGTCTCTGGGATACAGTATGACTCTGCACCAAAGTAATGAATTAATTAGAACTGGAGAGATGACTCAGCAGTTCAGAGCACTGGCTGCTCACCTAAGATGGATTCCCAGCATCAATTTGGTGGCTGACAACCTTCTGTACTCTGATCTTAGAGCCTCCAGTTTTCTTTACCAGCCTCTATAGACACCAGGCTCATACGATACACAAAGATACAAAAAATGTTAATCCCACTGAACAAGAATAAGACCACTATGCAATCTTTGAGCCAAATTTGAAGCAAACTTTACTAAATTCACTTTCAGAAATGAAGAGTGAGTTTTTGGAAGTTATACATGAATGTTTTCAACAATGAATAAAAAAGCCCAGAACCAGGCTCACTGTTCTGCATTTTCAGAAAGACTAAAAAGAAGTGCTGGCTTCTAAAATAAGTTATAATAGAAGCCACAGAATATGTAGGAAAGACTGGGGATCAAATGGCATCACAATTCTCATCTAGAAGCTTAAGACAATTAAGCCATAGCTCTAGCATTCCTGACTACATAAGGTTCCACACAAGTGAGGCTGTCAGCCAAGCACAAGGGAGCACAGAGGCGTCTTCACCCACTTCAGGCCTCAAAAAATGTAACCCACCTCAAGAACAAGACATAAGCAAATATGGCACAAAGACATCAACCGAGCAGTTTCTTTCCTCCCTCATCCACTACAAGGAGAAGTTTACTCCTGGGTCAGAGTGTGGGTCCTCCTTACCAGGAAATAGATATCAGGAGAAAAAAAGATCCCAGTGAAATGAAAAGACTAGCACTGTACCAAGCCTTTGGAAGATGATCAGTCAGACAGCAGGGAGGGGAGAGAGAGGGTGCCTGTGAAACAGGGAGAGTGTTGAGATTTTGAGATAGGTGGGAGGATGGAAAAAAAATTCAGGTCAGAAGGTCAAACCTATTTGATAATAATAAACCTGTACTATAAACATTGCGGTAGAAATACATTTTCATATATTTAGTTTGTGTTTATGAGAAGCATTTCTGTTTCATTTGCCATTTTGTTATTGAAATTTCATATGCAAAACAGTAAGTTGTTATGAAGCATTTTCATACAATCTAGCATAGAGGTAAATACCAGGGCAGGCCGGGTCAAAGAGAGGGTCGTCACGGAGTGGCAATTGGAAGGGGCAGAGTGCTAGCTGTTCACACAAACAATTTAGTGCTGCATTAGGATTTAGCTACTTGTGTGTCTTCACTGCACAACTATGCAAAAATAATGAAAGCAATTTCAGAAATTTACACCACATAAAAAATAAAATTATTCCTATACACCTGCCCCCGGAGGGTACCAGGGCTTAAATTTTGTTGTATTTTCTAAAAATATTTTTTAAGTAGTTCATTAACACAAACATAAAACTTTCAAGTGGGGGATTCAAAATATCTGCCCTTCGGGAATAATCTTGATGCAGTCTTTTGAAAACACCAACATTAGGGTTGATGGTCTGACACTAGGGAGATCTTGGCAGGGACAACAGCACTGAGTTGCTTGGACTGGGATCATTCTCAGCTGTCCTTGCCTGGAGAGATTCAAATTTGACCATGAAACAGAAGAACACAGGACTCTCTAATTGAGAAAGATAATCAGCAGCCTACCACAGGCCCCGTTCGTGGAAGTTAATTTAGCTTGATTAAGCCTCCAAACCATCCATATTAAGCATGAAGCAGAATTCTAAGTACCTGCTGTTTGTCTTTAAAGGTTGAATTATGATTTAGGATTTTTAGGATCTTTAAACTTGAGAATATATCTGAGTATTATTAACAATCACCTTTGCTTTTTATCTTTAAAGTGTTCTGATTTAACTGCAAATTTAAAAGAGCTTAACACAATAAAAACAAAAAAAAGAAGAAGAAAAAAACAACAAACAGGTCTCACCATTAAAACCCCATTTTAATTTGCAGGTCATTTATAAAGAGCTTCTTTGTACTCTTATTCTGATAGCCATTGTTTTAAAGCAAAGTTATAATGTCCCGTAACTTTTCCATTAAAAGAATTTTGTCACTCTTTTAACCAGCAGATAAAGAATCATCTAATATATCTGCCAGCCTTAGGTTTAAGGTTGTGATGTCCATATTTGATGTTTCTCTCACTGATAGGATTCTTGTCTATGGGAACAGCACTGATATTTCTATCTAGAGAGGGAACTTCCCTGAGGACTTTGGGAATATTTCTAAGAATCTCTCATATCCCCAAGTGCAAAATGTTGTTTGAACAAAATGCAATCTCAGGAAAATGCTGGCGAATAAGCCTGCCAATATTTTTCCGTTTGTTAGTTTTGTGTTTGATTGATGCCTGGAGCTATTGTATAAATTTCCATAATTTATGCAAACAATGGTAAGCAAATCGCATTTCAAAACCAATCCTGTTAATGACACAATAAATTTCCTTAAACACTGGTGGCTTGACACCATTGTTTTCTTCTATAACAAGAGATATAAATGTTCAGCTAAAGATACGTACACACACATAAATTCATATTTTTATAAAAGTTATATCATATGATGAAATTATATGCTCTTTATTAGGGAGAACTCAAGATCGGGACTCATAAAAGGTCAAGGAAGTAGATAAGAACCTCCCCTGATGAGCTGCTCTACCTCGCAGCAATATGGTTTCTCAGTTGTACCAGAATTAATCGCTTCAAATGTGACATATGCAATATCTTTATCCCTTTGCATCATGTCCTATTTTGATCATAACTTAAATAGATACTATTGTACTCATTAAGACATCTACAACACTTTTAATTTTGTGTGTTTTCTATACGGGGAACTATGGGGAGTTTGAGAGAGAGCTGTAATATGTAGGGGTATATAATGCCAATATGCCAATATTCTCCTTTAACATCATTCTTGAAACGATTTTATCACAGAGTTGCAGAATGAAGTCATCCACATGGGTCTTTGCTGTCAAAACTCATAGACATCAATGTCACAAGAGGCTTTGCCATACATTGCAAATGCTGAGAAGTATTTATTAGTATTTATTATTTTTAATGTTCATGAATTTTTTTATTCTAGACAAAACGATTAGCAGTTGAAAAGGTATCACACCTGTCTACCTTCCTGGTTTAAAGCCACCATTCCCAGGCATCAGCTTAAAACTCAACACACTTCTAAATATAATACACAAAAATCCCTTCCAGTTCATGATTTCTGTTGTGTTTACTGTACCTGACAGCATTAGGGAGAAGGAGAGGATTTGTGAATGAGGAATTTACTATCCACACGAAACTCAGTCCACCTGCTTGCTATTTCATCTTGCTCTCCAAGAGTCCAGATCTCCATTCCCTCACCTACAAAGCTATAACAGATTTCTACTTGCCCATGTCTTGCATGAGCAGCCCCTGTAACTCTTTCCTAGTACTAAGGAAATAAATAAGGAAATAAATGTTTTGTAAAACTTGAAAGTTCATGTGTTGGCCCTTCCTATATTATTTCTTCATCTAAAGTCACACTTTCATGCATGATTTCTCCTTTTCTCAAGATATGACCCTCCCCTCGACATTTCACCTTCTTGGATGACCACTCATAGAAATACCTTGTACCCACAGACAGAACATGTCTTCGTGATTTGTACTCCACACCCTCTATTCCTTTCTATTTCACTAATTTTTGTATTTAATTGTTTAGAATCTCTGGCATCTGTTAAACCAAGAATCAGCATGCCTTTTCTTGTAATGGATAAGATAGTATACATTTTATGCTTTGTGGGGTGCATAGCTTTTAAAAAAAACTATCCAAGATTGCCCTTAGGGAGAAAGCAGCCATAGGCAGTAAGTGGGTGAGTGGGTGCTCCAGCAGTCTACTATAGGCCATGGACCATCTGTTCTTTCCTTGGATGACATACTCCACAAAGTCACTGGGCATGCTTTGAAACATTACTGCTGTACTTGATTCCCATTGCTAATATCTGACATGCAAGGTGTGTCCAAAATGTACTTTCTGGACAGATGAATTAGTGTATTTACAGCTAGTAAAATTTTGAATCTATATTAATCAATTGTAAGGATATTTCTGTATTTGCTGCTATAATTCTAATTTAAAAGACAGGAATAAAGGAACAGCTGAGTGACCAAGGAGCATACTCTTAAGGGACCAAATTTGTGGTTGATAGGACTGCAATTCCCAGACAAACAGAGATTGAAGTAATTAGTACATTTGCCCTAATATCCTTTGAGCAGGAGAAAAAAATGTTTAAAGGGAAACAAGAATTAAAAAGAGAAACCATGCTTAAATATGCTGTTTCGACTCATAAAAAGAAAAAACTGGCAGAAGGAACTCAGGGTATCCTCATTCCACATAGCTAAGAACAGGAAGAGCAATCGGTAGGAAAAAGAGAAAGAAAAACTTCAACTAAGAATCACAAGGAAGTTGACTTCGATGACACCTGAGAACTCCAGTAACTGCCAATTAGGCACTTAAGCTTCCCGAAGAAAGATATTTGTTTTTTCAGAAAACAATCATCTTTTAGACTTCCACTCAAGATGATGAATTGAATATACAATAGTATATCACTTTCTTCCTAAATGAGACTTTGTGGAAATAAACATAACTGAGCTAGAAGGCAAGGAAGAAACGTCCCTGTGCCAGGAACCAAAGGAAAATCCTCAGAAGAGAAGCCAAGAACCTGGGGAAAGGTCATGAGATGCATGCCATGTGGACTAAGGTACTAGCTGACCTTGGAAAAGAAACAGTACAGGAGATACTGTCAACAGTCAGAGGAGAAGCATCTGGCTTGTGGCATAGGGCTTGTGTCTCACAAAAGTCTGGGACTTGGATCAACGGAAACTTTGAATTTCACTTCTTAGCAGCCAGAGCCAAGCTCATATATTGGTATCCCCATTCAGTTATAGAACTAAGGAAATAAGAACCATGTCGAAATATTAATGTAGAGTCAATGAAGCTTGGAGGGCCATGTGAAAGGAAAAGAAGCAAATTTGCCAGGCATACTTGGCTTCAGAGGACTTCAGAGAACTACAATACAGAGGCTATAATCTGGTAAACACAAAGATTCACAATCAAGAGTGAGATCATAGAGCAATTTCAATTTTAAAAATAATGTACAAGAAGGTAGAATGCTTGAATTCCTAAAAAGAGAATGATGTGAAGGAAAGATACATACCAAAAATAATCAAGGGAAATGCAATCATTGAAATAATACAAAATTTACAGAATTTAGAAGAATGAATAACTGATGGATCAAGAAATCTAAAGTTTTAAAGTATAAGATAAAAATAGTAGAGATAAAGCCTGCCATAAAGAAGGGAAGAGTCAGGGCAAATAGAACAGTGTGTAAGGTCACCATACATGTAAATATGAGAAGCTGAGTTTGAATCTCCAGCATCTATATTGTAAAACTCAACATAGGGTGTCATGCCTCTTCCTCCAGAATTTTGAGGGGACAGAGACACTAGGCTCTTGGAAGCACCATGACCAACCAGCCTAACTGAAGCCACAAGCTGCTAGTTGGTGGAAGAGCAACTCAGATCAATAAGGTAGGAAGCAGACATTCAACATCTCTCTCTGGATTCTGAAATCCTCCACACAATGCACACTCACAAGCACTAGAGATACTTAGCCCCCCCCCCCCCACGCACACACACACACCATGCATATTTTATACAAAGAAGGGAAGAATCACAGAAAACTGGGTAGAGAAATACTTAGATAACAGGATAGATATTTTTCTCTAGTTGAAATGTCTTTCTTCAAACTACCAGCATCTTGACTTCTTTTTTATCAAATATTTTTATTTGTTAATGAGCACACAGAGTGATGGATTTTAGCATCATATTTTCACAGATATTTTTGCATGATCCACTTCCCTTGTTCCCTTTCACCATCACTCCTACCTCTGCTTGTGCCCTTTCTATTCCCAGTAGCCTCCATTCTACTTTCCTGTTACAAATATCCACTGCCCTCATTAATCCTTCCTTATGACTTCTGTTCCCCCTCCCATGGTCACCTGTATTGTTTCATTGCCTATACCTACACTCATACACTCATATATACACAAGCAAACAAACTAAAATCTATGATCCATATATGATATAAAACATACAATGTCTTTTCTCAGGTATCTACATTTATTTGTGCCTACATATGTGATTTGTATATCCCTGTCTAAGTGATAGAATAATATTATATTACAATAATATAATATATTAGCAAATATTTTGAAAACAAGAATAAGTTGATAGGATATGAAGACGCCAAATTAAAAAAAATAATAATTTGGGTCTTTTACTAGGAGATTTGCACCTAAGTAATACCCTTTAATTAGAAATAGTTTTTTAAAAATTGAATAAAGATCTTTCTGTCTAAAAACATTGTTTCAATCAGTACCATCACTGAAATTTCCATGTATACAACCACGTACTATAGAAAACTTTGTTGTCATCTCAACTTCCATATTTTCTTGTGATTGCAGATGTCCCTTTGTCCTTCCTTTCCCCCTTTTTTTTTATTGAGAAAAGGAAGAAAAAAAAAAACAAGTTTCCACCTCCTCCCAGCCTCCCATTTCCCTCCTCCTCCTCTCATCCTTCTCCCCCTGCCCCCCCTGCTCTCCCCCTCCCTCTCCAGTCCAAAGAGCAGTCAGGGTTCCCTGCCCTGTGGTAAGTCCTAGATCCTCCCCCCTCTGTCCATATCTAGGAAGGTGAACATCCAAACTGGCTAGGCTCCCACAAAGCCAGCACATTGCTTAGGATCAAAACCCCGTGCCATTGTCCTTTGCATCTCATCAGCCGTCATTGTTCGCCATGTTCAGAGAGTCCAGTTTTAACCCATGCTTTTTCAGTCACAGTCCAGCTGGCCTTGGTGATCTCCCAGTAGAACAGCTCCACTGTCTCAATGGGTGGGTGCACCCCTCGTGGTCCCGACTTTTTTGCTCATGTTCTCCCTCCTTCTGTTCCTCATTGGGACCTTGGGAGCTCAGTCCAGTGCTCCAGTGTGGGTCTCTGTCTCTATCTCCATCCATGGTGCTGGCATAACTGGATGTCAACCTGTAGAAGAATGAAAATAGACCCATATCTATCACCGTGCACAAAACTCAAGTCCAAATGGATTAAAGACCTCACTATCAGTCAGAACACAATGAACCTAATAGAAGAGAAAGTGGGAAGTATCCTACAACAGATGGGCACAGGAGATCGCTTCCTATGTGTAACCCCAACAGCACAGACATTAAGGGCAACATTGAATAAATGGGACCTACTAAAACTGAGAAGCTTCTGTAAAGCAAAGGACACTGTCACTAAGACAAAAAGGCAACCTACTGACTGGGAGAAGATCTTCACCAACCCCGCAACAGACAAAGGTCTGATCTCCAAAATATATAGAGAACTCAGGAAACTAGAATTTAAAATGCTAATTAACCCAATTAAAAAATGGGGCACAGAACTGAACAGAGAAATCTCAGCAGAGGAAGTTCAAATGGCCAAAAGACACTTAAGGTCATGCTCAACCTCCTTAGCGATCAGGGAAATGCAAATCAAAACAACTTTGAGATATCATCTTACACCTGTCAGAATGGCTAAAATAAAAAACTCCAATGATAGCCTTTGCTGGAGAGGCTGTGGAGGAACGGGTACCCTCATCCATTGCTGGTGGGAATGCAATCTTGTGCAACCACTTTGGAAATCGGTGTTTCGGTTTCTCAGGAAATTCGGGATCAACCTACCCCTGGACCCAGCAATACCACTCCTGGGAATATACCCAAGAGATGCCCTATCATATGACAAGAGCATTTGTTCAACCATGTTCATAGCAGTATTATTTGTAATAGCCAGAACCTGAAAACAACCTAGATGCCCCTCAATGGAAGAATGAATGAAGAAAGTGTGAAATATCTACTACGCTGCAGTAAAAAACAATGACTTCTCGAATTTTGCATGCAAATGGATGGAAATAGAAAACACTATTCTGAGTGAGGTAACCCAGACCCAAAAAGATGAATATGGGATGTACTCACTCATAATTGGTTTCTAGCCATAAATAAGGGTCACGGAGTCGACAATTGGTGATCCTAAAGAAGCTAAGTAAGAAGTTGAACCAAAGGAAAAACATATAGTTTTCCTCTTGGCTATGGGAAGTAGACAAAATTGCCAGGGAGAAAATTGGGATCTTGGGGGTAGGGTGGGATGGGGGTAAAGGGAGATGGGGAGAGAAAAGTGAGAAGGGAAGGATGGGGGGAACTTGGGGAAAAAGGGAGATTGGGATAAAGGAAGGTAGGATAGGGGAGCAGGGAAGCAAAATTCTTACTTAAGGGAGCCACCTTAGGGTTGGCAAGAGACTTGAACCTAGAGTGGCTCCCAGGAGCCCAAGCCGAGGTCCCCAGTTAGTTCCTTGGGCAGCTGAGGATAGGGAACCGGAAATGACCCTAGCCTATAGCAATACTGACGAATATCTTGCATATCATCATAGAACCTTCCTTTCCCTTTCTACAATTTTTTTTCTCTCTGGCTTCAACATAGCTTCTTTGCTGCAGGATAGATGGAGAATATTTTATTTTGATATTATAATTTAATTTAAACTTTTCTCTCTCCCCCTTTCTCTTGCTAAATCCTTCCATATATGCCTCCCAACTCTCCTTCAAATTCACGACCTCCTTTTTCACTAATTATTGTTGGATGCATATACATATATGTATATATATATATATATATATATTTCTAAATAGAACGTGTTCAGTCCATATAATTCTACCTGTGTGTATGATTTCCGTATTGACCATGAGAATACATTGCTTTTAACACATTTCCTAAGAAAAACTGGCAGTTTTCATGCCTTTGAAATAAGATATAACTGTTGCCTCGGGTCTCTCACGAAACATAAAGGTATTTTTTGCATATGTACTTATAAGCTTTTTATGTAATTTTTTTCTTTTCTCTGCATTCTGCCACAAGTTGACTCTCATGATTATGTCTGATAAGGTTATAGATGCATAATGTATAAAATCTGTACAAATGGTATATATACATATGTGTGTATTTATATGTGCACAAAAGTTTCCCTTGGTTAGATATTGTCTTTAATATCATACATATATCAAGAGCCAATATCTAACCATAGCAGCAAGAATGCTTTTGAGCATATGGTCATAGTGGAAAGTTAAATCCTAAAGACAGATTACTTTTGTCATGATCTGTGGCTGAAGTAACTCTCTCCCAACAACATGTTAAATTTTTCAATGTACATTGAAATACATCTTAACAGCATATCTACTAGAACATAATAACTTTTGGGCATACTTCAGTTTTATCTATGTTTTGAGACACAGATATATTCCTTAACAAAATGATTTTAAATAATGTGAAAGTACAAGCAAATTTCTTCAATATGTACTTTACTAATGTCTTTATATAGATAAAGATGGAGTTTTCATAGTTTGCAATGTAAGTTTGACCTCCCAATTGAAGCAGTTGATAGGTCACTAGCCACCAATTAAAATTCTGTAAGTTAACATCAGCCCTGCTGTATTCATTTTTGTATAAATAGGTCAAAAATATTACCATTTGTAGCTGGATAAATATTCTGTCTGAATAATCCACATAAATACACAGTACTATGTCAGTGAAAGGAATGATTGTGGAAACATGTGTTTCCGAGCATCCTTGGCTACAAAGAGTCAGAAGGAAGCACACTGATTTCCATCTGCAGAAGTATCAGGCTGAAGAGGAATCAGCTCTTTCTTGTCATCTTCTCTGAAATAGCATCCATGCTACCCTTGCTACCTGATCACACCGGGACACATGGTGACACTTATGTCCATCTCCACAGAATGCCACTAAAAGGTTATCTTAGATTTACTCACAGTTAATTCCAGTCTGCTCTGTGAGAATATAAGCTCTATATGTGTGAAACTCTGCCTTCCATTTATTCTTCCAGCACATAGAACCCAGAAAAATACTGACTCAGAATTTTGGTGAAGTTTATTAACAGAATAAATTCCATTCTGTGTCACCAAAACAGGAAGATTCTTCACTAGTGAGAAAATCCAGGCATCCATTTTCTCGGCTTTTCACTTATACTTGTCAAGATTCTGGCAAAAATAAGGGAATAATCAACTCTGATCTTTTGGGAGAATTTCCAAATGTCTTATTTTCATCATTTTTCTCCTGTTCTCTTCTGCCAGGAAAGGCTAGTGGCTGGATCATGGCTCCTATTCTTCCTGGACAGACCTAGGACAGGTGCCAGGCTCCCGGGTGCATATAGCCATTCAATATGCTTTCCTTGTCTTGAATTGTTTCCTTTTGATACTTTTGGTATAAGTATATTACGTCATCGGTTTTCTGGAATTTGGTGAGGATTGATATTTACAAGTGAAGGTAAATTAGTTATTGTCTTTTATATTGCATAAGCCAAACTAGATGTGTGTGCAAAAGGGCTTATAAAAACTCTGTGCAAATACTGGAGTTCTCTCTGGGAAATGAGCAAAGCCTGGATAGAAATATTGACATACTCTGTACAACAATAAGCATAAAATTTGACCACAAGAATGCCAGAGAAAACTGATTTGCTTATAAACTCAAGTGAGAAAATTCCCCTCAAAACCATTAAGAAACATAAAGGAAAAAAAGTAATGATTGACTGATTAAAATTTCTACAACACTGAATATATAATGAATACATAAGTTTAAATTGAAAGACGAATAAAGTAATAAGTCCTTTTTTAAAAAAAAAGGTGTCCAATGGTCAGTGAACAATAAAAATATGCTTTAATCTCACTAAAAATTAATTGATTACTATAATAGCAATAACATTTCAATCATTTTTGTTTTTAAAATCAGGAAAAAAATAATATATCTCAATGTCAATTTTTTTTTTGTTTTTTTTGTTTTTTCGAGACAGGGTTTCTCTGTGGTTTTGGAGCCTGTCCTGGAACTAGCTCTTGTAGACCAGGCTGGTCTCGAACTCACAGAGATCCGCCTGCCTCTGCCTCCCAAGTGCTGGGATTAAAGGCGTGAGCCAACATCGCCCGGCTCAATGTCAATTTTTATATTTAAATAAAAGATACAATCATGAGTGATCTTCTGGAAATAACAAAAATTACATTATTTTAGAGGGTAATATAAAAACTTGCATCCAAATTAAACACACATATTCTCTAATTTTAATCTAAATAGAAATTACATATATGAACACATATATAAACATATTAAAATAGTTAAAATCAAAATGTTTTGATTTTAGATATTATTAATTGGGAATATAGGCAAATACACATAGACATACTTTAGTGAGATTCCAAATGTAAATATAAAATTATACTCTTTCCATGCAAATTATGAATGCAGGGGAAAGTAATCTTATACAATATTTTTAGAATGTCTGTCTGTGTTCTGTGTGAAATGAAGAAGAGCATCTCAACTAATGTCAGCATGTTTCTTCTGTCTATATATTTCAACAGTCATCATGCATGCTGACATTATGTGAGATGAAATGGAAATGGAATAAGAAACACACATAAACACACACACACACACACACACACACACACACCACACACACACACACCATGTTTCTTTTATTTCAGGTTCAGCATTTCCTGAGATGACTGAATTACAATCTTTGTTTCTGACCAGATTTCATTTTGCTACTTTTCTATCTCTGCTTGGAGTAGCTTTCAAGGGCATTAAGACAGAATCCAGTAGAGTTTTGCTAAGGACAGCAAACATGGGAGCAGCTCCCAGCCTGGGGAGAAAGAATGCTAAGTGAACAGAGCTAAGAAACTCCAGTCAGGAAGAACTAATGAGCCTGGCAGTGGTTTTGACTGTCCACTTGTGACTCCGCAAGAATCTGTAGAATCTTAAGGTCATTTAAACTTTAAGACGTAAATCCAAATAATTGCTAAGACATGAGACATACTACTTATATTATCCCATAGATACGAAAATTGGACTATAACTTTTGATTGTGACTTTGTCTTACTGCTTTATATAATACTGTATTTCAAATCTTCTTTTGACACCATGAGATAGTTAGGATTTTCTTGCAAAAATTATAGTCGAAAACTTGCTTATTCTTCTCTTTTTCTACTTGAAAGTGGAGATAAACAGTCCTTTGAGGGGAAGCAGATGCTTCGCTTACTGCTGTGTTTCCAGCTCTCATGGCACTTTGGCAGGGAAGGCTGACAGGAGCCCTTCAGTCAGGCATGCAAGTCCAATACGAAACGACCCCAGAGAAATTCATTTACTTGTACAAGATGAGAAAAAGCCAGCATCCATAGTCATTTCTTTAAGCCCGTGCATGCAAAGTGGGGACAGCACAACACCTCAAAATTAATATACCTTAAAATCAAATATAAATACTAGTGACTTCTAATTAGTGCAACCTTGGAAAAAGGCTTCTCAATTGTTTTTCTGCTTATGAATTTTTAAACTATACATACAGACAAAATTATGTTGACTTGACTGCACAGGAAAAGCAGGTCAGCCCTCAGAGGTAGTATTTTCTAGTTTTAGAATCAAGGTGGATTTTTGTATTCACCTTATTTGGAAAGCACTTAGCCTGCTTGACTTGGTTTTGAGATGTGCAAGCACGGTCTGTCGTTTTCCTTAGCAGCTCAGAAAGAAAAGAGAAAAGAAAAAGAAATACTTACATTGCTATGAAAAATAAGATACAACCTCAACAGTAAAGAAAACAAATATAATTTAACACACACATACACACACACACACACACACACACACACGGACTAGAGAGAGGGATCAGTGGTTAAAAACACTTGTGACTCCAGAAGATGGTCTGGGTTCTATTTCCAGAATCCACATGGCTGCTCACAACCATCTATAACTTCACTTCCAGAGTATAAAACTCCCTTTTATGACCTCCCATGGGTACTAGTTACATATGTGATGCTAATGCATTCATGCAGACAAAAAACTTATACACATAAAATAAAATCAGTCTAAAACTTAAAATACTGAAAAAGCAAATTGTATTTATGAACTGAACATTGTTAGAAAGTGAAATTTGGCTCCCCTGTGTATATAGGATGAGTCATCAATAGAGGAAAAAGTAATCTTAAGGAATGCAGACAGGCTTGGTACAACTGTGGAGCACAATTTGGGCGCAAAAACACACTAGAAACATTGACAAGACACAGAGCCTTCCTTCCTTTATGCACCCTACTTCATTCTCATCTTAAGCACAGGAGAAAAAAAATCACAGTGCCATTGTAACACAAATGCTAACAACTTCTTATCTACTCAAAATGTTAAGGCCTCTCTTTCTCACTCAACCTTGACCCATGGTTGCACCTCTGATTCCCTTTCTTCTCCTGTCTCTTACTTAAGCTGTTGTAATTCCACTGGTCTGTTTTTTAAATTACATGCTTTCCTTTTCTCTACTGAAGTAAATTGTAGTATTCGTCTGTTCTACCAACTTTGTATTTCCTGGACGAATGCCGTTTGGACATTTTGTGTAATCCTTTCTTTATACTTGTGTGGTGGTGGATTTCCTATCTTCAAAGATCCATGGTTTCTCTGCTTGCAGAGGAATTCATTAGAGAGACCCCCACACCATGCCTTTGAATCAGCCATTACCTTTCCTTGAACCAGTTTCCTCCCCGGCATACACAGGACTTGTTCCCCCTCCTTCCCCCAGTATTTGATGGATGCTGTCCTTTCCAAGTAGGGCTTCCTTTGGATAGGCTCAAAACTGTTAGATCCCCTCACTTCACCATCTTCCCCTTCCTGCTTTAGACTGCCCAGGTGTTCACTAGAAGATAACACTCCACTTGTATTTACTCACCTACTTATCTTCTGTGCTCGATTTAAGGATTTCCTATTTGGTTTAGCCCTAGGATACTTAGTAACAGTATTTAATAAATATTAGATAAATACAGAAGTAAACAATTACTGGATTAAAGAGAAGGAATCAATAATTTCATGAGGGAAAAGAGTTGATTGTGACTTGGATTCTAAAAGTACAGCTAGGATATGATCCTTTTCAGCAGCTACTAGCTTCATGAGTTGATCCAGCGGATAGCTTAAATCGGGGTCCCACTAAAAAGGAAGCCGAGTCACAAGGATGAAAGATCACACAGAGACAATTGAAAAGGGGTTTAACAAACTTCACAGTTTTTCAGAGCAGAAAAAGCATGTTTCCTAAGGCTTTTAAAATGAATTTATTCCAGAGTAAGAATATATAAATATATTAAGCCTAGGTAAACAGCCTTATTCTCCAAGTTTAGAGTCTCAAGCTTTCATTAGTGGCATTCTCTCTAACCAGTACCCAGTCCTCTGATGCAACACCACACCTCTCACCTCAAAGAGAATGAGATAGTCTATTCTGGGGCCACGAGTTACTATGGTACAGAAACACAGATGCAGATTATGCCAAACACCATTTCCCACAACAGTAATGTGGCTTTTGTAGAAGGAGAGAGAGCACAAGCAAGGAACTCAGGACTGTGAGGGGTGCACCCACATCCTGAGACAATGGGGATGTTCTATAGGGAACTCACCAAGGCCAGCTGGCCTGGGTCTGAAAAAGCCTGGGTAAAACCAGACTCGCAGAACATAGCGGACAATGAGGACTACTGAGAACTCAAGAACAATGGCAATGGGTTTCTGATCCTACTGCACATACTGGCTTTGTGGGAGCCTAGGCAGTTTGGATGCTCACCTTACCAGACCTGGATGGAGGTGGGTGGTCCTTGGACTTCCCCACAGGGCAGGGAACCCTGATTACTCTTTGGGCTGAAGAGGGAGGAGGACTTGATTGGGGGAGGGGGAGGGAAATGGGAGGCGGTGGCGGGGAAGAGACATAAATCTTTAATAAATAAATTAATTAAAAATAAATAAAGTCACATATCAACACTCTTATATGTACATTGATGGAAACATCAGAAAGGCGGGATATAGCTTCTGCTATTTGTCTCAGACGTTTATCTGGTGACATTTGTAGAACTTAGTTGTGGTGATCTGATCAGGTGATACTCTGCAAAGGTTTCATGTGACAGAAGAATTTCAGGTCAGACGCAGAGTTGAAGAAAACATAACTAGTTGAAGAAAGATAACTTGGATCCAAATCTATAATGTTCCAAGTCTTCAAAATCACAGGGTTCTAATCAGTTGATCATTATTAAGTGATCTTTTTAGGTGTAACTTTTTACTGAGAACTTCAGTTCATGTCATCTAGAAGCCCAACTTAATCTTACCACATTCCACGAGTCCAAATGTGAAGTATTTAACTAATTATTCCTTATGGATAAAAAAAAAACAGAGAATCAGACATTGGGGTAAGAACCTGAATGATCAGAGAAGTTGGACCTCCTGTCTCTTCCATTCCTTTCACTGTTCTCCAAACCGCTATGGTTAATTTTGGTCAGCCAGTGGTTAGCACCACACTCTGACTTAAACAAAGCCTTATTTTCAGAACGAAATCAAAATATTATGCAACATTTTTCCCTTTGTTTAAATAAAAGAGAAGGTTTTATCTAACAAAGTAAAACTATATATAATAAATACAATAACTATATACAAATATATACAAGTAAGAATTATGCTAACAATATCCAGAGAATTTGCATTTGGCAAATTTAGAGAAAATATTCCATTATCTATTCTATCTTGGTGAGTCTAAAGTTTTTTTGACCTAACTTTCTTTCTATCTTAACTTGCATTACCAACCCAAAACTATCTTTTTATATCTCTCAACCTAATATAGTTTATACCTCTTTGTTGAGTTTCTTTTCTGAATTTGGTAATAAGAAAAACTATAACATAACTATCTAGACTTTAACTCCATTGAAGAACTGAGAAGGGTATAATATTACCTGAGCAAACAGGAAGTACAAGGTCAACAATTTTCAAGACTAAGAAATGATAGAAACAGCTGGCTGCCTGAACAGTTACCCAAGGATATTCTATAATGTTGGGGCATCCATTTTCCACCTATAGGTCTAGAATATTTGACTTTTCTGTGAAGCAGTATATTCTGAAGGAATGTCTGACCTTGTATTGGCAAGGTTCTACCATTACTTTCTTTTATGTTCTCCTTGTCCAATTTGGACATCAATTGTTAGTAGTCAAGGCACAGGCAGTTTCTTGCCCAATGGCTAACATTTTCCACAGATAAAATAAAGTCCATATGGAGTTTATTCAGTGACCATCATTTTCTCTGAAGCATATTGGTGATGCCAGGAGCAGACATGTCTCATTGTCAGAAAACCTTATGCTAGTAAAACATCTAAGCACCATATTCTGTAGATCTCTAAAATATCTCTGTCTAGCTAAAATATATCTCTGTTTGACCTTGAAAACATACCTATTACGGCTACAAGCTTGATTATAATAGATGACTAAATACTAGCCTGCATTTTTAATTACCATAAATAGTTCATAATAATAACTTTCAAGGACTAGAAATTTACATTACATTGATAACTGAGCTCATAAGTACAATACCTTAAACAAGAGTAGAAACATATATACAGTATGTTTTAAAAAAATAAACTTAAATTTGTATCAATATACAAAATATCTTTAACTAGAGTAAAAAACATATATATATATGTATGTATATATATATATATCATAAACCCCTCAAATTTGTATCAAAATATAAAATTCTATACCAATGAAAATATTTAAGACTAGTAATTTTATGGTTTATAAGTACACTCAATAATCTACCCTATTATCTTACCATTTCTATATTCTCCTTTTTCTTTTCAAAATGAGATCCTTAAATATAATCTCTCTTGTTGTTTTATTCCATTACCAACAGTAACTTGTAATAAACCCCCTACGCAATGACAAATATCCATAACCCACCAAGGGACCAAAACGTATCTACTCCACCTCTTTGGAATGTGCTCTCTTGGAGGTGATGATGCAATTTGTAGGAGACCTTGATAAAACTGAAATAATGGTCAAGTCCTGGGAGAGCTAGCTGTACCTTTTATTTTTATTTTTTGCCAGTCTCTATGTAATGGAAAGGCATGGGCTTATCTGAAGTACTGGCTGGTATACTACATGAGACTGGAGCATGTCAGCTAGCCACCTTGAAATTGTCCTGAACAGTTTGTACTCCAAATCTAATCTTTGGGTAATGTTTGAAAGCTTAGAGGCATTATGAGAATCCAGGTGGAATCATTGTGGCACTCCATCTTCCTCTGGTGACTTGTCTGTAGCTGAGATCTGCATTAAGCTCCAGCAGAGGCTCTGAACCTTTATTTTTGCATCCCTGTGCCTACCTAGGCTACTACAGCCACAGTGACCTTCATATTTAAAGCAGAACCCTAAACCCTCACTACATCTGTTGTACTTTATGCAACATTGAACCTGGCTACACTTCTGCCCTTATAGCACAGCATGTGCCTCCTTCCAACACCCTGACCACTCTGTTCTTCCCCGTCAACATAATGAGCAACCTGAGATTCAGGCTGTTGGCGCTCACACTCCCCTTTGGAAATATAATGCATATAGGCAGATGCACACGTGGATTGCATCCTCACTACTTTCACTAAGTCATTCATGGTTTTGTTTCGTCTTAACAAACCTGAAAACCCAACACACAAAAATAGTTGCCCTTATTCTTTATGTCCAGTAGGACTCCTTATTTACTAACATTGCTATTATATATTAATATGTATCTATTTCTGTACTATTATTGTTCTATTACCTGCAACCATAATAAGACCAAGTAAAAGTAGATATGCAGAATTTATATTAAAGGCACAGTGGTTGAATGCAACATATGAAAGGGCTGAAAGTGAGTTCACCTTACACACTCTCCCTAGAAGTAAGAAATCTGGAAGTGCGGATTTACAGCCTTTCAGAACCCAAACAGCTCTTATTTGGAGAATTATTATTATTATTATTATGATGATGATTATTATTATTACTATTTGGGTTTTCGAGACAGGGTTTCTCTGTAGCTTTGGAGCCTGTCCTGGAACTCCCTTTGTAGACCAGGCTGAGAACTTTTATTATTTCATTTTTTTTTAATTTATTTATTTATTAAAGATTTCTGTCTCTTCCCAGCCACCGCCTCCCATTTCCCTCCCCCTCCCCCAATTAAGTCCCCCCCCCCAGCCCGAAAAGCAATCAGGGTTCCCTGTCCTGTGGGAAGTCCAAGGAACCCCCCACCTCCATCCAGGTCTAGTAAGTTGAGCATCCAAACTGCCTAGGCTCCCACAAAGCCAGTACGTGCAGTAGGATCAGAAACCCATTGCCATTGTTCTTGAGTTCTCAGTAGTCCTCATTGTCCGCTATGTTCAGAGAGTCCGGTTTTATCCCAGGCTTTTCCAGACCCAGGCCAGCTGGTCTTGGTGAGTTCCCAGTAGAACATCCCCATTGTCTCAGTGTGTGGGTGCACCCCTCACGGACCTGAGTTCCTTACTCGTGCTCTCTCTCCTTCTGCTCCTGATTTGGACCTTGAGAATTCAGTCCTGTGCTCCAATGTGGGTCTCTGTCTCTGTCTCCTTTCATCACTTGCTGAAGGTTAATATTCAGGAGGATGCCTATATGTTTTTCTTTGGGTTCTCCTTATTTAGCTTCTCTAGGATCACTAATTATAGGCTCAATGTCCTTGGTTTATGGCTAGAAACCAAATATGAGTGAGTACATCCCATTTTCCTCTTTTTGTGTCTGGCTTACCTCACTCAGGATAGTGTTTTCTATTTCCATCCATTTGTATGCAAAATTCAAGAAGTCCTTGTTTCTTACTGCTGAGTAATATTCTAATATGTATATATTCCATACTTTCTTCATCCATTCTTCCATTGAAGGGCATCTAGGTTGTTTCCAGGTTCTGGCTATCACAAACAATGCTGCTATGAACATAGTAGAGCATACACTTTTGTTGTATGATAAGGCCTCTCTTGGGTATATTCCCAAGAGTGGTATTGCGGGGTCCATGGGTAAGTTAATCCCGAATTTCCTGAGAAACCGCCATACTGCTTTCCATAGTGGTTGCACAAGTTTGCATTCCCACCAGCAATGGATGAGTGTACCCCTTTCTCCACAACCTCTCCAACAAAGGCTATCATTGGTGTTTTTGATTTTCGCCATTCTGACAGGTGTAAGATGGTATCTTAAAGTTGTCTTGATTTGCATTTCCCTGATCGCTAAGGAAGTTGAGCATGACCTTAAGTGTCTTTCGGCCATTTGAAGTTCTTCTGTTGAGAATTCTCTGTTTATTATTTCATTTTAATGCTCACAGTCATCCTCTGCCCTAGGAGAAAACATCCAGAACCACCATGAGGTGTTAGTGTTCTCATCACAGCAGGCAGCTGAGGCAACCTCTTCCTGGTACCTGCTTAGCCAGCACAAAGCTGCCTCAACACTAGCAGCTAAGACAAGGGGGAAATAAGAGACCCACAAAATCACCCACTGCAGAATTTCCTTCTCATCTGTATTTAAAACAACTATGTTTATGAACTTTTTCTTTTTTCTTTTTAGAAAACTATGAATTTGTTAAAACTGAAATATTTAGAAGGAGATCAATCTTTAAAATCCCCAAATGCTCTTATAGGAAGCATTTTCTAATTCTATATAACGTACAAAATATTCATCTAATCACCTAGTACATTACAATTTCTTATATTCAAGGTAATAAAAAGGAAATAAATCCCCATGTTTTCCATACTAATTTGTATCTACTTAAAATATCGAACCAGGGAATTTGAATACTATCCATATTCAATGTGTGTTTCTTCCTAAATTGCTGTTTTTCTGTATTCTAATTTTTATAATAATAAGTCTATGTGCTCTAGTTCTGGAACATGAATAAAAAGTTTTGTTCAAGTACTTTAGGAAAGTTTCCAGACTATAAAATGCCAAGCTCTCATAAAAAATGTTTTTAACGAAGAGGCAGGAATATCTAAAAGCTAAAATTTAGATGGAACTTAAAATACTGACATTTCTCAATCCTCATGTCCTCTCTCCAGTCAGCGGGAGACCTTTCTATTAGAGTGGGATTTATAACAGAACCCTGACTAGAAAAGGAGACCAAGTAGATTTTGCTCTGCAAGTGTCAGGTAGCAAGCACACGCGGCAGTTATACAGGCACGCATCAACAAACAGCCCCATGGCGAATTAATTCCATAGTCATTTTACAGGGAATTATGTAATTATGGGCCCCAGATCTTAATCATTCTACGTCTCATTGTATAATCTCATGTAAAAAAAATAATACTTTTGGAATTCATCTTTAAAATTACTGCAAAGCATTATTTTCATAGTCTATGCAGCTCTTTTTATTGTTTGTTTATGATAATGTTTGTCTGTTTTTGCTGCTGAGGGTTAGATCCAGGGGCTTGCACATGCTAATTGGTCTACCCTGAGTTACATTCCCATTGTGTCTTCTTTTTTTGACCTTTCTTACTACATTGTCAAACAATAATACACGTTATTATTAGATTTTCACAATTTCACCTCTAATATACAGAAACAACAAGAGAATCTATAAATAAAATCTCCACTTACTTGCATTCTCTGTGCAAGAATGTTCTTGGGCAATCAGGCCCAGAGACAGCAATAACTTCACTCAGCTACAATCTGTGACCAACTGATAGGTAAGTCTGTTACTTTTAGATGGCTTCCGTAGAAATGCAGACTGTCACTAACGGCCCTTCCCTCCTATAGTTTTGAGGAGGCTCCTCTGCCATCACAATGACAATGCTGATGAATCTACTCAGACTCTCCCTCCAAGATTTGAGGCCATCACTATGTGAATACGCACTAACAAACAAACACACACACATGCTCACACAGACACAGACACACACACACACACACACACACCTCAATGCAGGTGCAGTTTTCAGGAATGTTCCAAAGAAATGGAATAAAAAACTGCAGTGTTGCTGCCTGCCGCTTAACAAAGGTCATGCCTGCTTCATTGATATGATTCAGACATTACCCTTTATGAACGAAGAGTTTCTACGCAACTTGATTGTGAAAAGTGTCTGCCTACGGGAATCCTCAGATAAAAAAGAAATGTTTTAAGTGGGTGTTTTCTAAACGGAAAGGGCTTGTGAAGATGCATTGTCAATTTTAAAACTGCACAGTTTTGAAAAAGTCATCACCACAAGCACCACAATGAAAACAGTATTGGAA
The DNA here is from genome assembly GCF_018167655.1 of Microtus oregoni. Classification (NCBI taxonomy): domain Eukaryota; kingdom Metazoa; phylum Chordata; class Mammalia; order Rodentia; family Cricetidae; genus Microtus; species Microtus oregoni. Next base: position 565,221 of record NW_024544551.1, read on the forward strand.
ATTCTTCCTGCCTATACCACAAAGCTTGGCCTGGAATAGCACATACTTTTGGCTAAATTTCCATCTCTGATTAATTTTTTTTATGCAGGAAATATACAGTTGTGGCATTTAAAGAAATGAACACTGATGCACATTCCTTCAGCTTGAGAAAAGAATAGGAGTAAATTTCTTCACACCACAATATGCATACAAAAATAGGGCTGTGCAGTGAGCAGTCTGAGCACTTTAAATACACGTTGTTCACAATTTTCTGTGCATCCACAATTCCTTCCATTGCCATTAATGGGAATTACTCAAGTGTACTTAGAACAAATAGGCATTTTGATAATGTATTTGCACAGTCAAGCAATAAATTTACATAAACCTCAAATCCAGTTTATTATTTTAGTGTTAGTTTTTTTTAAAAAAAATCATTCAAACATTTTACGACAGACTGAAAGGAAAATAGGGCATAGGGAGACAATAAGATGTTCAAGGATGCATTTTACTAAGTATTCCCATTTTCTTTAATCACTAAGGCCAATAACTTAATTTCTTACCTACTAAATGGGGCTCTATTGTCAAAATGAAGAACAGCCCCTAAATAAGTCCAGTGATGCTCCACTGGTCACTCGCCTTACACTGTAGCAGATGAGGAAGGCCTTGATGCACTTCTTAGCATCCTGTCCAGCTTGGTTGGGCAGTTCTCTATCAGTTTTTGTTTGCAAAATTAGTCCTGTCCTGACAAAAGGAATGACCACTATGGAGACAGACTGATGAGAAGAGGAGGACCCAACCACAGAAAGGCCCAGCCGCTGTTTTCCATGAGTCCATGAGAAGGTGGGAAACAGGGAGTCAGGTGGACCGATGATCTGTCTCCAGCTGGGATCTATGTGACACTTGGGTAAATTTTTACCATCACAGTTTTTTCTGAGTTTGGTTTTCATTGTGGTTGCTTTTGCTGTTAATGTTATAAGGATTCTTTTTCTGGTTTTTCAAGACAGAGTTTCTCTGTGTAACAGCCCTAGCTATCCTGTAACGAACTCTTGTGGACTGCAACTCTTGTAAACTGACCTCTAACTCACAGAGATTCACCTGTTTCTGCCTCAAAGTGCTGGAATTAAAAGCATGTGCCACCACCACCCACCTTTTTATATGGATATTTTGAAGATTAAGTAGACAAAGAACATTCACTAAAGAAAGAATCAAATTTCAGTGAAAAATATATATCATAACTAGTTCAGTTATCTATCTACCCAGGAAATCAGAGTCTTTTTCCTGCATACAGCTTAATCAGAAAGGTGCTAGAGAGAGCTGGAGGAGAGGACAGGCATATAATCCTTCAGAAACAAATATCATCCAGTCCAATTCATCTGAACAGCGGAAAAATATGACCCTTGACTTGAATCCTGAAAAAAGTAAAAACACAAATTGTTAATTTCTGACTGAGCAGAGTTCAGCTGCAGTGAGGACACAAAGCTGTAGGTTTAGGTAAGGAAACACTGCATATTCATCTCTGTGTCCTCCAGGCCGGATGACTGATGACGGTCCCCTTTGGCTACTGTTTCAGATCAGCATTTCACAGTAGCATCTGACTGCAGATGAGATGGGTGGCTGAAGTCCTATACCAGAACTCCCCACAACGCTTGGGACATTCACATGAGGGGTGTGTGCAAAGTAGAGCCACACCTGAAGGCAGAGCCAAACTCCGTGAGTGCATGTGAACGTTCCCCAATATCTCAGATTCATTATTTTAATAACATCTAAATATGATCAGTGAACTGTTTCATTTAGATTTTTCTTCCTCCCTCACTACAGGTTGGGAATAAGAGTGAGTCTGTGGAAATATTTGCAGGTTTTATGCTTTAACCCTGAAGCTGGCTACTTTGCACTCCAAGAACAATGGTGAAAAACACGAACCCTCAACTCTCTTAGTCACTTATGGCTACCGCAGTGCCCTCTGTAATTGAGGGGTGGAAGAAAAATTATTACCGGAAAGGCCCTTGCCAACAAACCACTAGTTTTCTTAACTTCATATACCTTGGTTATACTAGAATTGGCTATGGTTTCTAGTGTCCCAAGACCAAACCAAAGAAACTGGGAGAAAAGATATTTTCAGGGAAATCTTAACCACAAAAAGGCTACAATATTGAAACTGTACTTAAAAACTTAAAAGTAATGAAAACTTTACGGGTTTTTTTTTCCCCACATATCCCATGCCAACTTCGTGAATCAGGCCTAGAGAGATTATAAACCCTAGGTAATTAGATGCCTCCGAAAACTTCCTGATTCTGCCACTCACTAGTTAAGTTATCCTAAGGATGCAAACTATTAACCAAAGACACAGTTTTATCACTTGCAAAATGTAGGTAAAAGGTATTTTTTTTTGCCTTTTGAAGTTGTTTTGAAAATTTTGTGATATGGTGAATATAAAATTAGCCCGAGAAGTGAAACTTTTCTATACAAAGAACATCCATTGAATGGGTTATGTTGCCTGCTATTAAGTTAATTATAAACAAAAAATTCAGGCCCAATTCAAATTAAATAAGACATAGGGATGGAGCCATTACCCCTGCTGTTAAGAGTGTCGTCTCATCTGTAGTGTATTGATATACAACCACTTCTCTGACAGTGAGGGGATGGGGTTTGGATATGAATTGTGTTTGATGAAAGGTCATGTCTTAAATATTTCAACACCAACGAGAAGATCTGTCATGTAAAGGTCACTGGATCATTAGGGCTCAAATTAATCAATAAGCCAATTCACCAATAGAGCCATAATTTGATGATATTGGGAGATGATTAACATTTACAGCAATGTTGCTTGGTTGAAGGAGATAGGTCACTGGGAATGTGTTCGTCATGCTCTATCTTATCCCTAACTCCTCTCAGGCCTTTTGTTTGTTTCCAGCCTGTGATGAGGTACCCATCTATGCCCCACCATGTTCTCGCTACAACAATGGTCTGTGCCATCAAAAGCCCAGGACCAAAGAAGACAATTAACCATGGGCTTTGAAACAGTGAGACAGAACCAAAGGTCTCAGCTCCTTTCAACGGCTTCTTTCAAGGATTTGCCACAGCAACAGAAACCCCGACTTCGCACAGTATATTTAGTTTACATGACATGAGGCTGGTGCAACTCCTACTCAGCCATAACAGTTGGCTAACTCTGTGTTACTTCCTCTCTTTCTGTTTCTTTTGGATGCTCTTTTCCACACAAGGAATCTTAAGATGCTGTCCCAGCAAGAGCAACACCAGATGCTATTCGGAAACACTGATGTTGTTTTCCTTCCCTAGGCATCCCACAGTGGGAAACTCTCCTGTGTATAGTGTAACTCAGCACCACCATGACAGACGCTGTAAGAAAAAAGGCAGACATAGCCATGTGAGTGAAAAGGGAAACTTCATATTCATTGGGACTCTCAGATGCCAGTGACAAAGAAATGAACAGAACAGACAATCTCTTCACTTATATCTTAGTCGATTCTGTGCTGCATTTAGATAACTCATAACAAGTCTTTTTCTGTCCTGCCAGCCAGGTACCAAATAATGACAAGGAGACTTCTTATTAATTGTGAAAGCTTGGACTATATCATAGGCTTCTTAATGCGTTTTTTTTAAATTAACCCATTTCAATTCATCTATGTCCTGCCACATGGCTCGTGACTGTTACCTCTCCTCCTGCAAATCCTGCTCCCTCCACATTTAACTGGTAACCTGCCTTTCTTCTTTCCAGACTTCTCTCCTTGCACGGAAGTCCTGCCTATACCTCCTACTTAGGACTTCCAGCTTTTTTATTGCACCAATCACAGCGATGCATCTTCACACAACGTGCAAATATCACACAATGTAAATGGGTAATTTATATTGACCAGTCATTTACTCTCTTGGGGTTCTGAAATGGAGACTTACAAGACAGAGGACCAAGCAGGTTTCAAGACCTTTCCTGAAGAATCATCCCATGATGAAAAGGTAAAAGAAAGACAGAAGAAGGCTTAGCTTGTCCTTCTCGAAGAACCTACACCTGTAACAATGGCATCAGTCTATTTAAAAGACTGAGTCCCCATAGCTAATTGCCTCGTAATGTCTCACTTCTTGATACTGTTACTGTGGCAGTTAAATGTCCATATGAATTTAGTGCATGTGCCTGACTAAGCTTAACATCTAGAGAGAGAAAAAAAATAAACGTAAACACACATGGAATTGTGATGCTCTTAGAAGAATCATGTTGTTTCAGAGTCTCAGTCTTCCCAGGCCATATTTAGGAGTTACTTTAGTCAAGCACATCATTAGATGGGAAAATATGACATCAATACACTAAAAGTGTCTCTGTAAGTTCACCAAAGACCTAAATATAAAGAGGAAAATCATAAACCTTTCAGAAAGAAAAGCTGAAAAAATATTATAATTTTGTGAATATGAAGATCTTAAGAAAAGACCCTGAAAAGTCAGAAAAAGAAATACAGGTGTATTTGATTTTAGTAGAGATAAAAGATATGGTCACCAAAACCAATACCCAAGTAAAAAGATGAAAATTGAGAAAACATATTTGTACAACATCGAATACAGAAAATGATCAGAAAACTTCTAAAAGGGGTAAATTTTGTATTATAAATGTGACCAAACAGCATCAAAAGATAGTTCACATGTAGTAATATGCAAAACAAACACAATGCCAGTAATAGACAATGCAAAATTTAAAATGAAGAAAGTGGGACACTTTTAACATTTGTTCCATAGTGTTACAAAGTCTTTAAAAACTGGCAGCATTTGGCACTGATGAGAGCATAAAAATATTTACTTTCGATCAGTGTTTGTAAGATCAGACATTTTAGGAAGAAAAGTCTCTATAAAATATTTACTACACTTTAAAATATGTAACTTTAACCCCTTCATTATATACTTTCAAAGTGTCCATTTTAAATAAATATTCAAGTTTGTCCAGATACATACATATATGTACATATATCACAGGACTGTTTGCAAAAGAAGCACTGAGTACCCACTTGTATGAGAATTTTAATTGTGTTGTGCACATTTGATACAATCTTCTAAAGCTCTTAAAAAGACTCTTACACATGCATTGGAGAAAGATATTTTAATAAATTATTGATAAAAACATGTTAACTGATAGCATCCATTGTCACAATATTAACTTAGTGATATATAAGTAAATATAGCTTTTCTATAAGCAAAGACTATTAAAAGGGGACGTTTAGTACATCATACAAATGCAACCTATAGGGTTAGAGACTTAGAGACACGAGACTTGAACACAAGATAAAATCCATCGATGTTATTCCTATACCTTTAGGATTGTACTTCATACAAATGCTACCTATAGGATTGGAGGCATTAGAGACATGAGAACAGAAGACAAGATAAAAATCCATCTATGATATGCCTATATCTTTTGGATTTTTACTAAGAATGCATACCTTAAAATTAATTTCATATAGTACACAAAATATGATGGAACTTGAGCCAATGTGCATCCAGGAAGATAATGGAGCACAGAAAAGAGTGATTTGGGGTTTTTGTTTGTTTGTTTTGTTCTGTTTTTTTAGCAGAGAGTCACCACGTAGAACATGGACTTCTAGCAAAACTGTAGCAAAAATCCAGAAATAAAAGTACCCTTGCTTAATAATAGGGGAAATATAGGATCCAAGCATGATTCTCTCATTAATTTCAAAATATTTCCTGTCAAAGGTTAATTCTACTTTAAAGTGTCCCTTCTCAAAGAAAAAAAAATGACTTATAAATGTACAAAATCAAGAACATCCATCAGTTGAAGGACATTAGGTTGTTTGTACTTCCTAACTTTATGAAGCGTGCAGCCATGAAATTTCTGAGGAAGTATCTGCAGGGTAAGAGGTTGAGTCCTTTGGGGTATAGGCCATGGATTAGCATATTTAGGACATATGGTAGATCCATGTCTTAGGTTTTAATAGTTCTCCGCACTAATTTCCATAGCCCTCACCCGTCATCAAAGAAACTTCTCTTTGCAGCAGAGACCATTACAGAAATCCACAACTGGTCAAAATGCAGAGAACAAATAACCATGGGATGAGGAGCCACAATCGATGCCAGCTAGTACATCTACAACACAACACCACACCTAAGGTTCAGGAAACAACATGGAAAGGGAGAGGGCTGACTGTAAGAGCTAGAAGACCAGAACATCTGCTATCTGACCATCAACTTCTGTTTTCATCAAAATATCTGATAATTTATAAATATTATGTGACAAGGGGAATAGTCTCATATCTCAGAGGGCCATTTAATGAAAACTGTGATGACTACAAATTTGACCTTAGGTCTCACATCCAGGGAAGGATAATGTAAAAACATTTGCATGATTGTAGTGATCATGAGTTCAAGAATATTCATGACAGAACTCTTTACACTACTAAAGAGTTGTATATGCCAGTTGATGGCAAAAAATCTAAACAGTTCCACAAAAGAACAGTATTATGGTCTAAAAATAAAAAATCAGAAATGTTTGCACTTAACATTTTGTACTGGATATACTGTAAAGGCATACACATCGGTTTATTGAAATATGTAATATTAATATGTATTAATCCATGCATAGAAGTAGATGCACATATACACACATGCACAGACAGCATTTATGTGTGTATATACTTAGATTCACAGGCATTCATTTACTGCTCAAAGACAATAGTCTTTTCTCATTATCTCAGAGGAAAAACAATAAATTAATTAGAACACTGTGCACATTCCCACATGCCTTGCAATACTCAATCACCCACATTTAAGGAACTTCAGATGTAATTCAACATGATGGTAATATAATCTATCCAAGACCTATCTCTTTAAAAGTTTGCACATTCTGTTTTTGTATTCTTTATCCATGCATCCCTTACTATGCAAACTTTTTGAAAAGTAGATTTAGGAAAGATTCATTTAAAATTCAATATAAAAATTTATGCTCATTGTCAGCTCATAGTTACCATTATATCTTTGGTTCTCAGTACTAATTATAACTATCTGAAATTATATATTTCTTCATCTCATTATGCACTAGAATGTCCATTTTATAAGGACAATGGTCATGTCTCTCCTATTTTTCTAATAGGTATTAGATTCCTTATTGCTGTTGAATAGATGAGAGAGATCACTTACAAAAATATAAAAGATATTTGTGTTTTAGTAAGAAGAAGAATGGGTAAATGTAACCCAGAATGACTTTTTTAGTGGATTATGTAGTGTGCATCCTGACTCCCTTTACCAAGCTCATGAGCTTATCTCTCATGCATGGTGCATGCTGGTTGCACATGTATGGTTAACAACTTATAGTTTTCCCTTTTTCAGAGAGGAACCTTGACTACAAGAGAATTCTCTTTGCCAAGAAATGACTTTTCTAACCCTGAGGTATTCATGATGGAAGCCCAGCCAGCCTGTACATCAAGACAACTCTGAAGTATGATTCATGCTCTAGAGATCTGCAAGAAATCTGCCTAAAGCTGGGTTTCAAATGGCAACTCAATACTGTCATATACTCACCTACTTTTCGTCTCCTAATGGCTCCTGGATCCCTCATAGCTAAGCAGTGGGACTCTGAGATATAGATAAAGGGTACCTGGGTAGGTACACTTGGGAAAATTAAACTGGTTTTCTTCCAAACCTCTTGCTTGGGTCAACATTCCTGGTGGAGGAAATTATATTTCCAATCCACCCCTCTTTGAAGAATATCCAACATCTCAAATGTGGCAGGATTTTTCTACAGACAATCATTGCACTCGCTGGATTTGTCACATATATTTTTCTTGGCCATCAATAAGGAGGCTGTATGCCTTCATACTCCAAATTACAAAACCTACTTCTTCTAATAAAGGAAATGCGTGTTGAATGGCCTGTAGGGAATTACCCATAGTATTAGGAGGTACCTAGCATGTTGACCAAGAGTTGATCTTGAGCACCCTGGGTCTAGAGTGAAGGCTTGTCATGTTTAAATAGTGTCATATACAACAGGAAATTTATTATTGGCAACACCCTGAAGAAATCTGTGATGCTCTTGAGATAATTTGGATGTATGGAAAAGTCATAGACCATCGTACATTGCATAGAGAAAAGTAATTGTTATGATGTATTATGGAGGGTATTGATAGAGACATTGAAAATATGACAGTAGAAGGATCACCTAAGAACAAAAAAATATAGAAATAACTATAGTCTGTGGGAATACATAAAGGAAAACATTCCAACTTTTAAGGCATAAGGAACACATTGGTGAAAGATAAAAGTGTGTTTGTGGAGAATCTCACACAACTGTCCTCTGCAGAGTGGAAGGACACTAGGGTATGAAACAGAACAGCAAACAGCAAGTAGAACAATGGAATCTCAGAACAAAGGCATCACATAGCCAGAAAAGTCAAATATAACATGAAATAGGAAAGGATATTGGAATTAAAAACAGGGAAATCTGTCTGAAATCTGTCTTCCAGAAGGCATGCAACCGGCTAATACAGCTTGGCATTCAGGAGAAAGGTAGATAGATATTCAACCAATTGAAGTATAGTTTAATATAGTAGCCCATTGTAAAGAGAAGGTCCTAGTGTTTCTAATACCATAATAAAGCATGGCCAAAAGCAACTGGGGAGGGAAAGGGTTTGCTTCAACTTACAATTCTGAAGGCACACTCTATCATAGAGGGAACCCAGGACAGAAACTCCAAGCAGGAATCAGGAGATAGGAAGTGATGTTAAGTTTGTAGATGACTACTAGCTTGCTCCTTATGACTTGCTCAGCTTGCTTCCTTAAAGCAGTCAGGTCCTCCAAATCAGGGGTGGCCCCACGCAGATTGAGCTGGGATCACCTACATCAATCATCAATCAAGAAAATGTACCACAGGCTTGCAAAAGGCAAAACTGGTGGGAAATTTTCTTAATAATGAATCTCCCTTCCAAAATGACTCTAGACTTTGTCAAGTTGACTTAATATCTAGCATAGAGACCAAAAGTGAATGAGACAGAGGCTAGATACCCAGAGGAAAGTAATAATCCTGACATCTATTTCCATTTTCAGGTATGTGTTGTATACCCATCATTTGTCTAAAAGTTTGAGTTCTCAAGAAAAAAAGGACCAGAAAGCAGGCACAAATGATTTAAAACCTTCCAGGCCTCCCTCAAATTATACATGGCTTGTTATTCAAATGGTCACATACTAAAGCACTTGCTGTACATAGTCCAGACCAGTAGATTCCAGGGGCCTATCTGACCTGGCCTAGCATTCACCTGTACAGGCCAGTCCATATCTGCCTAATTAGACTTGTCCTTTCTCCATTTTGCTGGCATCTGTTCAATGACTGTCTCACCAATTTCAGATCACTCCAAATACTCTCTTTTATCTGTGTCTTCCTTATTCTCAATGATGCCCATTTCATCATCATCTTTTACTTGTATCTACTAAATAACTTGTTGTTGACAATGTTTCGGTTGCTCCATTCCACTCTACTGAGAATGCTATGAAAAGTTTCTTAAAATTAGAAAACTGGTCTATTGATCTTCTCCATTTCACCATGCATCAAAACAAGAGCTTCTAATGCCATAAATTAAGGCCCAACACAGACCATCCACAGTTTACCTGCTGGACTCATGTCCTGCAAACAGTATCTTCAGCTACATAACCTTCCCACCCCTCTGACCATGAAAGACCTCTTGTCTATTTCATTATTGTTATTTGTAGTATTTCATTTTCAACAGAATTCTCTTTCAAGAAGCCCATGGTCACACTCAGGTGTGTACTCTCCTGTTCTTACACACCTCCACTGAGAGGCAAGCTTCAATCTATGCTAAAACATCCCAGTCAATTCCTATTGCATTTTGTAAGCATACAATCATTAAGAGAAGTAACGAGTAAATTGTGATGAATACCTTTTTTTCAATAACTGTCACTTTTGACCAGTGGTCGTTATTTAGCCATAATTATGACTCTGAATGTCTGTGCAAATGCTAGAAGCTCTGTTTTAAAATATAATCACAAAACCATTATCACATCTACACGTGCCTTAGTAATTTTGTAACATTATCAATATTGTCAATGTTCATTTTTTCCCAAATGCTTTTTAAACTTTCAGCACTTGCACTTATCTCAGGAAAGAAAGAAGGTAAAACGTCTCCTCATTTTTCGCAACTAAACACTTTGCTCTTTAGAATGAAAGATAGAGGTTTCGATGGTTACAAATAATTGTGCCAAGTATTTGTAACAGTGATGATTTAGAACAATGGCATCCATTTCCTTACCACCAGATAAAGGGAAAAGACAGGGCAGATATCCCAGGACCTGCTCAGCTGAGCTCTGGAGGAGGTCCCGGAGAGACAGCATTCCAACTTCCTTGTGCTGAAATCACAATCAAGAGCTGATTGCAATAGTGGAATAGAGTAGCTCTGCACATTTCTATGCTAAACACCTAATCTCCCTCTTTATTATGTAATTACTGATCGATTACCAGAAACTAAAGCTAATAAAGAAATGTTGAGAATCTTTCCCCCATAGGAGGAGAGTAATGACCCTGAATTATGCAATATTTTAGAAAATGGATAAAATACCTTATTTGCAATTTAGATACACTCTTGCCCTCCAATTTCTATTCCATGAAGTAATAGCCTCTTCTACTGTGAACATACCACACAATAAGGATTTTATACAAATATTAGCTCTCCAAATGCTGCTTCATGCATTTCTCTGAAGGCAGGGATTTTGATTGCACTGCCCATAACCCAAACAATTCTTTAAAAAGAATGACCCCCTCAAATAAGCATGATCAACTCTTCCTCTCATTATGAATCATATGTTTGCATTCCTATCTCAAATTCACATGCTGAAACACTAATGGAGAAGTCACGACATTTAGAGAAGACATTTTTGAGATCATCTATTGATAAAAGTAAAACATAGTAATGAAATTAATGCCTTCGTAAGAAGAGACACAAGAGAGCACCACTTTTGATTCCCATATTTATCTTGTGAGGACACAGCGAGGGGATGGCAATCCGAGGGACAAAAATCCTCCCCAGAACTGTCTTTTTAATCTCTGGCCTTGTGGTCCATAGGAAAGTAAATACATATGGACCAAGCCACCCAATCTACCAAAGTATTTAAGCAGCCTGAATACATAAGACACAGGGTGTAAGCTAAGCTGCCATAATTAAATTAGGTCATTGGAAAATTCTAATAGAACAGCTAGGGATAATGGCTTTGAGGGAAAGAAATTAATATGTAATAATGGATGATCTTGAGAAAAGAGATCTCGAGCTGAACTCTTTTATGCCTGTTGACATTCCCTAGCTCTGGAATTTAGGCAAGCCTCTTCTGTGGATGTGTTATTTCCCCCTATGAAACAGGTGTCGGCACTGAGTTAAATAAATCTTTGCAAAGGTATTTTCACGTAAGCAGTACTTTTTTTTAAATGACAGCAAAAGACGCTCCACTGGAGAAGTTGGCACAAGCTCACCTTGAAGCACTAACTGGCGAATGTGGTGTTGGACTGACTCAGCCACAGGACAGAAACTTCATCAACTCTTGGTTTGAGCTTTCATGAAGATTCTTCATCATCTTACATATTGCATATTGAATGATACACAGTATAAAAGCATGTTAACAAAAGTTGCATGTGGTCACAGGCAGGGGGAGATAAACTTTAAAATGACAGTACCTTCAAGTCCATCCTCCTAATATATTTTCTCCTACTACAAAACTGTGTAGCTAGGAGGCAAAGATCACACAGCTGGGCAGGACATCTTTCTTGATTACATATTTCCTACCTAAATGTCACCGTTTCTTTCCTTGTGGTGGTGGTATAACACTGTGATGAGAGCGACTCCTGGGAGCAAGATTTGATCTCAGCTCACTGCTCAAGCACACAGTCTGTTGTGGTGGGGAAGTCAAAGAGGCAGCAGCTTAAATATTGTGTTATCACGAACAGAGAAAACAAAAACTTGTGCTTGTCTCATTGTCTTCTTTTTGTTCAGTTCAGGACCTAAACCCAGGGAGTTGGCTAACCAACAAATACCATGCTTGGGTTTATTATTATTATTGTTGTTGTTGTTATTATTTAAAAAATGATTCAATCATTCCAGCCAGAGAAATAGGTAGGCAAACTGTGGATCTTCACTTCTATTTCCCTTCCAAAACACTCCCATCTCTGTAGCAGATCATCTGCTGCAGCCTCCCCTCCTCCCTTTCCCTCATCTCCAGTGGATCACAGAGATCTTCCCCGCCAAATTCCCTTCCCTCACTCATTGTTTCATCCCAGTCTCCAAATCCAGCAGACATTCCCTGGAAATTTGTGGGAAAATCAAGCAAGGGAAGCAGATAGCCTAATAGCAGATATAGTCCCCTCCTCTAAGTCTCCCAAGTCTTACCCCCAAATCTGTACTATGGCTTCTTCTGGGGTCTTTCCCTCCTATATGACCTCATCTCCAGTGAGTCACACAGATTCTATCCTTCAATATTCCACCCCACTCATCCTGTTACCACCATCCTTGACTCTGCCAGAGACGCAAGTAGACTAGCACAGCAAGTCAGCAAGCTTGAGATCTCTCTCCCAGATCACATCCACTTCCAATCTATGGTCTCACCCCAACACTCAGGCAGAGTACCTGTTGTGACCTCTCCTCACTCTCTGTTCCCGTTCCCAGTGGACTAAGCAGATCCTAATGAAATATCCTGCCTTCCTCCAACCAGTGAACCCCCTAATTGGTCCCAATTCTTAAGTGTCAGGCCCCAATACCTAGAAACACATTTTACTCAGAACCCACAGAGGCCACACCTAGCACAATCCCTGAAGAATTCCCTCCCAGGCAACACACAGTCACCACAATATCCTAAGTATCTGAGAGGGTAACAGAAACCAAGGAACAAAGCACCTATCCAACAAAGACAAAACCAGATGTCAGCATCTAGAATTACAGTCATCCCAAATCCAGATGCCTAGACATCAGTCTATAAACACAATTAATCACAGCCAGGTCAATATATCTCCTCTAGAGACCAGCAACACTATCACACAGCAGGTCCTCAGTATTCCAGCATAGCCGAAGCACCAGACAAAGATCTAAAAATAGCCTTTATGGACATGATATAGGTCCTTAACAAGGAGATGAATAAATCCCTTGGTGAGACACAAGCAAACAATGGAAGGAAATGAATAAAATGGTTCAAGATCTGAAAGTGGAAACAGAATCAAGAAAGAAAACCCAAACTGAGGGAAATCTGGAAATTAAAAATTTAGGAACTTAAAGAGAAACCTCAGAGGCAAGCCTCACCAACAGACTATAAGAGATGGAAGAGAGAATTTAAGGTACTAAAGACATGACTGAAAAAAAAAAAGAGATACCTCAATGAAAAAAAATGTGAAATCTAAAATACCACAGGCACCAAAATAAATAATCTTCCTTTATACAAATGACAAATGAACTAAGACAGAAATCACAACCTTTAACATTAAAATAGCCTCAATACATAAAATATTTTAAAGTAACTTTACCAAGCAAATGAAAAGCTTGTATGACATAAGCTTTAAGACACTGAGTGAAGAAATTGGTGAAGATATCAGAAGATGGAAAGATCTCCCATGCTCATGGATTGGTGGGATTACTATAGCAAAATTAGCCATCCTAACAAAATCAATGTACAAATTCAAAGAAATACCTATCAAAATTTCAACACAATCCTTCACAGACTTTGGAAAGATAATTTTTAGCTTCATGTGGAAGCACAAAAGACCCAGGATAGCTAAAACAGTCCTGAACAGTTAAATAAATGCTGCAGGTATCACCATCCCCAATGTTAAGCTGTCCCACAGAGCTATAGTAATAAAAAAAAGGCATGGTATTAGCACAAACAAGCATGTTAATAAAAAATCAAGACCCAGACATAAATCCTCAGAACAATGAGGATTCTTTTAATATAAAGAAACCATAAGCACACTTGGGGGATAAAAGACAGTATTTTAATGAGTGGTGCTGGACAAACTGGATGGCTTCATGTAGAAGAGTGTAAATAGATCCATATGTATTATGCTGCACAAAACTCAATTCCAGATAGGTCAAAAATCTAAACATAAAAGCAGATACACTGAACCTGATAGAAGAGAAAATGAAAAATAGCCTTGAACTCATTGGCATAGCTAAAAACTTTCTGATTAGAATGTTGTTGGTACAGGCACTGATATCAACAATTAACAAATGGGACCTCATGAAACTGAGAAGCTTCTCCATGACAAAGGGCATCATCATTCAAACAAAGTAGCAGCCTACAGAATAGGAAAGGATTTTTATCAACTCCACATCCAAAAGAAGGCTGATATTCAAAATATATAAAGAACTCAATAAGTCAGATATCATTAAAATAAATACCCTAATTTAAAATTTGGGTACAGATGAAAATAGACAGTTCTCAATAGATGAAATTCAAATGGCTAAGAAACACTTGGAGTGTTCAACATTCTTAGTCATCAAGAAAATGCAAATCAAAATTACTTTGACTTTCCATTTTACACCCATCAATAGGTTTTAAGGTTAAGATCAATAACACAAGTAAAAGCTCATGCTGGTGAAAATATGGAATAAGGGAACTCATCTAAACATCAGTGCCTTGTTCAACAATCATCAGAAAAGTTTCCTCGGCTGCAGATAGGAATAAATACAGACATTCACAGCCAGATATATTGCAGAGAAAGAGAGATCTAGGAAACACTCATCCCTAAATGGGATGTCTCCGTCAAAGCCATCTCTTCATGGTTAAGAGTAACCCGTGGAAGAGGAGGCAGAAAGAGTGTAAGAGCTAGAGGGAGTGAAAGACACTTAGAAAACGTGGCCCTCTAAATAAGCAAAATCAGTGCATATAAACCATCGGAAACTGGTGCAACATGTACAGGACCTGCACAGATCTGCACCAAATGGGGCCCTAGAGCTGAAAGGAGAAGTGGACGCATGCTTACATCTCTAATCCAGAGCTATTCCAATTGAGAAAGACAAAGTAAAAAATAGTTTTCACCAAGGGAGTCTCACTAGGGACAAAAACTATTCTTAAGGGTAGGCTGCATGCGCAGATGTAGATGGCCAAGAGAAAATGACCTCAACGGCATTACTGGAACTACTTCATCATATAATTTCATTTCAGGGTCGTTTTAATCTTATTTTTAATTTTAATTTTACTTTCCTTATATATTTTCTCTCACTTTACCTTACATATGTTTGCATACATATTATGGCTCCAGCTTAGTGTTTTTACTTTCCCTTAGAAGCTTTTTTATCTAATGAGAGACACAGAGAGGGGACAGATAGGAATGGGAGAAAGATGGGAAGGAACTGGAAGGAGCAGTGAGAGGGAAAACCATAATTAGGGTATATTATGTGAGAAAAAAAGAGTTTAATGAAGGCAAAGAAAAGATACTATCTTTTTTTTTCAAGTCGTCCTAATAACTATTTACTATAGAGACCAAAAACAAATGGGACCGAGACCAGATACGCAATGGAAAGTAGCAATCCTGGCATATATATATATATATATATATATATTTGCATTTCCATGTGGGTTTCACACCCCAAACCCATCATTTGTTGAAAAGGTTGAATTTCCAGGACAAAAGGGCCAGAATGTATGCACAAGTGATTCAAAATATGCCAGTCTTCCAGTGTGACCACATACTGAAACAATGGCTGTACATAGTCCATGCTGAGGGAAAGCAGGAAATTATCTGATCTTTCCCAACATAAACCTGTAAAACAGGCCAGGAATGTCTGACTTGTCCTTTCTACGTTCTGTCAGTATCCGTTCAATGAGTGTCTCACCAGTTACATATAACTCTAAATGCCCTCTTCTGTCTGCACCCTCCTTACCCCCAACCATGTCTATGTTATCATCATCTCTTACTTATGTCTACTAAAATAACTTGTCATTGGCAATGTTTTTGGTTGCTCCATTCCACTCTTAGAATGACAGTTTTTGAACAAAACTAGAATGCTGGTATATTGATCTTCTCCTTAAAAATGATCAGTGAGGTCAGGATGTATTGTATGAGAGACTAAATTAAAAAAAAAAACAATATTAGTGGCTACCAATTTGCCATTTAACCAAAGTAAAGTTCTAAATCTTATAATTTAAGGTCTATCATAGCCTAGCAACAGTTTGTTTGCAATATATTTTTCTTACATATTATGTCAAATACAAAAAATACTTTAATAAAAATTTAGCCCATAACAGATTTTGAAATAAAGCCCTTGTAGACCTGGCTCAAATGGCAAAGTTCATGTCACTTGACAAAACAAGACAAACAACCTATATTTAATCCCTAGAGATCATATACAATGGTGGAAAAAATATGATTCTATGAAAATTTCACCTGACCTTCACAGAGTGTCTGGAATATATGTGTGTGTTAATGACATACTGTAATAACAGTAATAATAATAGAATCATGAAAAGGTATCATTATGTTGACTTTGATTAATATTTAAAATAGAATAACCCCTGAGTTCAAAGAAATAGCCAATTAAATGGAGGAGAGAAGAAAATAAGGAGAGGACAAAAATATTTACAATTATATCTATGTTTGAAATCACCCTTGGAAAATGAATAAGAAAAAAAAAATTAAAGGAACAAAGAAGTAGTCCTGTGAAAGAGTCCAGTATATGACAGAGAAGAGGAAAGGGAGAAAAACTCAGACTTCACATGAGGTATTTAGTGCTGCTACAACTTCCAGATGCAGAAACTAAGGTTTAAGTGGGTTAATTATTACTTTGTCCAATGTTCTAGAACTAATAGAAGAAGCTTCATACTTTAGCCTAAATGTATTCAGACCCATATCCTACTGAGATAGAAATTTATGCATACATATTTATTGAGCGCTCACTGGGTGTCAGACACAATTAAAAACAGAGACACATCTCTCACTCTCTTTAAACAGTCTATTGGGCATTGTGGGTGAGTAAAGAAGCTGAGCTTCCAGCCCAATAGTCTCACTGCTCCCTCATATATCCTTCCCACTCTTCAGTGTTCTCATGTATATGTATATATATATATATATATATATATATATATATATGTACTTATATATATATATACACACACATGTGCGTGTGTGTGTACATGCGTGTATTGTAAACATTGAAACTATTCACATGAGTTCCTCTAGATGACTTTAAACTGCTGTCCCCCTGTTTTCCACTAATTAAGCTTTGACAGACGAATTCCCCACTTTCAGATAAGAATTAAACCAAGATTGCTTAGAATCATATCTAAAGAAGTTCCTAGCTGGAAGGAAATGCTAAAGTACACCCTTGAAAGCAAGGATTTAGTAAAATCCCCCACTGTAAATTTTAGGAATACGTCCTCTGCATGCCTAAAAATACATTAACCTCTACCCTTTATTTAGGTTTTGGTTGTTGTGTTAACATGGGAGGCAAACTGACCACATTGCCAGGGATTCAAAAGTAGAAAAGCCATCCATTTTCTACAACTGCAGCGCTCACTGTCTCCCTGACTGTGGGAACTCCTCAATTCACAGGAAAATTAGTGGATAAGCAGGCCACCCATGTCTTAAGTGGTTTCCCAGCCTCTCAAATAAAACCTGTCAATCAACTTTGGGCTCTGAGAGGAGAGCATCTGCAGGACCCAGGATGGACTGATAAATATGGATATGCCTCTCGGTTTTGAGGAGCGGTAGCATTTCTGCAAGACTTTTCCCTGCAGTGCTGTCATCAGTGAGACAGATAGTCTATAGTATACCATATTGTCCTGAGTAAAAAAAAAAAAAAAAAATTCCTTATCTGGGCTTAAAAGAAAATATAGCATAAATTGGATACAATAGAAAAGAAACCTTTTATTGATTGAGTGATTGATATGTGGAGTGCATTGTGTGTGTGTGTGTGTGTGTGTGTGTGTGTGTGTGTGTGTGAGACCTGGTATTTGTTACCTAGAACAGGTAACCAACTCACGAAAGTGCTCCTTCCCCCCCCCCTCGCCCCCGTGCTACATATCCTGGCATTATAACTGCACTCCATCCTGCAGGACACCGTGTACATTATAATTCATGTTATTGTCATGTGATTATTACATTTACTCAAGTGTGTGTGTGTGTGTGTGTGTGTGTGTGTGTGTGTGTGACAGTACTCATGTGAAAGCCAGAGGACAGCTTTCCGGTGTTGGTTTTCTTTTTCTATCATGTGGATATTGGACACCAAAATCAAACAAACCTTCAGGTTTGGCAGGAGCACCTCTAACTGCTGAAGCAGCTCAGTGGTTCTAGCCACATTTCTATGGTCAAGTTTTTAGTGAAAAACAGACTCACAGATGTACAATTACATATGCACACATATACACGTACACACACACACACACACACACACACACATTACGACGTAGTGTTGGGCAGGGACTGGGAACAGAGATAGATAACACACACCGAAAACAAGAATTCACTTGATTTACCTCTTTAACCTCTCAGATATAGGTCAGAACACTAGAGAACTCGATTTCTATCTGATAGAAACTCTGTTTCTATCTGATTAATTACTAACACTGGAAGAGTTGAACTGCATTTTACTTTCTAGAGACAGTTTTCCTATGAACCTATGTGAAAAATGTCAGTCTCAAATTTCTGAAAAATGCCTAAAAACGCCTTGCAAGTTATTGGCTTTAATTCTTGCAAAGCTATGTTTATTTGACTTCTAATTTTGAACGTAGCCCAAATGACAAATTAAAAGCTATTAAACTTTGGCTGGGTTTGAGTCGCTCTTAGAAGTCCATTCTTTATCGAAATAAGGCAGGACCCAACTGCTCAGAGACAGAAGGTTTTCTTTATCTCAAACAAACATAGCTAGAGTATTAGAAATGAGGAAGAAGTAACATTCTTTGGAAAGGCTTAACATTTTATTACCAGCAAGCACACTGCTTTGCAAAATCTTCCGATTGAACAATGGTTTGTATTATCCTCAGTCTTCAGTTCTCCTCCAAATCCTCTCTCGCCAACATTTCTTAGCTCTCTCAATACTGCTTGACAGTTTTGTTATTTCAGTCGGCTTCTCGGCAGTTTTACTTCTCTGCCGTCTGGATGGTTTTATTATTTACCATATTCTTTCTTTCAGACTGTGGGTTTTATTCTGGTTTTGGCTTTCCGGGTTTTTGGCAGGCAACTGCTATAAAATACAAGAGATTTGGAAGCTATGCAGATGGCAGATAGAGTGTTGTGTGCTTTCATTCATGATGGGCTTCCGTCTTTTTTATAACAGGTGGGAAAACTGCCAGCTCCTATTTCCTGGACCTACTTTTGACATATTTAGGCGAGACTGTGGGATTGACATGAAGGGCTAGAAAATTGCTGGTTTGAGTAGGCTCTGCTTGCTGGAATTTAAGGGGAAAATATCTGTGAGTATTTTGCAAGAATCTTCTTGCATTTGTTTTCTATTTTGGTATATTCTGACACTCCATTTACCTTTGAAGTTAACATTCCCTTCATTTTAGGAGAACCAAATTATTTTCCAAGGTTTTATTTTAGTTTCCTTCTTGTCCCATGTATAAACACACATAATAATGGGTTATTTTCAAATTGTACAAAGAATTACCACTAGAATATCAAGAATTGCTCTCTCAAATGTAGAGACTTGTTTCTAGAAATTATTTCAATAAATATGAAGCAATCACTTCAGATATCTTGATGCAATAGCTCAAACTTAGATAGTCTTTTCAGAATAAAAATGTTGCCACCCACAAAGCTCACATTTAGGGCCGAATATTGTAAAGCAAAAGAGTACATATATAAACATATACAATTTCACTCGAAAATTGGTCACAATAAGTTTCCTTGGTGCCTCAGTTTCCCTTGATTATGTTTTTATACTCTCATAAAAAATGTTGAAATATGGAATTATAATTGAAATTAATGTCTCCAAATTAAAAGCCCAAGAGTAAAGTGGATAAGCCCCTAGCACAAGAAAAGCAAACCAATAAATCACACAGTTCATTGATACAATTATTACATTGTATGAACATATTGTTTTATCCTCTAGCTTATATTAGAGTGTCTTACTGATTTATGGTTCTATTGTGGAAAATTTCACAATTTTGCTCCAAGTTACATGTAAGTGATATGACAAATAAGTAAATTCCTGGGACCAATCTTCCCATGGCCCTAAACATAACACCTTCACTCAACAGGAATCGTGAGAAGGGAACGTATAATCTATGTAGCCCTTGCCCTGAAGAACATGAGCAAGGATTCTATATACCCCTGGAGATTTCCAACATTTCTCCCAGAATTACGGGAAAACAACTTATTGCCACTGAGGACTCCATTTTTCAGTAGGACATTGGCCTCACTAGTTCTAACTACAAAAATTCAATAGCTTTACCCCCAAGTTGGTACACCAGAATAAAGAAAATACTGCACAATTGCCAATTGCCCCTGGAGAACAAGATACCATCCATATTTAAAAACTACTATAATCATAATACAGGTTTGAAAGTTCTGATAAGCTAGAACACCAATGACAAGACAAGTCTGTTACACATAGGCATTTAATCACAAGGGCTGTGTATTCTTCAGGCAAATACTGAAAGTATAGTGTTTGATCATTTGTGTTACTTAAGTATTTAATTTATTTACTCTAAATAATAAAAGAATTATACAGGCAATAATATATAGTAATAAAACTCATAAAAGTATTTATTTATTGTTCCTTGGTTTTAAGATGCTTCAATAGGTATACAATCACTATTTCTTTTCTTTATTTTTTCAAGATTATAATATATTTGCATCATTTTCTCCTTTCCTTTCTTCCCTCCAAAACTTTCCATATACTCCTCTTTGTATTCTTTCAAACTCATGGCCTCTGTTTTTCATTAATTGTTATTACTTACATATACGTGTGTGTGCACCTATATATCCCTAATTACATAAATACACCCTGCAAAGTCTATGTAATGTTACTTGTATGTATGCTTGAATTAATGAAAAATTGGTATTGGATAACCAGTTGGTATTTTTTTTCCCTAGGGAAGACTATTTCTGCTGCTCTCAGCATTCTTTAGTCTCCTGTACCTCTGTGTATGCTTGAGGCCTTGTGAGCTTTCTCCTATCTGCTTTAGCATGTCTATGGTGTTTGTACAGCTATTGTTTAGGAAGCCATATTGGTGAGATTTACAAAACAACTCCCATCTAAGGCTCAGGAGTCACTGTGAAAAGGGAGAGATAAAGGTTGTTAGAGCCAGAGCAAAAGGGAGTTTGCTAGGAGATTTTGTCTTCTAGTAATATCAGAAGCTATACCAATAAAGTATCATTAATATGTATTTGTATTTAATCTAACAACATTTGCAATCAAATTAAAATGAAAATCTAACACAAGGGTTAAACATTATCTAATGGTGACACACCTTATGTTTAAATGAAACATATTATAGAAACCTTCTGAATACTCCAATTAACATACTACCTTCATAGTTATCTATTAGTGCATGATCATTCATACAGTTTCCTGAGTGATGTATGTTTTGCAGTAAAAGCTTACCATAAGGAATCTTGGTAATATCTATATCCAAATTCAAAGCCAGAAACTGTAGCTCACTGTAAGTGCAGCTATAATTGTTTAAAACACTATGCTTTGCAACACATTACTTGAGATAGTATTTTTTCTGTGAGAATTTTAGAAAGTTTTAAGAGTGGAATTGAGGAAGAGTAAATTCATCCTTTTTCATAAATAAACATGGTCTTATCCAATTTAGTCTATCGATAAAATTATTAAAGAATCATCTCCAGATATTTTTAATGCTTATATGGACAAATAATCAACCAAACTATGATGGAGGAAGGTCATTGGCTAATAATGGAACTGCCTTGGCCCATTTTATTGGTTAGAAGATAGGTGGGAGGAGTAAACAGAACAGAACGCTGGGAGGAATAGGAAGTGAGCTCAGACTCCACAGCTCTCCTCTCGGGAGCAGACGCCTGAGAGAGACGCCATGCCCCGCTCCCAGCATGAAGCTCCGACCCAGGATGGACATAGGCTAGAATCTCCCCGGTAAGCGCACCTTGGGGTGCTACACACAGATGATTAGAAATGGGCTAAATTAATATGTGAGAATTAGCCTAGAAGAGAATGGGCCAAGCAGTGTTTAAAAGAATACAGTGTCCGTGTAATTATTTCGGGGCATAAGCTAGCCAGGCGGCTGGGGTGCCAGGGACGCAGCCCCGCCGCTCTTATTACTACAAAACTATCTATCTTTCTTTCTTTATATATTTATTAGTTCAACTAAATAGAAAATACATAATGCTTCTAATATATAAAAAATTTAGAACATAGTAAACACAATATGTAAAATCTGTGCTGGTAAAATGGTAGTCATTGGTATAATATAAATTGAGTTCATTGCTCATGTGATATAACATGATTAAATATATATATCAAAAGCTGGGATATAGAAAATATAGTCAACATATACTTAGAATAGATAAATTCATTTAGTAATAAGGCTAGAGATAACTTGCTAATTATAATGTAAATTATCACACAGAAGTAATAAGGAAAAGTATTGATAACTTTTATGTGTACATAATTTGTGTGCCTTTTTTTATAAGGAAGGCATAAATCAGTCAGACAATCTATAATATGCTGGAGGATAAACCTAATATGTTGATTTCTGAGTTTATCTTTGTTGAATGCGTACTTTATTCCTTGGTTTCTATTTCCTTTCTGATCTTCCTGACAGAGTAGCCTTGGTTGAGTAAAAGGTCTCCTCCTGAGTTGGAGACTGGACTTCTGATGACTGGAATGACCTGTGGTCAAGCAAGGGGGGTTCTGCGTAAGTTGAGGGCTGGGGCTTTGGAAGCTGGAGCAGCCTCTGGTTTATTTGGAGGTCCTATGGGGTTCTGGGTGCAGATGTGGCCTCTGGGGATCTGGATGATGACATGACCTCTGGTGGAGCAGGGATCTTCTGCTGGAGGATGGGTGGGATCAGGTGACAAGGGGAGAAGGGAATGTTGGAGTCAGGCTAGGTGGATTCTGGGGGTGTATTGGTAGTTCATGAGTTGGGGCTTACATGGGGATCTGGGTGTTGGCATGGCCTCTGATGGAGCAGGGGCTTCTGTTAGAAGTGTGGCCCTCAATAGGATAATAAGTGTTAAGGTGTTTAGAACATATATCCCTCTGAAATATGTTCTAAGAACAAAATGAACCAAAACTCAAAACTAAAACCTGTATTTTAATGTTAGTGTTGTCAATGCTATTGGTGGTAGAAGAACCCCTGGCTTTGTATTTAGAGGGAATTATGAATGTGCAGAAAATAAAACTGAGTAGCATGCTAAGAATATTAGGAATCAAAGTTCTCAAAATAATGGAAAGAAATCTCAACACGACAATCAGATAATTTGTCTGGGCGTGGTCCACAGCTTACATATAGTCATGGTACTTGGAAGGCAGAGATAAGAACATCAGGAAGTCAAAGTCATCATCATCCACACATGGAGGTCTAATGTTGAAATAAGAGCGGCGGGGCTGAGTCCCCAGCACCCTGGCTGCCTGGCTAGCTTATGCCCGAAATCACAACACACAAACTGTATTCATTTAATCACTGCTTGGCCCATTTCTATCTAGCCTCTTCTAGGCTAATTCTTACATACTAATTTAGCCCATTTCTAATCATCTGTGTAGCGCCCCTAGGTGCGCTTACCGGGAAGATTCTAGCCTATGTCCATCCTGGGTCAGAGCTTCATCGCATGCGTCTGCCTGGGAGCTGGGAGCATGGCGTCTCTCTGAGGTGTCTGTTCCCGAGAGGAGAGCTGTGGAGTCTGAGCTCACTTCCTCTTCCTCCCAGCGTTCTGTTCTGTTTACTCCTCCCACCTATCTTCTAACCAATGAGGGCCAAGCAGTTTCTTTTTATTTAACCAATGACCTCCCTCCATCAGTCCAATATAGTTTGAACTTATAAAACCCTGACTTGGTGGGTTATAAAAATAAATAAATACATACAATTTTTTTTAAAGAAGAGGACATAAAGTAGAGATGGAGAGATGTTAGAGAGGGTGAGAAATGTTAAAGGCAGAGGGTGGAGAGCATTGAGAGGATACTATCAAAATACATCAAAGACATGTATTGCGTTTCCAATTTTTTAATAATTGCAAATTAAAAGTTAGAGAACTTAAGTATCTACCTTACAGTCTGAAATGTAAAAATGCTAGTACCACTGTCAATTCCTGAAACATTTTCTCACCATAAAGAACTATGGACTGAGCTGGGCAGTGATGGCGCACGCCTTTAATCCCAGCACTCAGGAGGCAGAGGCACGTGGAACTCTATGAATTCTAGGCCAGCCTGGTCTATAAGAGCTAGTTCCAGAATAGGTTCCAAAGCTACAATGAAATCCTGTCTTGAAAAAAGAAAAGAAAAAAAGAAAGAAGTATGAATTGTCAAGTTCTGTCCCCTGAGAATCTCTGAAAGACATGATGCATCAGTAACAATTGGCAACCTTAGAGCCTCATTTAAAATTAAATTGTCAAGCCCGGCGGTGGTGGCGCACGCCTTTAATCCCAGCACTCAGGAGGCAGAGGGGCAGAGGCAAGCGGATCTCTGGGAGTTTGAGGCCAACCTGGTCTACAAGAGCAAGTTCCGGGACGGGCACCAAAGCTACAGAGAAACCCTGTCTCAAAAAACCAAAAAAAAAAAAAAAAAAAAAAAAATTAAATTGTCATTTAATATTAAAATAACAAAAGAACCTTAAGGAAATGTGTGGTCCTAGGTTATAGTATATTCCAAATGGGCCTGGCATATTTTATGCTAAGAACCAAACAACAACAATAAAACTAATAAAAAGTAAAAGGAATATGAAGTCACAGGAGTAAACTCACCAGTTCTGGTCAGTAGCTAGGGGATTTGCAAATCAGAAAATCTTTCATCTTGACTGATTAAAATATACCGAATATTTCTTCACAAAGAATTGATCAACTTTGAAATCACATCAATAACAATTCTTCATTCTGAAAATAAATAGATAAAGGTAGGTTATAAAAGCTGGGTTATACCCTTTTACTACCACTGCTTTGGGCAATAGCAGTATTGCTAAACTGAGTTATTCTTTATCAAACAAATTTAGCAACAAATTATTTAAAAATTAAAAATCATGACACTGTAACTTCACAGAAAAGAAAGAGAGTTGGAACTCAGTAGGGAAAGGCTGCTGAGGCTCTGGTGGTGTGCGCCACTCTGGTGTGAAAGCGAACCATTCTCCTATCCTGATGACCTGGGAGGTCCAGGGAATCTCTTCTGGTGTCATTTGAAGAGTTTGCTTCAAATGTGAGACTGAATCAATTAAGATGTCAGGTTTATAATTTATAGGAAAATGGATAAATTAGTTAGATGAATCAAGGGCAGACCATGACAAGCAGCCAAAACCGAAATCTAAAAAAAACTAAATCTGTAAACCTGGTCTATTTTTCAACCAATATGTGACAAATACTACAGTGGAAAATGAATTTACAAGTTCTACTAAGTTCTCTGTATGGTTCATGTTTGTATTTGAACGAATTTTAAGGTAGGGATATTTTAGACAATTAATCAAATTTTAAGAATGGTGGTTTTCAGATATATTTAATACTAACAGTTTGTGATTAAAAGTGACATAAATTTTAACAAAGTCAGTAACTATTGGAAACAAATTCCTTGGAACTCAGGGTACCTGAGATTTCTTGACAAAATGGCTAAGAAATAAATGAATGAGAGTTGAGAAAAGACTTCCAACTCTTGGTTACTAGAAGTTATCTATGATGAAGTTGTGCCCTATCGGGCTACTTATTTTCATATTTGCAAAATTTTCCATGTTAATATTTTTGTACCAAATGATTGCAAACATATCTGCCTTCTATAACTACAAGACAATGCATGATTATGCAAATATGGTAAAAACTGTAGGCAGGAGGATAGTCAGCTTACATGAACATCTACCATGCTCATTTCTCAAGTGGCATCATTCTTACGGAGACATGGAGCATTTACAGGCAGATTTTCAGTTTAGCCTCACATGCTTTCTTAATCCAGCACGTAACATGTGAGAATTTCCTCTATTTTTTTGGAATGAAGGCATACAAAACACAATTCTGCCTATGAAGAGTGCTCTGTGTTCACTTGATAACTTATCTCAGTAGCTTCCAATCTGTGGATCCTGATCTTCTGGTAAATCACAGAGAAAATTACAAAGAAAGAGAATGAAATTGTGTGTCTGGCCTAAGCAATGTTTTTACACATGGAAGTAAGAGTTTTGTTTTTTACTTATTTTGAACTGCCAGATAAAATTACTGTACTTATTATATACAACAGGATTCTTGTGACTTATATATGCAATGTAGATTGAGTAAATTAGGTAGCTAGTACATTACCTCACAGTCTCTATTTTTGGTGAAAACGCTTCATGCCTACACTTTTAGTTGTTGTATTATATCACGAGTTAACTGGGATGTCTGTAAGACAGGTAGAGTAAAATTTTAATAGATATTTAAAGTATAATGATGCCTGTCATAAGGCTGCAAATTTTTCACATTAATAACACCTTGACCTCACTCAGAACCTCTGGATATTGGTTGTGACACTATCCAGTGTTTAATTTGCTATCATTTTTATAAACAATAGAAATTGTGTTGTTGGGAAGAGTGATCTCTAAACGTTCCTGTTAAAAATAAGGTTCTTAGGGGATCGTGCATGGCCCTTCATCAGTCTTTGAGCAATGAATCCTCCCAGCAAATGTCAACAGGCAGAAAAACTCCCAACAATTTCTCCCTAGGGCCACAAAACGCACAAAATTGCAGGACTGTTATGACACAATTACAAGTTTTAAAATACTCAAACTGTGCAAAGCTACAAAGCCACCATGCCGCCAGCAGCAACAGCCACGACAGGACATAATTGTGCCCTTTACAGCACAAAATAAGTCCCTGTGGGTTCTTACCTACATTTGACCTTGAAGGTGACTGTCCAGCAGTAGAGAAACTAGACTGGGTGGAGAAAATAGGCTGGCTAGGATGTCCAACATGCTTGTCACCATTAGTTATTATGCAGAGTAGATGAAATTTTGATTACTTATTTAGATGCTTCCCTGCTTTGTTTACGGTGTCCTTAAAGCCGGGGCTCTCACCATGTCATTATTTTCACTCTGATGTTCCCCGCCAGTTTCCTTTGTAAGCTGAAGATTGTTGGGTGTAATTACAGATGCCCAAGACATAAGTGTTTTCTCAAACAAAGGAAGATTAGAGTTCTTTTGATGAAATGTTAAGCACAATGTGTGGATTAATTACCTTTTCCTCCTTCGCATGACCAAGATAAGGCTGGAAGAAATGGGGGACCTCAAAGCACAGATAGCAGCCGTACCAATGCTTGCCTAGTAAAATGAAGGCATGGGGTTGTCATTCTAATCAGGAAATTGATATTGAGAGAAAGAACACCATTAGTATAGGAACTAAGATCAACAATTAATAAGTTGGGGGGCTGGAAAGATGGTTCAGAGGTTAAGAGCATTGCCTGCTCTTCCAAAGGTCCTGAGTTCAATTCCCAGAAACCACATGGTGGCTCACAACCATCTGTAATGAGGTCTGGTGCCCTCTTCTGGCCTGCAGGCAGACACACAGACAGAATATTGTATACATAATAAATAAATAAATATTTAAAAAAAACAATTAATAAGTTGAACTTTCTGAAACAGAAACGCTTCTGTATGCCAAAGGACACCATCATTCGGACAAGGCAGTAGACTCCTGAACTGGAAAAGATTTTCCCCAACTTCACATCCAAAACCGTCAAATAATAGGGAAGCCAGAGCTACAACTGGACATCTCTCAGCATCAAATGAAGCTTCAGTACAGGAGTGGATTGTATCTAATGGAGATGGTGGACAAGGGAGTACCATGGGAATACCCAAACAACCCAGGCTGTTGCAAATGCTATACTTTCCTCTCCACAGAGTGATGGCAGGGCACTATTGCTAAAAATAACACCTGTACAATTCATTGAGAATGGGGAATTTGAGCTAGTAACTACCCATAAACCTTCCCCTTTACTGCATTCTATCCAGAAGGTACTCTGCACACTACCAAAGGAGGAAGTAAACACCAACCCAGTTACAACTCTTTGATTTATGGTGTCCTGCCTACAAGATCTGCTAGTACAATTTGGCACAAAGCTTGTGGGAGTAACTAACCAATATCTTATTTGTTTTAAGGACCACTCCATGAGATTAAACCCATACCCCAAAGTTTTCAGGTGACAAAGAAATTGAAACTAGGTAGCCCAGGGATGGAATAGAAAACCAGATGCTAAAGGAATGCAACAATAAAATGGCTTCTAATGATATTCTGCTGTACTCATATAAAGGGCATAAAAGGCCTTGTGCACAAAGATAAGCACGGGAGAAGCCAAAAGAAAGTTAAACACACAGCTTATTCCTCCAATAAAATGAGGCGCTTAACTGTTTTCCCAGGATGCTGAGGGAAATGCAGTTTAACATCTGATAATCCTTTGTTACCTTTAGTCATCCCAAACCCTTTTCCCTTCAAACCTGAGCATCACTTTTGGGCCATAAAACTCAACCTTGCGAGATACTAGTTTTACTTTCCAGCAGCCTAAGTGTCTTTTTTGTTATCATAGGGCCTGACCAGTCATGACACCCACAGGCATGATGTTTACCTTGGTCACTCTTCCTATACCATAATCGTGGTATACTATCTCTGAGTCACCAGTACCATTCTTATGAGAGATGCCGGGTGTACTTTGTAAGAATCTTAATGTAAATGTGTCTGAAAATGTTGTTTTCTTGGGGCTGAGTTAATTGTTATCAGGAAAAGTTTTTTCATTGTTGTTGTTTTGTTTTGTTTGTGTTTTGTTATTTTAAAACTTGTACTGTGCTTAACTATGGCTAAATTAAAATGACCTAGGTCGTAATCCAAAAAGTCTCAGCCCAGCACTGGTTATGAAAACCAGGCTGACCTGAGTGTTTCTTACCTCATGTTGCCGATTTTTCCCTGACTGTTATAAAGCCTGCAGAGACCCTCCCACATACTCACTGATCAGTGCCTTACTCAACCATCATCAGAGAAGCTGCAGCAAACTGAAACAAATACAGAGCTGTAGAGATAGACAATATGCAGAAAGCGGGAGACCTCAGAATGCGCAGTCCTAAACCCTACAGGAAATGGGATAGAAAGGGTGTAAGAAACAGAGCAGAAAGAGGACACCAAGGAAACAAGGCCTTCTAGAGACAACAGGAAAGAAATATGTAACTCAAAGAAACTGAGGCAACATGCACCAGACCCACAGGAGGTCCTAGAGCTGAAAGGATAACTGAACACAGGGCCCCATCCTTGAATCAGAAGTTGTTTCCAATTGATAGTCACTTGCAAATGAAAAATTGTTTTGTTTTGTCTTTTTTCCGAGTCTCACTGGAAAAACAAACTACTTTTAAGGTTTGGCTACATGCCGAGCAGTGGAGGGCCAACTGAAAATGGACTCAAAGGCATCTTTGGAGGTTTCTTATCTCAAAATGTTGTGTCTGGACTTTTTTTAATGTTTTATTTTTATTTTATTTGGTTTTCCCTTTTTCTCCCCTATAGGTTTTGTGTATATAATATGGCTTCCTCTTGGTATTTTTATGAGATTTCTGGATGTATGTCAGTGGGTGCCTGCGCCTATATCTGTTTCTTGTACCTTTTTTTTTTAAAAAAAAAAAAACTTTTCCAACTAATTGTTTGATTGTCCTATTCCAATTTGTTTTTGTTTTGTCTTATTTTAATATTATCACAGAGAAGCCTTTTTTGCTTTTTAATGAGAGACAGAAAGAGGATAGATGTGGATGGAGGAGGGGAAGGAGAAACTGAGAAGGAGGTAGGGGGAGCTGTAATCACAATACATTGCTTTTTTAAAAAAAAATCTATTTCAATAGTAGGAAAAATGTTGAGAGAATAAAAGATCCCTCCTAATTGTTTTCTCATCTTCTGTTTTTACTGTTTTTATGCTCTTCTCTGCTGGAGCTCGGTTTGTGCCTTTCTCTGAAATATTAAAGGTTAAAAAAGTCATTACTGTAAAAAGTTTTATATATAAATGTCCCTAGAACACCTCTCAGGATCCTATATCCTAACATTAAATTTGCCTATAGCTGAAGGAATGTTTAATATTTAATATTTATAGCTAAATTTATTTGAGACTGGAAGTGGAAGAGAATTTTACAGAGAAAGCTGTTTGTGAACTCGGCACCAAATCTTACAGTTGTATTACAGTGGTCAGTCCTCTGGGTCACTTTTGTAAATCTGATAACTATAAATTCAGAGATAAAGGAAACAGCTTGATAAAAGAATAACATGGACCCAAGATTAAAATGAAGACCTGAGAGAGCAGTGAAATGAGATGAGCGCCTTCTAGCAGTTACTGACGTACTTTGAAGAACAACTCAACCAATATTGAGCAACATGAGCCAGGCAGCACTGTCTGAGAGAGGTGACGATGAGGGTAGGGTTTATTGCAGCTTAGTTTTCTCTCTGCTCACACCCTATATGCTATAACTGATTAAAGCAATCAACTGACTTCCACAGGAGCTCACTTTGGCTTCTTTGTCCATTTGTGGAAGAGCAAAATGAAAAGAAAGCTCTCCAGTATTGTAAATCCAAAGGGGCTTAGCTTCCAGTGCCATTCTGTTCGGCTACAAACTAAAACTGTGTCCTCGACAGAAGTTAAATACTAAAGACTAAAACTAATAGCAAGAGAAAATTAAATCTATGACATGCAAACACAGAAAAATGCTAGCTTCATCAGCGGGTCACTCGGAATTTGATTTAAAAATTTAACAATCTCACCTCAAGAGACTCTCTTTTTCTTAGGCTTGGTGGATAAAATATACCTCTTCTTATTATGTTGGGGTAGGAATATGGAAGCAAAGGGATTGCGACAGAATAACTATTAGTTCTGCATGTAGAGATGGGTAAGGTGAAATGCCAAAACTCCATTCACAAAAGAAACTATGTATCAAGGTGCTCTCTCTCTTCAGACTTTGCCTGCACAATGTCCCCTTGGGAGATCATGCATTGAGCTGGAACTCAGAAGTGAGGGCATGCACACAATACAATTCTTATTCAAGGTTTTTTGCAATACAGCAAGTCTCATATTTTAAAATGCTGAATGGGGCTAGAGAGATGGCTCAGTCACTAGGAGCTACTTACTTCTCTTGTGGAGAACCTGTGTTTCCACATGGCAGCTTACAAATATCTCAAACTCCCATTCCAGACAATCTGACACCTTCTGCTGGCTCATTCAGGCATGTAGTATACTCACAAACACTCAGAAACATATACATACACACAAAATCATTTTAAAAATAACACTCTGGGTAAGGCTAGAGACACATCTCAGTGGATAAGAGCACTTTCTACTGTTACAGAGGACCAGGGTTTGATTCTCAGTACCCATGTAGCATCTAGCAATATACCAGTTCTTCCTGGTCAAGGTTACAATTTATATTATGTCCCCAAATAGAAAAGGCAAAAGAGACATCTGTAACCTCTACTTTTAACTATGAGGACTCTATTTTCATGACCAAATAACCTAAAGGCACTATACCATACCATCGTGTTGGTGATTGACTTGCACAACCAATTGGCAATGAATGATTTTGAAGAATTGTATATATTCAGGAAGGAGTAATAACTCATCCCAAACCCATTAAAGTCATGAGGAAAAAAGAAAAATAAAACATTTGTTCTTACAAAGTTCAACCTTTGTTTTAGCTTTCTGTCCAAATTTTAGATATTGATTCTAAGGGGTCCTAGTGACTCCATCTTCAGTTAACTATAAAAGCAGGAAAATGATCATCACAAGAAACCCTAGATTTTGAACGAGCTGCTGAAGAAATTTAATTCCAACAGATCCCAGGGCACTAGTTTCCCTTCCCATAATACCTATCTCTCCTTTTTCTTGAAGTCTTCCTTTTCCAGGTGATACACATTTCCTTTAATTTCTCCCACCCTTTATCTATTTGATAAACATTCCTCTGGTTAAATACCTCCATTTATGAACTTAGGAATATGTGAGAGTGACCTAAAACAGCACCCAGGGTCTACACGTCAACATAAATATGGCCTCCTATTTATCCAAGATGTCTAAAAGTTACCATTATACTTAGGGAGAGAAACAACCATGTTTTATTTCCAAGTTATTTGCTTATCATCTAATCCACTAAATCTGTGAGTGTGCTTAACATTTCAGTATTAC
This sequence comes from Microtus oregoni, assembly GCF_018167655.1. Classification (NCBI taxonomy): domain Eukaryota; kingdom Metazoa; phylum Chordata; class Mammalia; order Rodentia; family Cricetidae; genus Microtus; species Microtus oregoni. The sequence continues at coordinate 597,455 of NW_024544551.1, forward strand.
GTTTAAGTCAATGATAAGCAGTAATAGGCTAAAGGCAATCAGAATGAATATGAATAAAATGTGCATTCTAAAATTACTTCTATCATTATTAATTATACTAAAAGATAAGGCTCAGCAAAATTAGCAATTTGTACAACTTCAGCAAAAATGCTGGTATATGTGCCGGGTGGTGGTGGTGCATGCCTTTAATCCCAGCACTCGAGAGGCAGAGGCAGGCAGATCTCTGTGAGTTCGAGACCAGCCTGGTCTACAAGAGCTAGTTCCAGGACAGGCTCCAAAACCACAGAGAAACCCTGTCTCGAAAAACCAAAAAGAAAAAAAAAATGCTGGTATAGTTTCACTTCTGAAAACCTACAAGTTGGAAGAAAAACATGGAAATAACGTACCATCGCTCATAGTAGCTCTCCTCTAAGCAACTACCATCTTTCAACACATGCCACATATCTCCTAACTGCGAAAGAAACTATTAATACCTCAGTGGCATATTTTAAGACAACTCAGAGTCATATATAAAGAAGCAAACCACTGCTTTGCAAAACTAACCAATGACAAATATATTTTGCCTGAAACTCAAATCTGAGCATAGTACATTCTAAGTATTTACTGAAACTGTAGGAGTCACCTGCTCTAAACTCCTGAGTTAAATTTGGAAAAAAAAAAATAGGTCACTAGGCATTTACTAACTTGGAGTTCCAGAAGTAGAAGGTTATTTTTTCATTTTATTCAACTCAATGCCTATGTATAAATCACATAAACATTATTTACCATTTAATACCTGACATGTGACCCCTTACCCATTCCATTAGTATTTGTAAAAAAAAAAAATGAGGAGATGGTTATATTCATTATTATTGTTGTTACAAATTCTTAGACCACCAAGTCAACACAGAACAAAACAGTATTATTATTGCGTTCTTAGTCAACCTTCCATTATACAGAACTAAACTCAGCTACTCAGCTGTTATTCTGGCAGAAGAGAAGTTCCTCTAAGATCTCAGCCAAGATCTCTCTACTTCATAGAGTTTTAGACAAAACACTCTCCAGCATATCCCAAAGGGTCTCAGTCCTTCTTTTTTTTTTTTTTTGACTATTTTCTAGGCTACCATTAATACCAGGTTTTCAGCTGCCAGGAGATGAGGCTATGGCAGAATTCCCACATACACAATTGATGAGATGAAATTAGAGGCTAGTTAAGAGTTTAAAGCCATGGTTCTCAACCTTCCTAATGCTGCAACCCTTTAATTCAGTTCTTAATGTGTGATGAACCCAACCATCCAATTATTTTGTTTCTACTTCATAACTGCAATTTTGCTACTGTTATGAACCATAATGTTAATCAGTTTGGGGACAGAGGTTTGCCAAGGGGTTGATAACCACAGGTTGCAAACTGCTGGTTTAAAGCTTCATTTATACAGCCAGCATTCTGTAGATAAATATGGCATTTTCGTCCATGATAATTTATTGCACTTTTGGAATGGGGCTGCTGGGCAGAATGGGCACAGGGTTATCAAGCCCACACTTGCCTTTTATCAGTGCTACTGATAGGGAGTGTGGTTCACCAATCACCTCCTTTGGGATTCAACGTAGGAGGAATACAGTAAGTAGAGAAAAAAACCTTCATCTTGCTATCATCATTTCATAACACTGACATATCATGCTGAATGATTTTTTCCCCACTTGCCAAAGTTCGTTGTATTATCCCATCGTGATGCTCCTAGTGACCCCAGCATGGAGTGAAAAACTGTCTTAATCTAAGCAGAAATTGGTAAATAGAAAAATGTTTGCTTTCTTAAAGTAGTTCTACAGCATTTGTGAAATCCATCAACCATACCATCCAGGGCAATATGGGAAGAACATCAGAAAGAGCTGGTAGTCCAGTCCCTGCCAGGGTATTCTCTACTCAAGTGGTGACAAGAGGACATCTGTTAATAAGTTGCCTTTGTTGATGACTTGGTGTTGTGAGAAGCATGTCCACCAGGTGCTTTTGTTATCTTAAAAAGGCAGAATGATATCTCACTTGGCCCACAAGTCTAGCTTCTTGAGATCTTTAGAAATTTATACCCTGCCTCTCACCTCTTCCTTTTTGGTGTAGTTCACAGGCAGCTTTGCTAACTGACTGGACTGGCACAAATGGACTGTCACCTTAGAAATAGGACTGTCCTTTTATGAGCAGATTGATGGACTATGTGTCAAGGTTTTTAGAGCAGTGGCATGGTTGGGGCAAATAGTATAACCCTTAGACCTGATATTGACAAATGTCCTACCTTGCCCAAATGCTTCTATTTGTCAAATTGTCTTTGCTAAGCTATACCTAAAAGAGAAGAACATAGAAGTTTATTAGCAAGGTTTCAGAAATGGAGTGTGTAGAGAAAAATGAGTATTTAAAACATTAAAAAAAGAATATGTCTTAATTTTGTGTTTCAGCATCTTCAAATATAGCTCTAATTCTTGAATGTCTAATTAGCAAAGATGATCCTGGCTCCACATATTTTGATTAAGACATTTTGTTTGTATTTTTTTCTTTCCTTTGGAAAGTCACTAGGGGTTCCTTAAACTAAATTAGAATAAAGAATAAGTTGTACAACATATAATATAAATTAGATCTCTTCAAAGTTTATATTTAAGCATAATTAAAATAAGTATTTAAGAAAATAATATACATGTCATGGTATAAATATTGCTTTGAAATCACTAACATAATTAGTGTGTTACCTCCATAAAAAGGCATCCCAATCAAGGGATATCCAACCACCAGTCTCATTTATATCACTAATTTCAATATTGACTTGAGATTGTCCACTGTCTTTCTGTGTTCATTGGTTCCTTATCACTTGTCATGTTAACCTTGTTAACTAGGGATTTCCACTAACATAAAATACCATCAATTGTAAAGCCCACTGTTATTTTATATATCATCAGGAAACAAAATGTACTGTCAATTATAACTGTAAGAAGCATTCTGATTTTAGAGACATTACCATATTCAAATATATACAGCTTATAAATCACGAAACCAGCTGATCATCCACGGGGAATTTCTAGTTATACGAAAGAGCTGTAAGGAAACGAAGGTGTTCTGCCCTTGGCTTTCCTTTCAAAGTGCATTTTTATTTGGAGCTCCGGAAGAGAAGTCAATCCAACTTCTACTTCTCATAGAGATCCTGTAATGTAAGGCAGGCCCAGCAATCCCACTTACATTGTGCTGGGATTTGGTTAAATTCTTGGAGAACAAATTCAGGTTGAAGGGAAAAAACTGCACAGGCACAAACACACTACACATTGGGAAGTATCAAAAACGATCATCAAATTATTGATACCAGAAACACACAGATGGTCCCAGGATAAACCTGTATATTTTCAATATGTTAGGCTTGAACCTTCTTGAAAAGCAATACTTTTGCACCAACAGCTGCCATCTTTTAGAATTCTGTACTCACCTTACATCCTTTCTGATCTCGTGGGCATGCTAAATTGAATTTGAAATTGACAGTTCTCCTGAACTTCTGCAGAAATGTACCCAATAATATCAGATGTGACGAATCCCAAGATTCTGAAATTTCAGGACAGAAAGAAAAATGCCAAATACCAGATTCATTTCTGCTCACATTGGCAATCATACTTTATCAAAAATGTAAACTGTTTTTCTCTCCAGTAAAAGTGCAAGAACATCTAACAAATTTTTAAAGAGAGAACAGAAAATCCTTGTTCAAGCCTCTACCAAAACACACCCAGATTTTTGGGTCAAGACTTATGAAAACGGAGATACTTTCCCAAAAACATTTGATTTTGACACACAACACATTCCATGAGCTCTCCAGTAAGGTCCAAGTGTCACAGGTTCATCTTCTACCCGGTATGTCCCCTTAGGAGCTGAGTAATCACCCCACTCTTCACACAGCCAAGCTGACTTAACATAATTTGCTTCCTCAGTCTTCCCTCTTGTTCACTGCCATGAATAACACTATGAGCTTCTTAGTTGATGTTCCAGTAGAAGTCTAGAGACCTCTGTTGATTTTTCCTCTTACTCTGCCTCCTCCATCCACTTTAGAAGCTACAAGCCCTTGAGTTGCATTTTCCACTTTATCTACAGCAGCCCTAGGAGGCAGACAACACTGCATTGCTTAGCGAAATTCTTGTTTGTTACTCTTACACTCACCCTCTGTATTTCCTACACAACTTTAAAGCAGTTGCTTTTGTCACAAAAACATCAGTCTTATGACATTTCCTACAGTTATATATCAGATTGTATTAAACTCTTTCCTGTCATTTGCCCTTATTACTTGTTAATCTCATGCTCTTGATTTTAGAATTTCCATCGGTAAACTGGAGTTATCACTGAAAACACTATCTCATTCGTGAGTTGTGAAGATGGGAAGATTATATACAGAAGTGTTATGAGAGTTTTTGTTTTGTGGAAAATGCCATGTAGTGTCAAGATGTTGGTTTCAATGAAAATGTAAAGCCCTTGCCCTCCTCCTTTTCTCCCTCACTGCTCACCACTGTACAGTTCCTCTGCTTATCGTGGTTTCTTCTTTACTCATCCTTTGTCTTTTTAAGGCCTGAGGACCTTTATGTTTCTTATAACATGAAAATCTTTACTGTAGGGTAAAGAATCTGAGATTATTTCCAGGTTTGAAAACCTTCCAAAACCCACCAATCTCTGAGCCCCCAAACACACCAGTCCATGAGGACCCAAACCCATCAATCCCTGAGCTCCCAAACCCACCAATTTTTGAAATCCTACCTATCCTCACATCTCAAAACCTACCATTTGCCCACCCAAGAAATATCCAACCAGAAAACCTCCTTTCACAGGAAGCCCTATATAAGTCTGTCTCCTGCTCAGTTCCATGCTGTTTCTCTTCAGAGGCAGCCAGCACCTTTTGTCCTTCCCAATAAATTTCTTGTCTGAGGTTTGTTGTGTGGTGTTATTTTGTGGTATTCCTTCACTTCCAGCAGTTAGGATAGCTTTCTCCTTAGAGCTGTAACACCTAAATTCACAATATTCATACCCCAAACTCTGTGCTCTTTCTAAACTACTTAACACCTGAAACAATAAAACTCCAGTTTTAGAAGAGTAAAAACCTCTAATCTAGAATGTTGCTTTGTTTAATTTCATACTTCTGAGTCTCTGAATACCATTTTATTATCTTTGTAAATTTTTATCATCTGTTTCTTCATACAACTCATCAAATACAGGTCATGTTGTCATTATTAGCTGTCAGAATTTGAGCAAGTATTTAAACTCTTTGGATTACAGTTCCCCCATGTGTAGGTTAGGTTAATTTAATGCTTTCTTAAAAGCATAAAAGATAAGGTAGCTAATCCATGTTAAGTACTTACTCGTGTCTGCCTGACAAAAAAATCAAATTCATCATACATTAGCTTTTGCTTTAACAATGAACAGAACAATAAGTAAATAAACATTACTCTATAAAGCCAGTCTATGCCTGAAGTGAGACTGCATCAGAAATGGGGACTAATATGACACTATCCTGATACTCAGAAACAGATGATCTGAGGCATTTTCATGTGCTAAGAAAGGCATTGAACACTTCCAACCTCCAATGTTGGAGAGGTTCTCAGTTGGCTTTGTCAATTATGACAAACTTTGGTCTCAAATGAACCACTAGAGTGCATCCTGCTTTCTGTTCTTGAAATCTGAAACTATTAACCTAACATTTAATAAGTCTACAAAGATATCCCCAAACAGCTATTTTTATTGAGTATTACTGTTTTATCCACTACATACTTGGTCTACTCCAAACGCACAAGTTGATGCAGTGACAATGTCTCTCTTATAGTGAGTCCTACAGGGCTAACCTGCTCTGGATGATGCTCTGGACTCCCTGAAGTCACAGTATTGTCTGTCTTTTAGTGATGTTTATTCTGCTCCTGGACTCTCAGCAGTAAATCTCATTGTGACTCACAAAGGACACCGTTAGTAGTATGGGGCACTGAGAGGCTTGCATGAAGTCCAAAATAATTATTTTTCTACATAGTACTTGGGATACAACTAGTAAAGCCATCAATCTATCTATCCCTGAGAAGTGGCCAACATTTCAGAAAACAAATTGCAATATGAAGGGGTTGTTTATTATGGTATAAGATAGGGGATACTTTCCTGACATACCATTTTAATTAGTGAAGACATGATTAATAAAATTATATGTTTGGTGCTCTCAGTCAGTCCATGGTGCAATTTTACAAGTTGAGCCTTGTGTCTAAATGACAGGGCAATTTGGGGGAAGGAACAGCACTGGCTTCAGAGGTAAACACATTCATCTTCCCATTAGTTCAGATGAAATCTATCCTCGGGCAGGTTATGTGCCAGGACACTGATATATGCCATAAGGATGCACTGCTATAAACTCCATCTCAGCAAAGTCTTCCAGAAGGAAAATGAATTCAGAATCATCTCCAGAGAAAAGTGCTAACAGGAAAATTTTTTCTCTCAGTTATGTAGCTTCGCTTAAGCATAGTTCCTCTTGAGAAAAGTTGTTGCACGTGTCACTAGCAATTCACGGAAGCCCGAGTGAGACTCAAGCAGGCAAGCTCAATGATCTTAAGCACATTCAAGCAATCTTCCTCTAGGGTTACAGCCCAAAGGAGCAAGTTTTCAAATAAGTTATATGAGTTAACTGGTGGGAAAAAAAAAAAAACCCTAACTCTTTAAAAAACAAACATGTATATTTTTTTCTTTTCTTCAGAAGAATCTGAGAAGATGGGAAATATTAAAAATAAAGTGCATAAAACTGGGAATTATCTTAAACCTTCAGTAATACATCAGAGAACTAACATCATAGAGAATGATCCTAGGAACATGGAAAAAGATGTATTAAAATAAGACATTCACTCCAAGGAGGTTCTAGAGAAATAACGCAAAGCAATGGGCACCATTAACAAGGGACTTGGGATAGTCATCCTAACAAGTTATTGCTAAATGTCAATACCAACAGCTGTCCAGGTCAAATAAAGAAACTCTTTTATAAGTTATCAGGGACATGCTGTTCTCTGCACATCCTTTTATGTGTTCTCTATTTAACACATATGTATATCAGGGACCCATGAACTAGTTATCTGCATTTTCATTTGGCAAGATGCTAAAAATAAATTTGTACTCAAAAGAAATTTATCAGTGTGTTGTATGACAAAACTTTTCACAGGATATGTAACACATATCTATTCATCTTAGATAGCAATTCCACAATAAACCAAAGTATGGATACCTCCAAAGTCCAACTTCATGAACCAATGAGTTTTATTGGGGTTATTCACAGGTGTATGGGAGAAGGGTTACATACAGGAGCAGAAGTCACTCAAAGTCAGCTACATCACCAAGGCTCACCCCAGCATGGATGACAGTTTATAAAAGGTAGAAGACCTGGAGCGCACTGCCCAGCATGTAGGCAGCTGAACAGGTTGGAAAGGGTCTTTTCAAAGTTATTCAGTTGGTGGAAGCCTCTTCGAGGCAGCTTGGCTAGTTTCTGCTTCATTCAAAGCAGCTGGTCTTATCTCAGAATCTCCTTTGCAGATTTGCTTGTCTGAGAGTCTTATTTGCAGTTCAGATTCATTCTATCTCAAAGGAATGGTCACCATTTATTGTTTATTCTGACAGGGAGAGGCATAGTGAATCTGATCAGTTTCAGGGACTTCCTGAAGCTATTTTGGATTGTACAACTTCCTGCTTAAGAAGCTTCCTACAGGATGGAATGTTGGGATCATGGAGTAAGCTGTTACACAACACGGTGATATCTGTGTTAGTGGCATTTTCCATATGGGCAGCAGCACAAATTCAGTGTGTAATTGTTAAGATAAAAGGAAAAGTTTATAAATTGCCAAAGAAAATTGAATGAAAATATATTTAAAAGGAAATGTGTACTGGAAATAGTTTTCCTACTCCCATTGCTAAATATAAATTTAAAACATGATTCCCATACAAAATAAGGCAAGCATAAGACTATCAAAGTTGGTCCAAGGATTGTCACAGTGATAACTTTCCTGTTTTGTTTTCTGAATTCGTTTTGTTTTAACTTCATGTATTTAAGATTGGTATTGAAAAAAAACATTAAACAAGGAAGGACAGATAAGATAAAGCCTGCCACCCTCTCTAGACAAGTAATTTCTTTTTTTTTCTGGTAAATTTTCTGGTAGCCTAGCAAGATAAAATAAAAATCTTTAGCTAATATCCAGTACAACAAAATACCACAGAAAATTCTTTGCCATTTCCACCAGACAGGACGCTATCAGATGACACTAGGGGAGGATTTGGACACTTGATTTCCTGTGGGAGTTAGTAAGTTTATTGACAAGAATATCAGTGGAGACTAGTAGTGAACACTAGACTTCCACTGCTGTTTAGCATTAGTGAGGACCTGCTTATCCTTGCAATCAGCAGGGGCTGAACAGAAATACTGGAGTATAGAACATAGCACAGTGATAGCCCATCCCGGATCAGAATAACATCATAGTTAAACTTAGCCTGGTTCAAATGGAGCGTTTAAAGACCTGGGGTTAGTAACAATTAGAAAACATTTAAATTTGAGCAAAAACAAAATCACCCATCAACTGAAGAATAATGAATCGCTCAATCACAAAGAAATTCAACAAAGGTCAATATTAAGATATAAAATATTAGAATTATCTAATGAAGGTTGTGAAGCACCAGCATAAAACTACTCCAGTGAGCCAATGAGATGAATATTCAGAAACAGAAAACACCAGCAAAAAAATAAATGGAAATTTTAGAATTGAAATAACTAAAATTTAAAAATAAAAATCTCACCATTCCACATTGAAATAGAAGAGCCAGCTGTGTGAGCAAATAAGGAAATGCACAGTCTGAGTGAGACACACATAATACTGTGGTAAGAAAAACAAGAGTGTCAGAGCCTTCTGCGATTTATGCAAAGATACAGCATTCATGTCAAGAAGAAGGACTGAAATATACCCAAAGAAATAATGTCTGAAAACTTCTTAAACTGAACAAGAAACATAAAAGATTCTATAAGCTGTTAGACATCTAAATAACATGAAGGAGAAGAGCCTATACCAAAACAAACCATAATTTAACTTTAGAAAATTAGACAATGGAAAAATACTTAACAGCAGGCAGGGAAAATAGAAGCTTCAACTTTAAGGAAAATGTATTTGAACAATGGATTTCTCCGTAAAAAGCAGAGTAGTCAAAGAAAATAACACAGTATTTCCGAAGTGATGAAAGAAAAATCATTGCCAACACAGATCCTTATCCAGTATAAATGTTGTTCAGTAAAAGGGGAAATATTTTAAAATTATGGGTAACTAAGTAAATTGTTGCCAGTGTGCCTACCCTAAAGTAATGGTCAGTTAACAATGAAAATAATAAAAATAGTTTTGAAAGGAAGAAAAACATCTGTAAGTAAAAACGGAATGGAGCCGGGTGGTGGTGGCGCACGCCTTTAATCCCAGCACTCGGGAGGCAGAGGCAAGCGGATCTCTGTGAGTTCGAGACCAGCCTGGTCTACAGAGCTAGTTCCAGGACAGGCTCCAAAGCCACAGAGAAACCCTGTCTCGAAAAACCAAAAAAAAAAAAAAAAAATGGAAAAAAGAATCTATAAATGTGATAGTTTGTCTTTTTGAGATTTTCTTTACAGTTATAATTTACATTGTCTTTGGTTTGCTGAAAATTTCCCATTAATATCATTCATATATGTGAATAAAAATATATGTATTATTCTCTGTTATCTTACACATTCACAATTGTCATTAAAATGTATTGGGCTTTAACCTCTTTCTGAGATGTCTAAGTTGTTTGTTGACACAAAATGTTACAGTCTGTCTAACAAGGCTATAAAATGCATAGGTAAAGTAATCATCACACATGACATTAATGGGAGAGGTAAAGTGACACGGGAAAATGTAACCCTCATCCGTTTTACAGAAAAAAATAAAAGTAAAATGAGTGATCTCCTAATAAGTTTCATGGTTAATGAATTACCCATAGCAATTACAAAAAAAAATCTAGCGTGAGCGATAGATTTCATAATTTACTTTGAAAATAATTAAAATAAATTAAAATTTTAAAAAGAAACACCAAATATTACTATAAATCCACAAAACTAGAGTTCTAAAACAAATGTTCAAATGATTGATAGAAATATTAAAAAAGAGAGAACAGAAACAAATACCAAGAAAAAAATAACAAATAGTAGTTCAACACAAATTGCACAATATTTATGTTTAATCTAAGTAGTCTAAATGTGCAAATTAAAGACAAAGTTTAGGATAGATTATGAAGCTTGATCCAAATTTATAATGTCTATGAGGTATTCAGACAACTAGAAAGTAAACAGGGAAAGAAGACACATTATGCATACACTAATCAAAGGTAAATAGGAATAAACATCTATAAGATGATATTAATGATACCAGATGAGGTCAATCTAGATCAAAGAAAACTAGCCATGGTAGAAAAGAGCATTATAGATTGTTAAAAGGATCAGTCCACTAAAAAGAATTATCTTGATATATATAAAACGGTTGCATTCTGCAAAAGCAAGACAAATATGAACTGGGAAATGGTCAAATCCAGAAATGTCTGAAGAAATGAATTCACTGTTTTCAACAAAACTTAGAACAAACAAACATAAAATTCCAATGAATATAAGAGAACTTAAGCTAATTTTCCATTACACAATGTGCCATGAAGCAGCACTACCCACCTTCTGCTAAAGTGCCCATGAGACAGAAACTGAAATAAGTTGCATCTTGGGTGACCATCATAAACACAGAGGGGCAGTGAATACCATGAGATTTAAACAAACAAACAATGAAAGTAGTAGGCAAATAGGAAAAAGAAAGGGTGGGCAGCAGGAGGTAAGAGGAGTCAGAGGCAGTTATGGCGATTAGGAGTGAATGTGCTCACAATACACTTCATACAGTATAAGTAGTCAGAAATGTAAAATTTAATGAAGGCATGTATAACTTCTAAGTTGTTAAAATTATAGAATGTTATCTGGCAAGAAGAGTCAAACTATACATAAACAATAAAAGATAAAAGAAAAATATATCTGAGTATTTGGAAACTGTCTTCATTGGGTTTTCATTGCTATGAAGAGGCATCATGACCATGACAGCTGTTATAAAGAAAATAATTAATTGGGGCATCTCGCTTACTGTTTCTGAGGTTCAGTCCATTATCAACAAGACATGCTACTAGAATTGAGAGCCATTCATCTTGAAGGCAACAGGAAGTCAACTCACTGCTCAAGGGAAGCTTGAGCAAAAGAGACGTCAAAGCCTGCCCTCACAGTGACATACTTCCTCCAACAAGACCATACCTACTAATAGTGCTACTTCCTTTGGGGACAATTTTTTTCCAAACCACCACAGAGAGTAAGAAACACAGTTTAATTCATTACTTCAAAAGGAAAACTCAGAAAAACAGAAAAAGGAAAGGTATGCTGAAATGAATGAAAATAAAAAGATAGCACTTAAAATTTGATAGGTCACAGCTAAAGCCGTGCTGAGAGCCCATTGTACTAAATACATTCATTAGAAAAGGAGGAATATTTAAAATAATAGAACAAGTTATCACCTTCAGAACCTAGATTAAAAGAGCAAAATATACATAAAACAACAAAAAGGAAAGAATATATATGTAAAATAAAAGAGTTGACTCCTTGAAAATATCAATAAAATTGGAATGCACCTTCAGAAATATTGAAGAACAGAAGTTGTCAATAAAACTTCCTACTCCTAAAAGCCCAGGACCAGTTAGTTTTAGAAGAGACTGCTACCAGACTTTCAAAGAAGAGTCAATGTCAAACTCTTGAAATTATGCCATAAAATAGAAACAGAAGGAACATTGCCCAGTTCATTTTATGAGTCCACAGTTACCCAAAGCCAAACCACATAAAGACCCAACAATGTAGGGATGTTTCCATACACAGAAATCCATAAATGTAATCCACTATATAAAGAAATTGAAGGAAATACAAAAACAAAAGGCATGGTCATCTCATTACATGCCTAAAAGACCTTTGACAATATTTAACACTACTTCGTGACAAAAATCCTGGAAAACTTTAAGAACACAAGTGATATCCTTAAATGTAACAAAAGCAGTTTATAGCAAACCCATAGCCAACTTCAACAGTCACTAAAACTAAGAATTAGTAAATGGGACCTCAAGAAACTGAAAAGCTTCTGTCCTCTGAACAAAGTAGCGGCCCACAGACTTGATTTCTTGCATATATTCCTTTTGAGTGTAATTTCTTCTCTTTGATCTAGAGCTTTCAGGTGTGCTGTTAAATTGCTAGAATGAGATCCCTCAAGTCCTGTTTGTCTGTTTGTTTGTTTACTTGTTTTGCTTTTTTTGTTTTGAAGGAAGCACTAGCTACTATGAACTGCCTATGAGAAATGCTTTCATTTTGTCCCATAAACTTAGGTATTATGTGTATTCATTTTCATTCAATTTTAAAAAGTCTTTAATGTCTTTCAGAATTTCTGTCTTGACCCATATTTTCATTGAGTAAAGAATTATTCAGTTTCCACGCATTTGTAAGCTTTCTGCTGCTGTTGATAACCAGCTTTAATCTGTAGTGTTCTGATAGGATGCAGGAAGTTATTTCAGTTTTCTTTTATCTGTTGAGAATGTTGTTTTGTATCTGAATATAAGGTCAATTTTGGAGAAAGTTCCGTTAGGTAAAAATAGGAAGGTTTATTCCTTTGTGTTTAGGTGAAATGTTCTAGAAACATCTATTAGACCCATTTGGTTTATAACATCCACTAGCTCCAGTGATTCTATTTAATTTTTGTCTAGATGACCTGTCTATTGATGAGAGTTGGGTATTAAGCTTCTACTATAAGGATGTGAGGGGTGGTATGTGATTTAAGTTATAGTAGTATTTCTTTTACATACTTGCGTGCCCTTATGTTTGGGGCATAGGGGTTGAGAATTGAAATGTTTTCTTGATGGATTTTTTTTCCTCTAATAAGTATGTAGATCTCTTCCCTATCTCTTCTGATTAGTTTTTGTTTGAAGATTATATTGTTAGATATCAAAATGAATACACCAGCTTGCTTTGTAGGTACATTTTGAAATATCTTTTTCTAACCCTTTACTCTAAGGTAATGTTTATCTTTAATGAAGAGGTGTATTTCTTGGATGATGAAGGATGCATCCTGTTTTCTCACCTCTTATGTTAGTCTGTGTCTTTGGGGGGAGAGTAAGATTATTGTTGTTGAGAGATATAAATGACCAATTATGGCTGATTCCACTTATTTTGTTGGTTGTGTTGGTAGTGCTACTGGTAGTGATATGTATGCTTCCCTTTTTTCTTGATGACTTGGTATTATTTATTTCCTGTGTTTTCACAGTTGTAGTTAACATGTTAGGTTGGAATTTTCCTACTAGTACTTTCTATAGGGCTAAATTTGTAGATACATATTATTTTAGTTTCATGCAGAAACTTCTGCTCCTTTAGCCAATAGTCTTTAAGATACCAGTCCATTGCGGCATGGTCTGTTATACTTTTAAGAAGCAGCCAGAACGGGGCACTTTTTCTCTCTTGCTTGTGGCTCCTGTTTTGGCGGCTAGACTCTCTGTTTCCTGTTTGGACGAGAGGACTGTTGTTTCGGACGGTGATCTGTAAGTTTTTCCCCTTAAATAAATAACCCCTTTTATTATCCATAATTTTTAACTGGTGTGGAATTGTTTTGCGGCTTCAGGTTTTATCATAGAATATCTTATTTTCTCTATCTATGGTGACTGATAGTTTTGCTGGATAAGTAGTCTGGATCAGCATCTATTAGAGTCTGCAGCACATCTGTCCATATGTCTTCTGGATTTTAGAGTCTCCATTGAGAAGTCAGGAGTAATTCTAATAGGTCTGCCTATATATGCTACTTGGCCATTTCCCCTTGCAACTTTTAATATCCTTTCTTCATTCTCTATGTTTAGTGTTTTGATTATTACGTGCAAAGGATATATTATTTTATGAGGTGTGAGGGGATTCACAAGAAGAAGGAAAATAGTGTTCCATCAAGGTGTTCTTATTTAGTCTCTATGGAATGGGATAGAACCTGGAGAGAGGATAATCCTGCAGGTCTCCTATAGAGCTATGGAAAAGACTGGAGGATTGGATCTGGGGAACAGAAGGAAAAGGAAAATCTCTCAGCCTAACTGCTTCCCTGGCAGGAGTGGTCTGTGGATGTTATCAGGGAGTGTCTGTTAGAGTTGCAAGCTGAAATAAAGCAAGGAGTAGGGCCGGGGAGGTTAGGAGGAGGTCTGTGGGATATACAGGAGGTGTTGTAGAGGAGGCTTCAGCAGGTCTTCTGTTGTAGCACTTGGTATGAGATTAGGGATTTGGATCTGGAGAAGAGAAGAGAGTAGTGAAGACTTCAGTTTGTTTACCTGCTTCCCTGGCCTTTGGCTGGTATATTTCCAGGGAAATCCTCCTCAATTTGGAGGCTAGAATAATGGGATGTGTTGAGAGAAGGAAGATTGCAGAAGAAGATCTTTGTGATCAATTGGGAGTCAGAGAAGAAAGGGAGACCACAACCGGTGTCCTACTACAGAGCTGGGGATGAGAGTCGGAGAGTGGGAATAGAACAGGAGAGGCGATGACATGCAGTGAGCCTACCCACTTCCCTAAAAGGAGTAATCTTTGGGTGAGCAGGTAGTGCCTACTGGAGGCAGGGGCTGGTAATTTAGTTAGATCTTCATAATTATGTGTGGTGGTACTGTATGTGAATACAGGTCCTCTCAGAGGTCAGAGATGATGTCAGATCCCCCAGAGATGGAGTTACAGGTGGTTGTGTGCCGATTCACATGAGTGCTAGGAGTCTGGTCCTCTGCAACAGCCACATAGGTCCACCGCTGAGTCGTACCTCCAGATGTACCTATAACTTTTAAGTTCCTTCAAAAAAAAAATGTCTAAGTCTGAGGATCTCAGTGGAGTATTCCATCAAATACTTGAAGAGTTAGCACCAATATTACATAATCTTTTCCAAAAATAAAAAGAAGTATTTTCTTATCATCAAACTTGAAACTTTCATTCTTATTTCAAAATCACAGGAGCAATCACTCAGTTTGGTTCAGATGCCTGTCTTTATTAAATCAATTAAAGCCTGGTTTATGATAGGTGTGAGCCCCTGGGTTTCACAGAGCTGAGAGAATCCACTTTGCTGAGAGCTAAGGGGTTTTCACTGTTAGACTGGACAAACATTCTAAAATACACTGAGAAGTGCATTGTATCTTTGCTGTCAAGGAAATTAGACTATGGTGAAATTGGGCTTTTATCGCTTGCCATTCCTGTTTATCTTCTTTCATATTTTCTGATTTTATCCATTCTTTAAAAATGAATCAGACCCACCTTCTCCTTGAATATCTTTCTACATTGTTGGGTCCCTAGAGGACAGGGATTAAGGCCTACAGTAGATGGGTAAGATCTCTCTCTGGGGAGGTCCTAAGACAGGGGCTGTCATGCTTTTAAAATAAAAAGGGGGAATTGTTGCATCCCTTGAGGAGAGGTCCTTGCACCCCCACTTGATCTGTTTTGCACTCTTGCGGTTGGTTGAAAACAGGAACAAAGACAGGAACAATCTTGTTTTCAGCAATGTTTCTAAGGATGTTAACCCCTAAGCCATTGAGTTACGGTGATGAGCTTCCCGCTTTTGCTGGCTTGGCCTCCCCTGCTGAGGGCTATATATACTGTGTAAGAAAGTGGAATAAAGGCTTGTCTGCAGAACCTGAAGTTGTGTTGTGTGTTAATCCCGACGTCCGTCGCTCAGAAGAATGACAGTTGCTGTGCTGGCATGGCACTGCATGTTCTTGTCTTCATTGATCTCAGTTCATTGAGATTCCCACCATAACAGTGCAAAGTAACCAGCCATGATGCATTGCCAACTATGGTTCATGGTTCACTATGATTTTACTTGAATTTGTGTTGGCTCAGAAATGATGACCAACATTTCTCTGTGTCAGTGCTCTGTGTTTGTGTGTTTGGGGGTGTTACGAGATAGGTTATCACTATGTATCCCAGGATGACCTCAAACTTAGGAAATCCTCCTGTCTTACCTCCTAAGTTTTGAAATAACAGGTGAGTTCTGTTATAATTTAAAAATTAAATAAATAAATGAATAAATAAATAAATAAATAAAGCATGAAAGAAAGATGCCATGCAGCAGTGTTCAAGGGGAGAGGTTTTTTATTGGAAGGAAGTGAGTAGGAATGGAAGGTAGGGGAGAAGGAGATTGGCCTCTGGGGATAAAAGTGGCAGAACAGAAGAGAAAGACAGAGGGAAAGAGAGACAGGCAGAGAAGCAGAGAGAGAGGGAGGAAGAAACGGGAGGTAGGCAAAGCACACCTTCTAAAAGCAGATGTAGCAAATGTGTACAAGAGGTGCTCTAAGTGGCTGCAGCTGAGGACATATCCTGTCAGGACCTCAAGGGCAGACCTGTGTGCCTGAATACTAACAGAGCAACCATAACAAACTTTGTACTTCTACATGCCTCTGATGTTGGCAATTCTTACATATATTGATAGTATTATAGAAGATCAATAAATTATGCTTATTGAATGATTATCAACACATTTTTAGAATATTTTTCAAAATAGAATCTAAACAGATGCATATTTGAAAAGTGGTATAAAAGTGTAAAAATATAAAATGTAGTGATCAAGTTAAAGAATATTCAATAACTTAATGGAAGCTTTCATATTCAAATATTTTTGCAAAAGCTAGAAACATGGAATTATTTACCAATGTTATTGAATTATTCTTCACAGAATAATGATGATAAGAAATATCTTATCTGCTTTATTGGCAATGCACTTGGGTAGAGGAGTGATAAGGGAATTACATGAAATTATAACCGAATCAGCTATGATGTTGGAGTTCAGTTTTATGTGTTTTCATTCTTTATTGACTATATGTTATGGTGATATGAAATAAAAGAAGTAGCCCCCACTTTCAAAGAACTCATAACTTAGTAGAGAAGACAAAATATATTTAAAAATTGAAGATAATAAAATGGTACCCTTGAAATCTTCTATCTCTGCCATCATAAATTCCCTCATTCTACTCTTAGATGTAAAACTCCTATCTTGACACTGTTTTATGTTGGTCAGTCCTTTCATATCATTCAAACTTGGCTTCTGTATCATTTTCTCCCAACCTGTCATATCTTTCCTTTCAATTCTGGTCCCGCTGTACCCCATGCTAAAGCAATATTTCCCTCAATTTTTACTCTTTTTGTTCTATGCATTCACCCATCCATTAATTTACTACATCACTGGATGAATACTAAACATTTGCCACATACAGACACTGCCCTTGACCTTCACACTGGCTGAAGAACAGCAAATGAAATCAAGTTGCCGTCTCTGTCCTCTGAAACTAGCTGGTTTATAAATCAAACCTTCTTCTCTGGTGTCCTATACTGCAATTTCATCCTGACAAAAGGAAAAGTGAGTGACACACCAGATATGTCCAATGTCAGTAGAAATACATTATTTCCATCCTTGCTTCCATGCAGAATTTAAATAAGAATCATTTTGAAAGAGCTTTCTGTCCCATATCCGACATGTTTCCTCTTACTTCAGTTACCTACTTCTCAATGTCTTGCCCTTAGCAGCCTTTCCTCTTTCTACATCACAAACTGTCAGCCTGTCTTATGAGCACCTCTTGGCTTCTGCATCTTTCTTTCAGGTTTCATCTTCTCTCCTGGTCACTTCCCATGAAGACCAATTGGCTTTTGATTTTTCAGATCTTGCCCTCTCTCTGGTGTCCCCAGATCTTCTGTTCACCTAACCAATCACAAGATCCTCTTCACATGTTCAGCTCTATCATGATTCATTTGTTTTGCATATAAGAATATATGTAGAAAGAGAAAAATCCTGTGTGCTTTCTTTCTCTATTCATCACCTTATCATTTTCTTTCCCTAAATACGAAGTGAAGAGAATAAACCTCAAAGAAGAATCCTAGACATATCCTACAAGATCATGACGTTCTCCATGGAGATACATTCTAGTAGGGTTGACACTTGTAGGTTGCTAGATTAACAGTCTCATCTACCTGTTTGTAGCTTCTTTAGTCCTATGATGTGAAACCCACAGAGCTATTTTTCTGTTAGTACTAATCCACATGTGTTCAATAAAATCAGAGATAAGATTTCTTTACTATCTTGCCATCACATGCAAAAACAGGTAGCTTGTAACAGTACAAATATAAGCAGAGAAAGGGTCTAATGGGTAAGAAAGTGACTCGTAACTCCTTACCCCAGGAAGGAACCCAAGATCATCCTCTGGAGTAAGGTGAGCTGTGTAGCCACCTCGTATGGACATGGCTCCTTTTCCTTACTCACCTTGCTTCTCTTCTCCCATGTGGTCACCTTGCTGTGGCTTCGCAGCAAGCTCTGCTTCTATCCGGAGCATCGTAATTATCCATCCTTTGAGGACAGTGCAACTTGGAAGATGGAATTATCTGTTGGAGAAACAGCAAAATCTATCTTTTTTTTCAAACAAATAAGTAAATAAATAAATAAAACACCAGTGTTTGAACCTGCCAATACCTACAAGCTCCAGAGAGGCAATGGCGATAAAAAGTTCCCGCCAACTGCAATATCATTTCCATTAGTTCTCCAGGCTCCCACTCTGAATTCAAAGCAATTTATCTAGGGTTCAGACACTGACACTGTGATTTAGCTTCGGCTTCATGGCAACTTCAGGTCTCTAATACATGCGCTCCTGCCATTGATTTTGTTCCCCTTCAGCTGCTACTGCAAATGTAATTGAAATTTTTTTTCATTTTGCCTCCTGACCTAATGTTAAAGAAAAATAAAAGTCTAAAGCGCAATTGGGGCAGTGTCCTGTGCATCTCATACACTCTGTTAATGAGAAATGGTTTCTTTTTGGGAAAAAAAAAGAACTTTTCTAACATGTACACTTAACAAGTTATGCATTTGGGGGTTATTTATTTCAATTAATTATTAATCAATTAATATTTCCAGTCCAATCACATTTTTCTCCCTTCCTCCTCACCTCCCAGGCCTTCCTCACAAACTTCCCTCTGCCCACCCCCTATCCACTCCTTTGTTTCTCTCCAGAAGAGGAAAGGTCTTTCATGAATATCAATCAAACATGGTATATTAAGTTGTAGTAAGACTAGGCATCTCCTCTAATATTTAGGCTGGGCCAGGCAACCCAGTATGAGGAAAAGGGTCCACCAAACAGGCAAAAGAGTCAAAGACATTTCCTGTTCCCACTGTTAGGAGTCCCACAAGTTGACCAAGCTACATGGTGTAACATATATACAGAGTGCCTAGGTTCAGCTGTCCCATGACAGCTCCCTGGTTGTCAGTTCAGTCTCTGTGAGCCCCTATGAGCCAAGAGTAGTTGATTCTGAGGGGTTTCATGTGGTGTCCTTGACCCCTCTAGCTCCCACAATTGTTCCTCTGGACCTCTTTCATGGGATTCCCCAAGCTCCGCATGATAGTGGCTGTGAGTCTGCATCTGTTTCCATCAGTTGCTGAATGCAGCCTTTCTGATAACAACTGGGCTAAGCAACAGTCTATGCATATAGCAGAATATTATTAGACATCACCTCATTGACTTTTTTTTTGACTGGGTAAGTTATTGCATTTTTAAATCCAATACCCACTCCATAATGGGGGGGGGGGGTATAGCAAGACATACAGACACTAAACAACCTTATAGGACAACTGTGTATGTTTTAAGCTTCTTCAGTCTCAATGCTTTTCATATGATGAACCACTTCCTTTTCCAGCCTTGTGGTGATAGGAAACAAAAATGGCTCCCAGGCAAACAGAGGCGGTTATCTTTACACCAGGAGGCTGACAGACCAGCCTGTCACAAGCTGATTCTTAGATACAATCAATCTGTCATTCATGTGTAATCCTTGACACATACCGAAAGTGACAGCCAGAGGGCAAGCCACATTTCATTCATTTCCTTTATTTTCTCTGAACTTTCTCCATGGAAATGAAATGCCATGGTTAATATGCAGTAGGTTCTCCTACGTCATTCTAATGACCAAGCGGTATTCTTTTCTACAAACTTGACATATTTAGTCATCCCACTATTAATGCCCATTTGAATGATTACTACTCCAACATAGCTCGTTTATACAGTAAATACTAGCTTTCCTTGAAAATTATGATTCTAGATTTTTGAATCGCCTCAAAATGTGTTTGAGAAATAAAACATGAAACTATTTTAAGATCAGTTTTGATTAGGAGACAGCAGTGACCAAATTTTAACAGTAGCAGTTAAGCGTATTTCTCACATCTGAAAACAAAGCATAAGCCCCAGAATTACTGTTAATCCAAATCTTAAAACTCCAGTAAGAGATCAATAGAAATCCTTCCTTAGTCACAGTTCCCGCTGTCAGAACATCTGGGTGTCCACATTAATTCCTGACTGATCAGCTTTTCCTCACAATATCACAAGACAGTGTTTCAGAATAAACACTGCTGCGCTTTCATTTCAGAAGGAACTGGAGACAATAGGGACAATAACAGAAGTATTGTTTTCTAAGTTACCAGGTAGCACGTTGGACAATTTGCATTGTTTGGATCTTGCATGTCCCTCAAAGAACCAATGTTAAGGGCTTGGATACAAGAATGGTACACAATGGGAGAAGGTGGCAAAGCCCACACATGAGCAAGCGTATGTCCAGGAAGAGGATTGTGGGAGTTCAGATCTTCCTCTACCTTTCTATTGCTTTATAGTAATAAGATAAGTAGTATTGTTTGATGGCATGTCCTAATGCCTTACTTCAGGCTCGACAGCAACTAAGCCACAAGTCATGTACTAGAATATCCAAAACAGTGAACCAAAATACGTCTTTTGTTAATATATCTGATGAGCTAGGGTATTTCATTATAGTGTCAGGAAGCAAATACAAGAGTAGTTTAATTTCAATGGGTTTCCGCTTTCCCATCCAGAAGAGGAAAATAAGAATGCTTACTTTACAGGGTAGTACTGAGAATGAGCTCACCTGAAGGAAGATTCCAGAACAAGGCACACAGTTTGATTTTCTTTCTGATAAGAGAAGGCAAAACTTTTGATCACTTACCAGATCAATAGGTTTAGAATATTTTATCAACAGGAACTCATCCAATGAAAGCTCATATGTAACCATAAAGAATTAATATATATGTGTGTGTACTCCTGAATATGTACAATCAAATGTATAGATAGATACATAATACATATATTTCCAAATACATAAGAATATTCTTTTAAGTCTGTATAATGTCATGTGAATTTATGTTTTCAGGGTTAACCATTTGGTATTGGATTGCTAATTGGAAAACTCTTCCGTGGGGAAGACTAATTTTCCTACATGGGAAAACGAGACCATGAATTTTAAAATTAGTAAAGAGGTGTATATGGGAAGGTTTTGAGGTAAGAAAGGGGAAAAGGGAAATTATACTTTAATACTGAAAAAGATTTTTTAAAAAGAAAAGCATTCTTTGAAGTGTGTACCTAAAAATTCCCCCACAACTCATAAAGGAAGAAAACTTTGCAACTAGGAAAAATTCTCTTTATCAGTTTCAGGCCGATTGTGGATCCTTTTTCTGACAAATTTTCTTGAGAAAAAAAAAAACTCATACATAGTCTTTCCTTCACAGCTGAACCCAGAAAGTGCATCTGAGAGTCACACCTAGAATTATATCGACAACAAGCCCCTTCCGGTTCGCTCAAAGGAGAATCAGAGCATTTGCTGAAACATTTTCATGCGTGTCATCTACCGCAGGCTCGTCATGTCTCCCCGTGACCCTCACACCTCTCTGAGCATCAATCACTGTGACTCCAGTTAGTCGTCGCAGATCCATTGATGCAATCCTTCACTCTTCCCATCACCTTTCTGTGAGACCCTGCAAATGCTGCTTCTCTCACATGACAGTCTAGAAACTCAGAAGATGCCTGTATCAAGGAAACCCCACTATTTGCTTAGTGAAAAGGTGTTACAATTTTTTAGGGCCAAGCTCAAGATACCCACTAAAGATAAGATTATTTAGAAAAAGAAAAGAATTGGATAGATTGAAATTTCCTGTGAGTCAGGTTCTGAAATAGTCTTGGTGTTTTGCATGTACACAATGTGCACACATGCACATGCACACACTAACACACACACAATTGGTAAGACAACAATTTTTAAAAATCAGTAAATTAAACAAGGATTCACACACAATCCCCGGGCTTACACAATTGCTATTGGGTTGAACCAGAATACAAGCAAATGTCAGCCTGACCCTAAAACAATGATTTAGGAGAAGGAATAAAAGCTTTAGGTTGTAGAAACAGTTTTCTACAAATATTTTTATTTTTGTATCTCCTAGGTTCCAGACAACTAGAGTAATTAAGTCAATCCACAAGTAATGCTGTTCCTTCTTCGTGAAGGCTTAATAAAAGTGTCAGACATGCCTGGACTCTCTTCCCACTCCTCCTCTGCCATCCAGTGCTGAAAGACTGGAAGATATATTTAGGATAGAGGTTCAAGAAAGACAAAAATTGCACTCAGTAAGAAAATAAGAGTTTCACACAACCCGTTGTCATCAAGCCCTGGCAATTCCACCCCTCTGAAGGCAGTCTTGGAAAGACCATTTTACCACTTATCAAGAGAGATCAGGACTTGCCTTCCCCTCTCTCTGGCCTAATGAATAGGTCCCCAAGACCTATGAAGCAAGCGATGTTCACTTAATGTGGCTTCTGTACTGGTAATCTCAAGTAATCCAACTCTGCATCTATTATATTCATAGAATGCCAAGTCTCAAAAAGACATGAAGTAAAATAATGTTCTTTTTCATTCAAAAGCCTTGCTACACACCAGTGCTTAACAATTATTTGCCTAAAACAAATTGACTCATCAGTAAATTTCCTGTATTAAAGTAGTACATAAATTAAATTAGAATCCCCATCATTGGAGAATAATGACATCAGAGTTATGGATTTAATCATTTTATTGATTTAAAACAGTTCTTTTCCTGGGGAAATAATAGTACATAAAACTACTACTAAGGTAGTTAATAATAATTAATGCCTAAGGTCAGAGAACAAATCACTTTTAGCCCCATAATGAGCATTTCCTGGCTACTAGTTTGATGTTGACCTTGTGAGTACAGATGTCAGAGGGTACATATATATTCCATGTGGCATTAAAACATAACTCTTTAACTTAAATAGCCTTTCTCTCATAGTAGTGTAATAGCAATACACTGTACAATCTGCCTAGTCTTGCTAGCATTTTCTTCAGGCAATGTTTATAGAGGTTTTTTAATTGGTTCTGTTTTGGTAGGTTACTATTTGGGTGGCATACAACTGATTTGAAAGAGAGGCACACTGGTAGGTTTTTAGAGAAAGGAAGAAAGATAAAGGAACTAAAAGTCAAAGTCTGATTAGAGTCTCTAAAGAGGGGAAGTGTTTCAGCAGCCTGGCACCCTCCACACTCTCTCCAGAATGGATAGGATTTCTGGGAAAACACTGACAATGTAAGCATAGGATTTTGCAAGAAAATGCAAACATAATTTTCTTTTTCATTGAGCTTGATGAACTGACTCTAAAGCATCCCAAAGAAAAGCACTAATAACTATCATACACGAAGCTCCTTGCAATTAGATGCATACATACACACTTCTTATTGTTAGGTCAGAATAATTATCAACCCCATTTAACAGAGAAAGACCCCAATTATTGGTAGTTAATGTATTTTTACAAGGAAACCCAGCTAGTAAGAATTGGAAAACCACTAATGGCATTCAGATGGCTCCTTGTAATTGAAAAACACACACACACACACACACACACAGAGAGAGAGAGAGAGAGAGAGAGAGAGAGAGAGAGAGAGAGAGAGAGACATACATACACACTCATACACATGCACACACACACACACACACACACATACACATTTGTTATTGTAAAGTTACCATAATGATCATCCTATTTAACTCATGAAGACCTCAATTATTAGTGATTAAATTTATTTGAGCAAGGTAACATAGCTAGTAAGAATTAAAATTAGGACTTGAGCCTTGGTCTACTGATAAAAAAAAATGTGATTTCCATTACAGCACATTATTCTTAATTAGCAATTGTTTATGTGACAAGAAAAGCAGTAATTGCTTTCTCTGAATCTTTTCTACTGGGGAGAATTAGCTAAGTGCAGAAGATTCATGGTGCACCTTTTATAACCTCAGAAATGGAGGAGGGAGGTTATCTTAATATACCTAGAGGATAAAATGAACCCTAGAATAAACTAATCAAGTTGGGAGGTAGAGAGAATAGTAGGAGGAGAACCAAGGAGCATTAAGCTCAGTGCAAGAGAGACACGAAGGAAAAAGAAAATTCTTTCACACAGAATCAAATGAAACCATATGAATGTTTAGAAGTGAGTGTTCTAGGAATTATAAGGTTAAGTTGACCACTGACTTAAAAATCTGATGTTCTTTGTTGATGTTATACTATTTCGCACATACATACATATGATATAGTACAATATACTATAGTAAAATACAGTGCAATGGAGCATAGAACAGTGCCTCACAGAGATGGTACACTTTGCTGTGAGAAAATTATCCTGCAAAGGCCTGGGGAGATGGTTCAGTAGGTAAAGTGATTGCTGTAAGAGTATGAGGACCTGAGTTTAGATCCTAAATATCCACGTAAAAATTCAGTTGTAATAGCCCACAGCTGTAATCCATCACTGCGGTGACATGAGGATCCAAGGGGCCCTTTGGCTACTCAGTCTTACCAATCAGGAAAGTACAGGCTCAATGAAAGTTTTTGTCTCCAATAATAAATGAAGACCACAATACCTGCAGAGACTCAATAACAACCTCCAGTCTTTACAGGTGTGAACACACACACACACAAACACACACACACACACACACACACACACACATACAGTTTTCTGTGGCTTTGTGTCTGTGTTTCAATTTCCTAGACTTTCCAGGTAATGAATGTAATTCATTTTTTTATTTTTCATAGTAATATTTATTCTTAGATTAAAGAAAATAAAGTTCTAATCAAAGTATATAAAACCATGTGCCAATTTAAGTAGCAGGACACTTTTTAATATATAAAAGTCAGCCTTTGTGGGGAAACTGGGAAAGGAGAGTATGAATATAAATAATCAAACACATTATATGAAACACTTAAAGAACTAATTAAAATACGAAAAAAGAATTTATTCAAAATAAATTAAAAATATGACCAAAAATGCCATATTGTCATCTATGCCTTATACAATAAAACTGTCTGTGAACATTTATTTCTTCTGTACAACTGTTTCTTCCCATAATTAAACATATGGTTATGTATAAGGAAAAAGATTAATAGCCTTTTCTTACACTAACAAAAACACTGGGAAAGAAATGATGAAACACTCCCGTTCACAATAGCCTCAAAAGCCATCAGGAAACGTGATTTAATTTAGAGATCAAGATACTTAAAGTCACTCATTTGTTCATTTCACAAGAATAATTGCATTGGGATGATGTGGGAGTGTCATATATCAATCTGTTGATTTCATTGACTAAGTAATAAACAAACTGCTTGGGCTCATAGCTTAGAACATAGGTGGGTGGAGTAAACAGAACAGAATGCTGGGAGGAAGAGGAAGTGAGCTCAGAGACTCGACAGCTCTCCTCTCAGGAGCAGATGCCTCAGCAGAGACGCCATGCCCTGCTCCCGGGCAGATGCTCGCGATGAAGCTCCAACCCAGGATGGACGTAGGCTAAAATCTTGCCGGTAATACCGGTGCTCACAGATTATTAGAGATGGGTTGATCAGGATATCAGAATTAGCCAGTAAGGGCTAGAGCTAAAGGGCCAAGCAGTGTTTAAATGAATACAATTTGTGTGTTGTTATTTCAGGGCATAAGCTAGCCAGGCTGCCGTGGTGGTGGGGATGCAGCCCCGCCGCCACTCCATATTACAACATTGGGAGCATAAAATAACAGAGAAATTTAAAAGGGAGTTTTTTTTCCTGTGTTTTTAAAGAAATACTGTATGAAACTGGAGAGTAGGGATGATCCCAATGCATTTCAACTTGACCAAAATAAAGACGTGAGCATCAGGCCCTTTGACTGCGTGAATCTTGAGGTATTTTGATCACTTGTACTAAGTATAAGGCTGTGGGAAAGATGAGACAAGGATGATGGAGGAAGGTCATTGGTTAAGTAATAAAGAAACTGCTTGGCCTCATAGGTTAAAACATAGGTGGGAGGAGTAAACAGAACAGAATGCTGGGAGGAAGAGGAAGTGAGCTCAGACTTGACAGCTCTTCTCTCTGGAGCAGAGGCCATGCTCTCCTCTCCCAAGCAGACGCAATGAACTCCGACCCAGGATGGACGTATGCTAGAATCTTCCTGGTAAGGAGTGGAGGTTCCACAGATTATTAGAGATGGGTTGATCGGGATATGAGAATTAGCCTGTAAGAGCTAAAGTTAATGGGCCAAGCAATGTTTAAAAGAATACAGTTTGTGTGTTGTTATTTCTGGTGTAAAGCTAGCCGTGCGGGAGCCGGGCGGGACGAAAAGCAGGCCCGCGGCTCATACTACACAAGGACTCATTAGCTGATTACCAGAACAAAGACAACCCATCCTTCAGTAATTTGGAAACCAAGCTTTGGGGACTGGGAAGGTTGCCCAGCAGGCTGCAAGATCTTCTATGAAATGATGATTAAATACATTTGAATAATATAAACTCGGTCTTGGTCTTCATTTCTGAATCTATTATGCCTGAACACCGAAAAGCATGAACATCTATGTGACCCTCATGAGACAAGCCTTAAGGAGTAAAGCAATCAACCAGTCTCCCACACTTCAGGGCTAAAGCTACTCAAGGCAGCAAGTTAAAAAATGGGAAAATTGCATGGCCACCCCCAAGGACAAGAATATGTTTTCTTGTTCCCACATGAGTTTAGCGATGTCTTGTGTGATATCCTGCATTCTCTGGGTTTCATTTTCTATTAGTCTAGTAAGCTAGACTTACAGATTGCTAGTCTATGGACAAAAGGCAACAGCCTCTCTCTCCTCCTGCTTTTAATATGGAGTAAACTACTTGATTCCAAAAGAGGTGGACTTCCTTTGAGATTTTGGGTTTAACCCACAGAAGACAATAATCTATGACAAACTTTTAAAGTAAAATGAATCTGCAAAGGACAATACTTTGAACAAACTCGTATTCAAGTCTTCATTTTTATTTTTTATTTTATTTTATTTTTTTTTTTGATTTTTCAAGACAGGGTTTCTCCGTAGCTTTTTTTTTGGGGGGGGGGGGAGGTTCCTGTCCTGGAACTCACAGAGATCTGCCTGCCTCTGCCTCCCGAGTGCTGGGATTAAAAGTGTGCGCCACCACCGCCAGGCTCAAGTCTTCATTTTTAATATGACTAGCTGCATCCATTCCAACTAAAATACAATAAATACTTCATTGGTTTTAGGAGTTGGAGGTGATAGAAATTTAGAAAACACATCACAGATTTTATTTACTTTTCTTAGCATCTTTATAGTTTGTAATTGAAATTTTGTTAAACTGAGTTTCAAAGATGTGCCCAATATTCTTCACTTCTGGACTCTTTACAAGTAACAAGCTAACAGTGAGTTTCAGATTCTTTCTTTCTTTCTTTCTTTTTCTTCCTACCTTCCTTCCTTCCTTCCTTTTTTCTTTGCTTTCTTCCTTTCCTTTCTAACTGATTACTCCCAGGTCAACCCAGTCCAGTACACTTGGGAAAAGAATACAGAAGGAAATAACATTCATCACCTTGCTTTGATCCCTGAACAATTATACAGAAATTACTTTCAAAATGTGTTTTGTAACTAGCAATCTCAATGTTTGAATAAGTGAAACAAAATTTGGCTACATTAAAAATAGAACAGCCCAATTTAAAGTAGTTATAAGAAGTTTGGGATAATTTGAGGCTGTAGACAAAGAGAAAATTGACAATCGTTTTAGAAAGTCACAGTGTTATTTATGGGTAGTAGGGTTTTCTGACATATCTACATATTTACAATGAGAATGTGTGAATTTAAGATTAAGCAGTGAGAATGTTTATCTTTTAACCAATGTATTGTTTTCTCCAGAAAGATATACATGGATTCTGTTTTGGGGAGATTTCCAGCAGTGGAACAAAAACTCTCCTAGATTCTGAGGAGGTATGTTCTTTTTAATTTAAAGGCTGCCATTTATGACAGGGTCTACTTGAAAAAAAAAAAGAAAAAAGCTGTTTAATTTCTTCTATAAAAAGTAAATCCAGTTTTTTCAACTGACAAAATGAGAATAATAAAAGGCAAAAGTTTTAACAGAACAGTAGAACATTCATAATAAAAAAAAAATTGTACAAGAACCGAAAAACATCTTTAAGTGACTTCAGAGTCAGCGTTTAGAACAGTTAGTTGGAGAAGTTTTTCTGAAGCTCTTCATGTACAATGAGCCTTTTTCAGTAAGAATGTATTTTTTTTCCTGAGCCTCACAAATGTAAAATCATTAATCATTTCCTGAGCACTTGATTGTACAATGATCAGCTCTGATCCCCATAGTGATAGCATAGATAAACACCCAATAAAACAATGCCACAATTTCTGGGATTTCAGAGAGTTTTGAAAACTTCAAATCAAAGCTAGTGCACTTTGAAGTTAAAATAAGTCCAATTAACCTTGGTTGCAAGAGGTCTCTAAATTCTTCCCAAGGAAAATACAACCTCAATAAACTTCAAAAATATTTACTTTGTTGTTTTGCAACATGTTTTAGAATTACTTACTGGGAGACAGAGGGCATAGGAACGATTTTGTTGGGCTTAATTATGTATGCCAGCTGCGTTGAAAGCTTCAAGCAGTTATTTCAGGTTGCTACCAGACTTCACATACTCTGAGAAGCCTCCCTGGTTGATGCATATGTGATTCCTTTTTTACCATGTTCTTGCAAAGTAAGTCATCTTTTTTTTTTTTTGTATTCCCAATTCTTTAGGCACATTGTTACATTTACCAAAATCAGATTAGAAAAAAAACAGTAAAGCAAAGGATAATCAGACTACAATCTGCAGCTTCAGAGGAGCTACAACCTTCATGCATAGGTTGGTAACTGATGGAAGCAGAAGCGGAGATCCACAGACAAACACCAGACTGAGCTACTGCAATCCAGTCAAAGAAATGGAGGAGGGAATATATAAGCAAGGGGAAAGGCAAGATCACAATGCAGAAATCCACTGAGACTGTTTACCCAAACTTGCAGAACTCAGGGACTCTAGGCCCACAACTGGGGATCCTGCATGGGACCAAACTAGGCCCTCTGCATGTAGGCGACAGTTCTGTAACCTGTTATGTTTGTGGGACCCCTGACAGTAGGACCAAGATCTATCCCTAATGAGTGAGCTGGCTTTTTGAAACCCATTCCATATAGTAGGATACAGTGGGAACTCCTTCAGCTAATAGCTTTTAAGATACTATCCCCTTTGGGAGGGATCTCATGTACTATAAATGCAGACATGATCTGTGGTCTACTCTTAAATAGAGAAACTTTATTATACTCCATCCTGAGCTAGTGAGGGACTACTTTATTTTAATCTGCTACAGTGGGAATCCTTGCTCAGTCTTGATGGGGACAGGAGGAGGGGCTTGGTTCTGCCTCAGCTGAGTGTTCCAGGCTTTGTTGACTCCCCATGGGAGGTGTTACCCTTTATAAGGACTGGCTAGGGGTGGGTTGGGCATAGGTGGAACAGAGGGGAAGGAGGAGTGGGAGGAGGAAACGGGTTAGTATGTAAAATGAATTAAATATATATATATATATATATATATATATATATATATAATAAACAAGACATGAAGATATGATAAACTCAACATCTTTTGACAAGCATTTAATTCAATTTTGGCTACAGAAATGAGATTACATGTCTATCTTTCAGAAAAATCATGTGAATGGGAAAGGTAAGAACTGAAGTCAGGTAGAGAAGTAACTTGCAGATTTCACTAGTCATTGCACATTATATTACTGTTTGGCATTCTCAACAGCTTTAGGGGATAAATACAATTATTTATCACTCCCACTTCATAAATGAAGAAATTGACTTCAGAAAGCTAGGGTCATCAGTAGGCTAAAATCATTGGCTTTTGTCTTAGATTTCAGTTCAAGTTATGCATGGTAGCCACCATTTCTTTCAAGATATTTGATAGAATAGGGTCTATATATTTCCACCAGTTTCTGTATATTGGGCCTTGTAGTAGGAGGATGTAGCCATCTGGCTAGCTTAACCCCAAAAATAATCACACATAAATTGTGTTAATTAAATCACTGCATGGCCATTAGCTCTAGCCTCTTATTGGCTAACTCTCAAATTTTGATTCAACCCATTTCTAATAATCTGTATGTCACCACGAGGTCATGGCTTGCTGGGAAAGATTCAGCATGTCTGACCTGGCAGCTCCATAGCAGCTCTCTCTGCTGCTTTCTTGCTCCCAGCATTCAGTTCTCTTTTCCGCGCCTACCTAAGCTCTTCCCTATAAAAAGGCAGGGACTTTAGAGTTAATATTATCCTAGACCAGCTATGGTTAACACCTGTTACTGAGAAACTCAAATCTCCTATCATATCACTTGTCTCTATCCCACATCTCAGCTGATGTGGGAGTGTCATATATCAATCTGTTGATTTCATTGGTTAAGCAATAAAGAAACTGCTTGGCTCTCATAGGTTAAAACATAGGTGGGTGGAGTAAACAGAACAGAATGCTGGGAGAAAGAAGCTGAGTCAAGGAATCGCCATGATTCTCCCACTCCAGACAGACGCAGGTTAAGATCATTCCTGGTAAGCCAGCTCGTGGGCTACATAGATTATTAGAAATGGGCTAGTCCAGGTTCAAGAGTTAGCCGAGAAAATGCTGGAACTAATGGGCCAAGCGGTGTTTAAAAGAATACAGTTTCTGTGTAATTATTTCGGGGCATAAACTAGAGCTAGCCATGTGGGCAGCCGGGTGCCGGGGATGCAGCCCCACCGGTCAAATTTCAACAGTCAGCAAAATAGAATAAATAAATATAATCTAAGATTTATAAAATTCACACCACCACAAGCAAGAGAATGGAGAACTAGCTTATAGACCAGGTTACTTCTGCATCAGCTGAATTACCAGCTAAATACACAGCCTTGTCATTGATCTTGTAAATCTACCAACTGTACAGATGGAAACAGATGGCTCAGTACACTAAATGTTATATAGTTTCTCCAATTATTAGGATGTACATTCCAGACACCTATGACCCCAACTACTGGATTGGGTTATCCATAATCATTTGCATTCCATTCCAAAAGTCTTCTGAATTGTAATTTTTCTTTCTGCTTTTTGTCTTCAGAAACATATTAATGGTGTTGCATATGTTTTATTTTTCCCTTTTATTGAAAATAGATTCTTTTCTCATATAATATATCCTAATTATAGTTTCTCTTCCCTCTACTCCTTTCAGTTTGTTCCAACCTCCACTCCCTTTGGATCCATTCCCTTTCAGACTCTTTGTAGAATAAAAGTAGCTTCTAAGAGATAATAACCAAACATAACAAAATAAAACATAATATGATGAAGCAAGAAGGACCATATTGAAGTTAGACATAGCAACCCAACAGAAGGAAAAATGTACTAGGATCAGGCACAAGAGTCACAAACCCAGTCTTTCTCACAGTAAAGAGTTTCATAAAAAATAATCAACTAATAGCATAATATATCCTAAAAGGACCTGGTACAGACCAATGTAGACCCTGTGCCTCCCAATTTAGTCTCTGTGAGTTCATATGAGCCTTGCTTAGTTGATTCAAAAGCCCTTGCTGTTCTGGCATCCTCCACCCCCTCTGGCTCCTACATTCTACCTCCTCTTCTGTGGGATTCACTGAGTTCAGCGGGAACAGATTTGATAGAGATCTTCAACCTAGACTCTCTCTCTTCATATAATGTCTTGCAGTATGCCTCTCCATTTTTTCACATCTAATGACAGAGAAATCCTCTCTGATGATGACTGGATAAGGCATTGGTTTATGACTGTAGAAGAATATCACTGGAAGTCATTTTATTGATATGCTTTGTTTTTGTTTTTGAAGTAGTATTTGGTTTTCACACCAGACCTCTGGGCCTTCTAGTGTCTGGTCCTTGGTTACCCAAACAGTGTTGGGTATGGGTTTCTTTTTATGGAATGGTCTTTAAGTCAAACCAAATTGATTGGCTGCTCCCACAGTTCTCTATCATGATTGCCTTAGTATATTTTTCATGCAGGACAGATTGTAGGTCAAACAGTTTATGGTTAGGTTTGTGTCCACATTTCTCTTTCTACAGAGTACCTTCCTGCACCCAAGACTAGACTGTCAGGGTGAAAGTTCCTTGTAGGTACTAGCTGGACTTCTCCATGTTCAATGAGTTGTGTGGGTGTTGTCCTCCCCAAAGGGGCCTTGCTCTCAGTTATGGAGAGCAACCCTTTGTCTTTGATTCACATCAGCCTAGGTTGTTTGGCAATTTCCATGAGACTCCCTTAGCCAACAACTCTGTTCAATGCAACCTAGTTATACCACTGGTAATCTCACATGGCAACAAGATAAGACTGTAAACTTGTACAGACACTATGGAAATCAATATGGGAACCTGTCAGAAAGTTGGGAATTCAACTATCTCGAGATCCAACTATTCCACTCTTGGGCATATACCCAAGAAGGTTCCGTCTGACTACAAGGACACTTTTTTAACCATGTTCACTATGGTTTTATTAAAAATATCTAGAAGCTAGAAAATAATATAAATGCCTCTCAACTGAAGACTAGATAAAGAAAATGTAGTACATTTATGCAGTGAATATTACTCAACTGTTAAAAATGGCATCATGAAATATGCAGGCAAATAGAAGCAACTAGGGAAAAATCATTCTAAGTAGGGTAATCCAGACCCAAAAAGAAAATTATGGTATAAAATTGCCTACGAATAGATATAAATATTAAGTAGATGATAACCAAGCTACAATCTGTAGACACAGAGTGATTGGGTAAGGAGGATGGGTCTATGGGAGACACATGGATCTCTCTGGAAGAGGGAAATAGAATAAGTTTTATAGGAAGACAGTGCTAGGGTGTGAATTGGAGCAGGAGATTGGGTATGATGGGAGATAGGCTAAAGAGAGAGTGTGTGGGGATGTAGTAAAAAAGGCTGCTTGTTTGTTCCCAGTTGTTCAGCCCTGAAATAATCATACAGAAACTGTGTTAATTAAATTATTCCTTGGCCCATTAGCTCTAGCCTCTTATTGGCTAACTCTTACATATGGATTTAACCCATTTCTATTAATCTGTGACTTACTGGCTAAAGTTCCAGCGTGTATCTCTTGTGGGGCTACATGGTATCTCTCTGACTCCTCCTCCTTTCTCCCAGCATTCTGTTTAGTTTTCCCTGCTTAGCTCTTTCTGCCCTGCTCTGCTATGGGCTCAAAGCAGTTCTTTATTAACCAATGGTATTCACAGAATGCAGAGAGGAATCCAACATTATGGAGAAAGAGACATCTGGAATGGACGGTGGCATTTGGGGATTAGTGTAGAAAACTAGTGTAGTAGAAACTTCCTGGAATGTATGAAGGTGGTCATAATGAAGATTCCAGGTAATAGGGGATATGAACTGCTGGTTTTCATCTGTATGAATCTTATAAACAATAAGAGACTTCATTTAATAATGCAAATGGGGAGCTAGTCTCTTAAAAAAACAAACAAAGAGGCAATGGAGGGAGAACTCTGAGCTCTGGAAGACATGATCAAGCCTTTCTATATAGAGTAATCTGGGGGATAACATGCATGAAGTTATTGTAGTGACACTTGGATATAGCACTAGCATTTGGCCTTCCCTAATTGGCTCCTTAAGCATCTCCAGTGTATGTAAGTATGTGCTTAATATATGTTGCCCTAGCTATGTGTAGTCCTATGAAAGGCATGATTACTAAAATACCTAATTCTTACTTATGTGAATACAATGCAAGCACTATAGATGTAGTTCCTACTGTCCATCCAAGGTTTCCATTTTGCATCCCAGGGCTATTATAGCTTTGTAGTTACCAATACTCTGAGGTTGTGTGTGGCTGTGAATTCCCCTTGGTCAAGGCATGTACACATATGTGGCATGCAGTATCCTGGCAAAGGAGCACCACATGCCAGGCTGAATTTCATACTCCTCCTTCTCCTTTGCTGCAGTGAAGAGCTTCTTCATCAAAGACTGAGCATGCTGCAAAGCAGAGAGTACATTTCACTGGTATTTTTATGGCAATTTGAAATTATTACAACCTAATCTTACCCATCTCGGTATACACTGTCATCCCTTCAAAGCTCAGGATAGTAGAGAAGTATAAGAGTACTCTTACTTTACAAAGGTAGAAAGCGAAGCCAGGAAGAATTAACTAATACTTGCCATCAATTAGAAATTTCAACCACCATAAAAATCCTCTTCTTCACTGTTCAACATAGTAGCGATTGGATACATAGGACTAACTATCACTTACGGGTTATGCAACTGAGCACTGCATTTTCATTTAATTTACTTTCAATTTAAGTTTCACATATGACAAGTAGCTAGTATGTTAAACAACTTTATTTCCAAAGGCATTAAACTACTTAGTATCAAATTCAAGAGTCAGAAGTAATTCCCTTAAATATGAGCTTCAGTTTCTTTAAAATGTGAATAAAATTGGCACTGGTCCTGATAGTCATAGAGAGAGTAACATCTGTTTTCCCCAGTGCCATGGCTCTCTGTAATAACTCCAATAATGTGTCCCTATCTTTCCCAGGTACCTTAATAATCTATCATTCTTTATGCAATTATTACAGCAGGTGGCCAAGATCTGTGGCCATATCTAGAAACCATGACCTTTAAACAATACTTTTCCTCATCTGACTGTCAATTTTATACTTGGTTTTGACTTGGTAGATAGTTTTGTGTCAAATAACACCACTCCCTAAAATTCCTAGAACGTTTATCTATGTACTCTTGGTACCAATATGGGTTTTACATATTGTTCCCTTCTTATTCATTCAGCTTATAAATATCAGCAGAATCATGAAGTACAAAATATAAAAATACTCTGAAGAAATGATAATCAGTAGAACTGAATTCACAGCGTTGTATTAAAGAGTGATGACCGATTCATGCTAATGGTAAGGCATTGATAGGAGAGGGAGATGGAGGTCCCAGCACTGTCTTCAGTGGTGGCATCTATGCTATGGCTGAGCATTCACTATTTGTAAGCACCTTATAGGTATTTATTTCCAGCAACATAAAGTACCCATTTTGTACATGTCCAAAAACTATACATCGAAAACCAAAGAAAGAATCTATTCTGTAGCTTCCTAGGCAAATCAAAGAGAGAATCTAGTGTGTAACTTTCTAGGTAGTAGAACCTAAGCAGTAGAAATGTGGTTTCTGACCTCTGGCTGTCACATATTGGCTGCAAGGTTGAAGGAGAAACTCAACTGCTCCGTATTCACCCCTTTCTAATAATGAAAGTGTTTAGATTCCCAGTGGCATCTGGAATAGTAAAAGTGCATTCTACTCTAAAAATAAGAGCTTGTTTAGATGCCAGCCATGCTCTTTAAAGTACATCTTTTTACGTACACTATCTATAAAATGCTGCTAATATTGCCAATTTATAGATTTCTTCAAAGAATTAAATCAAATAAACCTACAAAGTACCTGGCATTTTGCCTAACACTACAAAGGCTTACAAATTATAGTTTGCTTTTTCTCTTTTAACATTAACATCCCAGTGCCCTAAGTAAAATTGCCTACATAAAACATTCCTTAGCTTTTCAGCAAACTCTAATTAACTGGCAATACTGCATGTGATTGTTTATAATCAGGACGTGGTATGTAACTAGTGGCTATTATTTGTGGTTTTGATGTAACAAAGTTTGTAGCACCCCATTGTAAACCTTAAGCTGTATCTAGATCTAAGTTATAAATAAAACCATTTTCTGATCGTTAATGAAGTCTCAACACTCAAACTAAGTATACAATAAGCAGATAAAACACTAAGGAAACAAATGTGTAACCAATCATAAGTACAACCTCATGTCAAACCATACACTATGAATCATATATAATTTTAAACATTGAAGTATTTTTGGTCATCAGGCAACTGAAAAATAAACATCTGCTAAAACTCAATTGATGGAGCATTTCAACACTAAAGAGAGGACTTTCCTATAAATAACATTGAAACAATGAGATAAACATTTAGAACTATATACATGTTATTTTTATTTCTTTTCAAAATGTAGATTTCTTAGATGAAATTCAACCTGCAGCATTGTAGGAAGTATACAAACTGGATAACATAAAATTTTTCTCGTAACTATATGGCCAATTTCATGAAGTCCAAAATGCCTTTTGAAGAAATTGCTAAAATATTCTAAAATTTAGAATGGAATGCAAAAGGTTCTGAAATAATTGGGGCATTTTGAAGAAAAAAGACAGACAGGAAAAAGAAGCAAACAAAAGAAAGAGAAAGTGAAGAAGGAAGGCAAGAATAAAGAAAGGAGGGAAGGAAGCAAGGAGGAAAGGAAGAAAAGATAAAGATAGATGGAAAAGGAGGAAAGAGAGAAAGAAAAAAGAAAGGAGGGAAGAAAGGAAGGAGGGAAGGAAGGAAGGAAAAAAGAAAGGAAAGAAAGAAAGGAATAAGGGAGAATGAAAGAAAGAAAGATTAGGAGGATTTTTCACACCTGGTTTCAAGATATCAAATACAACAGGCAAGGGAACTGTGATACCAGTATTACAAAGGAAGAACTGATCCCATTTTTTTTTGGTTAATTAGTGTGATGATCAGGTATTCATACTTTTACATGGTATGTCAAAAAAAATAGACCTTTGGTTACTGGATGTTTGACAAGCTTTATCCATAAGAAAAAGAAAGACTATAAAAATCATGCTGATAATTTGAAAGGAAAAATTAAGATCAACTCTTGAATCAGACCATACACAAAATTTAGAATCCAGAATTTTTAAATAGAATTCATTAAAGTAGAGCCTATAGATGCAATAAACAAAGAATATGAAAAATTTAGAAAATCCACAAGACAGACCAACGAAACAGGCTGTGTTTCAAATGATACACATAGAAGAATCTTAGTTCCAGTTCATAGATCAGATCTTCAACAAGATTGTAGAATAAAACTAAAAAAAGATACACCCATACAGATAAATGAAGCATACCACACATCAAATAGACACCAGGGAAGAAAATCAGCATGGCATGTCATGCTTAAAAGAGTAAGTATACAGAACAAAGCAAATGTAGTTAAAGCTGTAAGAGAAAAGGCACAGACGTATATAAAGAAGAATTCATCAGAAGAGCAGCTGATTTCTTAATAGAAACTCTTAAATCTAGAAGAACTGGAAATAATGCATTTGAAGTCTTAAATACCACAAGGGTCAGCCTAGACTACTATGCCTGCTAAGACTATCCACCATACTTAAAGGAAAAAGAAAACCTTTATGATATAAACATCCTAAAAACTTTTATCGAACAAGTAAAATGTAAAGAAAATGCAAGAAGTAATATTTCAGGTTAAAGAGAGGAATGAGCACAGTCAAGAGACTGTGAAAATAAAAATAAAGCCATAATTACTAAAACACAATGTACCTCTGAGAACACAATTATCACCAAAAAATCAACAAAAATGATTGTAATTAACACACTCATTTCAATAATACCTTTAAATGTTAATGGCCTTAATATTCCCTTCAAAAGATGCAGACTATCTAAATATATCAAGAAAAAAGATCCATCTATCTTTGTCTACAAGAAATATTAACATATTTTCTCCTTAATTAAAAGATGAACAAAAGTAGTCAAGTAGGACCAGGAATCAAGCAGTTACCGTTATCCTAAAATCTGACAAAATAGACTTCAAACTTAAAGCAAATGTTCTCATTAGGGTAAGGGTCAACCAAGAAGACAATACTATTCTAAATATATATGCATGAAACTCTGGGGCCACAAATTAAAAATGCACAACTAGATATAAAGTCACAGATGAACAACCACCCTTTAGTAGCAAGTGAGGCTATCTCTCTAAGAAAGAGGATTCTTAAATATTTAGAATGATATACAGCAAAACTTCATCAAGAGAGCGTTACTTTATTTGAGAGTCTGATAACTGCTTTATTATTCAGTGAGGATAAATCAACAGAACTGCATTGCCTCTGGCTGATTGTATGAAAAAAAAAAGAGAAGACCTCAAAAGAAATAAAAACAAAAGTTAAAAAGAAAAGGGAGAAATAATTGTAATGCTAACAAAAATATATTTGTTACAGCACATGGAAAACACACAGCATAAAAGAAATAATAACAAACTATATTGTGCCAAATTTAATTTTTTTATACTTTGAAAAAATGTCTTTAAGAACAACATCCATAGACTTGGAGAAATTATTTTCAACAAACACATAAGGCAAATTATTTGGACTCAGAATATGAAAAGCATTGCTAAAACTTATTCATAATAGAAAAGGACTCAATATGAAAGATATAAATTAGGACTCACCTTACAAGGCATTATAGGTCAAACAGTGCTTGAAAAATTAGGCAATTACTCAATACCTATAGAGATTAAAAATGTATCTATTCACTGACTCAAAGTCAGAAATTAAAATACTAGTGTATGAATTTTTATTGTAGAATTAGAAAGAAAAAGTAAGGGGCCTCAACTAGCCAAAAGGCCTATCCAGAGAGAAATTATGAGAGTAGAAATGGTGTCTGGAAAGTGTTTTGTTTATTTGTGCTGGAAGTCTGAACCTAGTATTTCAAGCAGTCTAGACAGTATGTTATGAATGAGCTACCCTTCAGCCTTATTCTGTTTCCTTCTACTGATTAAAGTGGAATAATAGTATCACCTATAATATAGCCTATGGAAAAAGGCAAAGTAAACAACACTGTGTGATATAACTGGTTTCTTAGTAATTTTTTCTTAAAAGGCACATACACAATGGGGATATTAATATGCATATTTATTTCTGATCAAAAATGCATAGGCTGTTAGACATTATTAAAGGATTATCTTTAGGGAAAAGGACTGGGTTAAAAAGAACAGTTTTTATCATTTCATATCTTTCTTTCACTGTGATTTAAATTTTGCCATGAAAATGTTTTACTCCCTTTTATATGCCAAAAGGAATGTTTTAAAAAAAATCATTTTTCTCAACATTTCACATTTTTTAAAAAAATCACTGTATCATTAAAGGATCACTGAATTAATTAATTATTAATCTTTACAATGGAAAGTGAAGGTAAGGAAGATGAACCTACTTGGCACTCATCAACAATCTTGGTAAGACATCAAGGCCTGATTAGCCCAATCCCCCAAATACATCATTTCTCTTTCACAGTTACTGCTGCTGTGTCTATTCAGCCTTATATTTCAAAGTATGTCCAACTCACAAGACAAGTTCTCATCGCATAGTCAGGGTCAGTCCAGCATCTACCAGGTCCTATGTTTTGAGGTAAGCAGTATCTGCCTTCAAAAGGGAAAGCTTTGCTCAAGAAGCCGGGTTGTCATTGCCAAGCACTTCTACTGACAGTCACCAGTGACATCTTTCCATATTATTCTTTTGTGTGTGTGTGTGTGTGTGTGTTTTCTTTGAATTTTTTTTGATTTTTTTTATTGAGAAAAGGAAAAAAAAGTTTCAGCCTCCTCCCAGCCTCCCATTTCCCTCCCCCTCCTCCCACCCCTCTTCCCCTCCCCCACTCCTCTCCCCCTCCTTTTCCAGCCCAAAGAGCAGTCAGCTGAGGATAGGGAACCTGAAATGACCCTATACTATAGCAATAATAACAAATATCTTGCATATCACCATAGAACCTTCATCTGGTGATGGATGGAGATAGAGACAGACCCACACTGGAGCACTGGACTGAGCTCCCAAGGTCCCAATGAGGAGCAGAAGGAGGGAGAAGATGAGCAAGGAAGTCAGGAACACGAGGGGTGCACCCACCCACTGAGACAGTGGAGCTGATCTATTGGGAGCTCACCAAGGCCAGCTGGACTATGACTGAAAAAACATGGGATAAAGCCAGACTCTCTGAACATGGCGAACAATGAGGGCTGATGAGAAGCCAAGGACAATGGCACTGGGTTTTGATCCTACTTCATGTTCTGGCTTTGTGGGAGCCTAGCAGGTTTGGATGCTCACCTTCCTAGACATGGACGGAGGGGGGAGGACCTTGGACCTTCCACAGGGCAGGGAACCCTGACTTTCCATATTATTCTAAACTTCAAGAATCCACCCAACTATTCAACTTTACCAAGTCACTTGATCCTAATGTATGGAATAGGGTTATCATGTGAGCTTTCTCTATGATTTACCCTTGTGGTTTGTAGCACATGATATAAAATCCTCACAATATATTGCTACACAAGTATTTCCACGTCTTAGTGCTACATAGGAGCTAACCTTTAATTTCCTTCAGTGTTTAAGCAAATGTTTTTTTTAATCAGAAACTTCATTCTTCTGCATGGCTCTGCTGAGTCTCAATTGGCCTCAAGTCAAACAATGTGGGTAACAAGAATGGGTACTCAGAAAAATGAGTTATAAATGTCAGGATCCTTACCTGATAGATGTTTCTGCAGCATCCATGAAATGGTGGGAGAGATGCTCTTCTCTATCAAGTAAGATCGACTAGATTGTCTACCAGGATTCAGAGTTATTTCATCATCAGATATTCTTGGGCTTTTCTGTAAAAGAATCTATTTTCCCTGTTTCTCCATGCCCCATTATTTCTTT
This sequence comes from Microtus oregoni, assembly GCF_018167655.1. Lineage (NCBI taxonomy): Eukaryota > Metazoa > Chordata > Mammalia > Rodentia > Cricetidae > Microtus > Microtus oregoni. Next base: position 638,239 of record NW_024544551.1, read on the forward strand.
ATAAGCACAGTGATTCCTACATGGAGGGACCAACTGGCATTTTTTGTAACCAAAGTAAGCTTCCAGTATCCTGATTGGGTTGTATCTAATTGAGTTGTTGGCCAAAGGGGCCTCATGACCCCCCCCCAAAAAAAAGGCCAGGCTGTTGCCAATACTGTAGGTTGCTCTCCACAAACTAACTGCAAGGATCTGTTGCTGAAGAAAAAAATCTAAACAACTCACTGAACACTGAGATGTCATAGAGTCTTCAGCCCTATGTTCCAGCATCTTTAGTATAAGAAAGTATACATGCTATCAAAAGAGAAATGTAAAACCAAGACAGCCACAAATTCTTTATCTACAATGATGTTATGCCTATAAGACATGCTAGGACAATGATGGAACAAAGCTTGTAAAAGTAACCAGCCAATAATCAATCAGATTTAAGGCCTACTTCCTAAGATGGAACCAATACTTGACGATGCTTGAAAGACCAAGTACGTGAGACTAGATAGATCAGGGAACTAGGGCAAAACAAAGTCATACTGATCTAAAAACAAAAAAAGCATAGTGATAAAATGACATCTAATAATATTCTCTTTATACTCATAGGTCAGTGCCTCACTCAGCCATCATTAGAGAATCTGCTCAATGCAGCAGATGGGAACAAATACAGCGACCCACAGCCAGACAGTATGCATACAAAGATATGTACCTTAGAACACATAGCTCTAAATGGGATGTCTCCATTAAATCCTTCCCCTCGGAGTTTGGGGAATACCATGGAAGATGATGCAGAAAGGGTGCAAAAGCAAGAGGGGTTGAAGGACCCCAAGAACAGGTCCCCAAGTCAACATGACCAAAGTTCATATGAACTCACAGAGACTGAAGCAGCATACACAGGGCCCACCCAGGTCTACACCATGCCCTCTGTGAATATATAATGGCTTCCAGTTAAGTGGATTTTTTGGATTCCTTTATGACTGTGTGAAAGAGCTGGTCTCTGATTCTTGGGCCTTCTGTTGGGCTCTTTTCCATCTGTTGGTTGGTCTTGCCCAACTTCAATGTGATAGTTTTTGTTTTATCTTATTATACTTTGCTATATAAAAAAATAATGAATGAATGAAAACTTGGCACTACAGTAGAGGTTAACAACTGAACTATCATTTATATCTTCTGGGAGAGGGAAAAAAATCAGTTTTCTCCAATGGAGTAACACTGGGTATATCGACCACTCCAGAGCGGGATTGATGTTGAGGAGTAGTTAACCAACATATAATGGACTCCACATGTATATTTTATGATTTCATTTTGTCACAGTTTGGTGCTTTGTTTTTGGTGTTGTTACTGTTTTGTAGTCTTTTATTTTGTTTTCTTGGTTTGGGGGATTTGCTTTAGGCTTTTTTTTTTTTTTTTTGAGAATGAACCTAAAAGATGGGTAGGTAGGGAGGGGGAGGATCTGAAAGTACTTGAAGGAGGGGAAAATATGTTCAATGTATATTTATATTTAAAAATTGTTTAAAATGATGAATAATATAATAAAAATGATTCATTTTGTGATTCTTAAAAAGAAGACACATAACTTGGTACTTTGACAACACCCAGCAGCATAAGCTGCCAGAACCTCTTTATTTCTGCCATAAAGGGCTTCTTCTACAGTTGACCTTTATTTGATAACTTAATGATATGTGTGCTGTTTCTATTTTTAAACTTTCCAGAGTATCTTTAAAAAGACAATTAACTCAATGCTCTTGATAGTTACCTTATTCTCACACTCCTGAGGTATCATAGTCACCATGAACCTCAACACCTCACCTTTCACAGACGCTCACCCTAATCCACTATCCTGGAATCTTAGCAAGTGATGCTCCCAACTATGATGTCTAATGATTCAGCTGCAAACTCACAAAGCTTGATATTTCTATCAGTCCTAGTCAAGGACATGGGTTATCTTGAGAAGAGATCCTAAAGTCATGCTAAGATAGCTCATTTGTGCACCTTATCATAGGAATAAAAAGTGAAGTTAGAGAAAGCAAAACAGGAAACTGAGGAAAAGTCAAAATGGTGCTGCGTTGTTAACTTGATCCCCTTCAAGACATTCTGAATGGTCTAATGAAATGGGGCTCAAAGATGTTTACACAGAAAAAAATCTGAACTGCATTTATCTATGTCAGAGCAGCATGTTAGTCAATAATATTCTCATGACTATGAAGTCATAATCGCATGTTGTTATGATATGCACATTATGTGACTTCCACAGGTTTCCAGAGGCATCAGATGAAACCTAAATAGGAAGGAAAAGTTATCAGGACTAAACCTTCCCAGAAGGAATATGATGACATGATGTTAATAGAACCAAAAGCGGTGTGTAAGAGGTGTCTGACACTTCACAGGCAGCCTACTACACTGGGCCCTCTGATTACCTCATCTTACATTGAAGAAGCAAATTCCCAGAACTATATCTAACCCAAACACAGTATAACTAGCAGAGCCAAGAGCTAAAGGCACGTCTGTTTGATGAGTGGCTCTTCACCACAAGTCTAACAAGCTTTCCAGCATGGTCAGTTTCCAAATAGGTAAAGACAAGCAGTCGAGCATGCTGGTCGTGAAAAGGCTTTCCTCAACAACAAAGCATTTGCTTGTCTTACCCCCAAACTAGAAGCGATGGCGGATGCCTCCTTATTCTTAGCAGGTTCTGAGATAACAAGCAGAATAGCTGTACTGTAGCCATCCTCTTATCCCAAAGCCCAACAGAAGTCCCTAACATGTGAGCAGATGCTGCTGGGGTTCTGAAAAACCTCAACGATATCCTGCTACACTTCAGTGCACTGGTATTTTAGAAACTGACACTAATTGCTACTAGTGGTCCTGATACATCCAATAGAATGAGTAAAGCAAACTAGGAAGGGTTCGATTATAATTCTATTTCCCACAACAAGTACTCATTGGATATGAGTAACTTTCTTTCTTGGGTCAGAGTTGTATAATGCACCTGATTATAATTGCTGAACAGGTAGCAACCCAATGGGAGCTGCTTCTTATTTCTTTCAGAGGCACATCAGGAACCAGTACAGTGTCAGTGTCTTTTCCTTACAGAATATTAAAGCAATCTCAGAAGCTCTGGCATCGTGAGGCAATCTTAATGGCCACTTGAAGGCTTGCTAGAAGCAACAGGTACCACAAAAAGTAATCTCTTTTAGACAGATACTCTCTAAAATGTTGAGTTTAGTAAAATAGCAAAAGAAGGCAAAGGTATGGTATGATTTGCTTTTTTGAGCTCTCTGCATGGGGGGGAATTACACAAATATAAAAGGCAAATTTATCTGCAGAGATAATGCGATAGATATGACAGAATGACTAGAGCACCTTGTAAATGTAAAGTTTTACACTGTTTTTGCCTATCAGTGGCTAGTTCCTCCCTGATTTGCAGTTCATTGGGAGAGCAATGCCTACATATAAGAGCCTCTAAACCCCATTCTCGTCCAGAAGTCTATTACCAATAACAGAGAGATGCCATTGTCAAGCTTGCCATTGAACTTCTTTTTCTACCTAAGAAATTAAATTTTTAATTATTACAACTCAAAGTAATGGTACAGACCATCCAGCCATCCATTTTCTGAATATGTTTTTATCAATATTTTTGCCATATTCATAGTACATCAACACTATTCTGATCAATATCTTTTTTACTCCTCATTATTCTTTACTTAGAATTAACATCCTACAGTTATGTGCTTTATATGCAAACTATAGTTATTTTAATATTCATTGATTCAACTAACTGCGTATTATATAACATGCTTCACAGTCCCCTTAAATCATCTCAACTTCATGACTATATCCATATCTCAACTTAGAAATGTATGTATTTTTTTCTAGTACCCATCTGTGGATGGAAAAACAAATGAAATTTGTGGATTTCCCAGTGTCGTTAATCCAGACAGCAGTATGGCTGCAACTTACTCTTAATGGTGCAGCTTGCAGTGCAGGCTGATATGCTTGCACCATGCTGACTCAACGGCAGGAGGGAGGGGTGTGACAAATGCAGCAGCATTACAAATGCATTGGCGCCTTGGCTCCACAGAGTGATTAAGGGTCTACGCATATGTCTAAGCACAAACAAAGCAACTCCATTGCCCTCCTTCCAAGAAAAACATTTCCTTCTCCGTACTTAACGATCTTAGCAGATAGTCCCCTGTCCTGCAGTTTCCATCCTTTATCTTCTCCCGAGCCAGTGTTATCATTCATCCTATCTGTCAGCTGAAGTGATTGCTGCCAAAGCTGGGGCAAGGGAGAAGATATTGTACCGTTCTTGGAAATAACCACGTCTGTACATAGGATTTATGAAGGGCTTTGCAATTCTTTTCAAAGTCTGGCCCCAAGCTATATTATGTTCAAGTCTCATAACACCTCTATCGCCTCCATAATTTAGTTACTAAGGCTGTTTTTCATAATTAAATGTTGTGATCAAAAATCAAGTATACCATAATAAGGGAGAAAAAAAGAAGGGATTCAATGCCTACAAAAATTCTACTAGAAAAATATCACAATGTATCTTATTTTAACCACCTAGAGTAAACATGTATGTTCTTAACATGATAAATTCAAGGATGTTATGGATGTTAGCAATGGTGAGAAATAAACCCTTTTTTAGTAAAAGAATCCATTCTATCCTTTCTACCAGGCTATGATTCTATGAAAGCCATTAGAGACGTCAATTCAACATTTAAGCCTTCAATATGTGTGATAAAAAGTGGCATCCTTCTGATTATAATTAATTTATTTGCTACTGGAGAACACGCCATATCTGTCTCCCTAATGCTGTTAGATGACTTGGTATAACAGAGGGGGCAACAAAAAGAAACAAACAAGACTCCTAAACAGGAGGAATATTTGTCATGTAGAGTCAGAAAAGCCCTGGAGAAATGCAAGTCCTAAATGCACACCAGATGGACAATGCTCCAAGCCAAAGGCACTATCTTAATAATCTAACCATTATTAACGGTGTCAGCCTAGGCTAGGTGATCAAATATGAGTGTGGAGGGAGGCCAGAACACAAGTCAAGCCCCAGTAGGTAGACTCCCCGGAATAAACCTCCCTGGGGAAAAAAAATGTAAGTGAACACAAGTCAAGCCCCACTAGGTGGACTCCCTGAAATAAACCTCCCTGGGGGGAAAATGTATTTGAAAAGGTAACAACCCTTAAAAGGTCACTAGTAAGTTAAATCTGCACTGAGCCACGTGTGACCTTAATGACCTTGGCAGTTAATGTGCTTCTGCAGTCATCACAGAGAATGGCTCATTCACCTTGGCCTCACCTATAACTTCATTGTTGCTCCATCTAAACACAAGTTCTTAATAAACTGTGTGTGAATTCACACCAAGTTTGCCGCCTTTGCATTTGAGCTCACAGCATGGGATGTGAACTGCAGTCTGCCTGGCTTCGGTCCACTACTCCCAGAGTGTAACACATTGCCTGACTTGCTTTGCCCAAGAATTAAAAGAGTGTGTCTATTAACTTTAAGATTAACGTGATTAAAATATAAAAATAAAAATCAAATGGAAAGAGTCCCTTCTAAAACCACAAAGTTAGGGTTAGTTATATAGCAAGCATGTGTTATATAACCGACACCCAAAACAGTCACAAAATCATTAAGAATTAAGCAAAATCTCCTAAGAAAGCCTTGATCAGACAGCAGAGCACCAGATGTGAAAATAATTAAAAATCTACATTTCAAAATTAGGTGGTGTTTTTCGTCAAATGGCTGGTGAAGACTATTTGTCTAATAAAAGCATTCTTAGTGCTGAGTGAAATGAAACACCAATTTTTTCTGATCTGTTTGAATGAAATTTGATATGGCCTTCCTAGAAATCCGTGCAAGAATCATCATAATGAACAACTATGCTGTTACACTACCCCTACTCTGAAAATTTATCCCAAGGAATAGCGCAGTTTGCACATCATCTCTAAAGGGTTATTTTATGACCACAGCAAACTTATTATGCTTCAAATTTGGAAATGATCTAAATACCCACAATTGATGACTGATTAAATGAATCATGGTATAGAATATGAAGCAATTAAAATGACACAGATGTAAATATAAACCATGAAAAACTCATTGAAAAATCAGAATTATTTGCACATTATTTATAAATATCATATATATATATGAAATAAATAATCTGTAGGGCAACTTTTCATATTTTTACAAAAAAAACTCAGGCACATTCAGAGTAGTATGATTATTGTCTCATATTTGCAAATAAATTTAAAATGTCTACAAAGAAAGTGTATATTTTTCAAAGCCTAAATAGTATGTTATTGCTCTAAGAATGTCAATTTCCCAGATAAAAATGTACTATGTGGGCTCCTATACATGATCTTCAAGATTTTTAAAACGCTTTCCTCAAGAATGGGAAACCAAAACCAACCGGTTTGTTACAATGGCACCCCTTCTCGTTATAGGGAAGGTCCACCCGAATCCAATAATGAGCTCTGTGCCAATGACAAGAAAACCCCTTAAAACTAACTTAACATATGCAGGGGATGCTTTTGGCAACGGCCAAATACTCAGTTTTTTTCTACAGAGAACTCCAATATGAACAGGATGCTTTTTGTCTTTTAAAAACAAATATCCAGGTCAATGGATACAGCTGTCCTCCAGATGCTGAGTGACTCATTCTTTTCAAACACTAGGCTTGGATGTGAGAGCATACTCCAGTCTTAAATTTTTCTGTTAAGACCTTAACTATTCCGGAGGCAATGATTGACATGTCATGG